>NC_088605.1:78512347-78855516 GCF_036013475.1 Columba livia
GCACCAGGTGTGACAGCCACGGCATGGCAAGGAACAGCTCTGAATAATTCATTCATTTAAATTGCACCGTTATTTCTATGAAACCCTTTTTGAAGTTGCAATGACAGCTGCTCCTCTGTATAACCCCAGACACTGCAGGCGCGCTACCAGCGGGGCCTGGGCAGCGTCTTTTGTTCACAGTGTGCACAAAGCTTTTGTAGAAGAAATAACACTCGCACGAGCCAAAATTATGTTTTCTTCCATAAATTAAATATTGGTTAGTGAAACAAGCAGACACAGAAGATGCACAGGGTCATACTAAAAACTTCAGTAAAGCCTTATGCGTTTTATGTATTCGTATGAAACTGATGAGATAAAACGTAATGGGGGGACTGCGTGGAAGTTGTGAGTGTAATACACCACTGTGTAAAGCAGCATGAAGGGACTCCACCAAAATCCCCTTACACTGCAGAAAGAGTAAAATGCAAGCACTTATTTGCTTGTTGAGTGGATGTATAAAATTGTAACACACATTTCTAGCTCTGTGCTCCAGAGCCCCTTCCTTAGAGTCACTTCCCCAGCTGAGCCTCCCACAGGTTGAACTAAGGGTGTCACAGGAATGATGTGACAAAGGGGGTGGCACAGCTGTCCCAGGGCACTGACCCCAGGTCCGGGCTGGCAGAGCTGGCGGTTCAGCCCTGGAGCCCACGCTCAGGCTGGACATGGCTCCAGGCTCAGCCATGACCTCAGGCTGGACACAGCTCCAGGCTCAGCCATAAGCTCGGGCTCAGCGCTGGACACAGCTCCAGGCTCAGCCATGACCTCAGGCTGGACACAGCTCCAGGCTCAGCCATGAGCTTGGGCTCAGCGCTGGACGCGGCTCCAGGCTCAGCCATGAGCTCAGGCTCAGCACTGGACATGGCTCCAGGCTCAGCCATGAGCTCGGACTGGACACGGCTCCAGGCTCAGCCATGAGCTCAGGCTCAGCACTGGACATGGCTCCAGGCTCAGCCATGAGCTCGGACTGGACATGGCTCCAGGCTCAGCCATGAGCTCAGGCTCAGCACTGGACATGGCTCCAGGCTCAGCCATGAGCTCGGACTGGACACGGCTCCAGGCTCAGCCATGAGCTCAGGCTCAGCGCTGGACGTAGCTCCAGCCATTGCTGGATAAATCAGACAAGAACAACGACGGAGCACGAGGTGACAGCGGGACTGGACAACATAGTTTCTTGGCCCACGACAGACGTGTGAGCTCAGGTGGGTGGGTCAGATGAGCTCGTGTTCTAGCGAGACCAAAAATAAAAAAGCTAATTGAGAATTAATTAAATGTAATTAATGAATTAATGAATTAATTAATTAATTAATTAATTAATTCTGGAGGGCAAGAAAGCATGTCAGGTAATTCAATTATAGGGTACCCCTAAAGAGCAGCTGTTTCAATGTGGGCGGGTGTAAATAAAAGGGCGGGCAGATGGGAAACAGGAAGCTGAAGCTGTGTACTGTGAGTGGTAGTCTGGGGGGGGCTCTCGGTGTCTGGCATTCAGAAAGAACTCACTGCGGTATTTAGGAAAATTTAGCAGCCTGATTAGGTTAAAAGGAGAATTCTCTTTCCCCCAAGTACAGCTCAGAATTTTGGGAAAAAGCTGTTTATGCTTCTGCTTGAGAGAAGAGAGGATTTTGTGCAAAGCTAATGGCACAGGGCTGAGTGCTTTGGCACAAGGCTGTGAAACGTGGATTCCTGAGGAAGGAGAAGAACAGCCCCCCAGGTGGGAGCACTCTCCGGGGCGGCCACTGCCCCACTGACCGTGCCTCAGCCACACGGGAGCGGAGGTGAGCGGGACTGACCGTGCCTCGGGAGCAGAGGTGAGCGGGGACTGTGCCTGTGCAACACTCCCTCCGGGGGACACCGAGAGAGCCCGATACGGGCTGGAGGGAGGGAGCTGAACTGTGGGACGCGTGGGGGGCATGTGGGAATTCAGCCGGGCGAGTGTCTGCACTTGTGACTGGGCAGGGGGAGTCCGCCCAGCGCTGCCTCCTCCCAACGCCATCGCCCGGTTTTGCTGGGACGAGGCTGCCTTTGGGAGAACTTAAAAAACAAAACAAAAAACAAACAAACAAAAACCCCAAACAAAATAAACCCAAGCAAAAATCAAAATAAACCTCCCCACTTTCTTTGATAGGCCCAAATTTTCTTTGCAGTACAAGTGCTGAGGGTGCCTCCGCAAAGCGCAGGAGCCTCTAAACGGCTTCATCTGTTTTTCTCCAATTTTGTCAAGGTTCTATAAGAAAAAAAACATCACCAAAGGAGGCAGCACTTGGGCTGTACAGAGTATTTATACAGAGTGTTTTGGAGAAAAACATTAAAATAAAGTGTTATAAGCCACAAAGTAACAGTCTGAGAAAGATGTAGCCGTGATTTGTGAAATTTGAATCTAAGATCTCGGGTGCTGGGTATGAGGAGTGTTGAGCACTAAAGCATGGCGCACAATACGGAGCAGGCCAGCCAAGCACGGTCTGACCCGTGCGCTGGCAGCTGGCAGTCAGCGCTGGGAGCCCCGCAAGCACGTACCTATTGCCCATGTATTCCCTGTGCCGCGACAGGGCTTTAGCCGCCATGTCCGGAGCCGCGAACTGCACGAACGCTTCCCCTGTTCTTCTCTCTCCCCGGTAGACGAAGGCTATGTCCGTTATTTTCAAACCTGTACAAGGGTGGGAGAAGGAGGCATTCGCACTGTCAGGAACTTGTGCCATAGCTCTAAGAGCCCTCTCTTCCACTTCTGCTTTTTGGCAAGCTCATCACGCTGTTCCCTAGTGCTGAAACGACTGCTCATGCTGACCAAAATACTTTAAAAACTTGTTTAAATTTCAATTTATTGGATTTGGCTCAGTCGGTTTTCACAGAATCTTTAACTGCCAATAATGAATTCACCTGAGGCTTCAAGGAACTACAAAAACAACAAATGAATTCAAGTTCCAGACAAGGAGGTCCAGGGCACAAATGTTCTGGGCTATTATGGTAACTTTTTCTCCATCTCTTTACAACCCAGGTCCAACCAACTGCCCGTGTTTGTGCTGTGTGCGATCTTTCTAGGGAGCCTGTAATCCAGTACCGTGCCGCGTCTGCCATGACACAGTGCACACCGGCCGGGCTCCCGCGCTGATTTTTCAGGAATGCCTTTTTGCACCTTTTTACTTTCTCAAAGGCTCTCCCCAAGCTCCTAAAGAAATAGAAGTAGTTGCTCTAAAACGCTGCCCATGTAGTTTCATTGTGATAACTGTGCTACTAGCTTCCTTTAAACATAATTAATGGCTATCAGTTCAAAAGTTGATTGTTGGTGTCGTGTTGGTGATTAAAGCTGGAGGCCTCTGTGTGTGTGCACACCTGGACTGCAAGAAGTTGGTGTGCAGAACTGGTTTTGGTTCAGTCTAAAACCTAAACTTTACCTAAAGAATTGTCAATTAATTTTGCCAAGCCTAGAGCGGCCTATTTCCTAAGGAAGGCGGCAGCACGGCTGGAACGCCCAGCACGGGGTGTGCGACAGGCGTGCTCAGCTGAGAGCCGGCGCAGTTCAGCAGCAAAACCAGGGAAGAGCCACTCACTGGGAAAAAACAAATGTTTACAGCGGTGAATATCATCTTGCCACCATGATCACACATCTGTGAGTACCTGTGCTGTATGCATTTGTGTGGCAGATTGCAACCCCCCTCCCTCTTTTAATATGGCACATCTTCCCCTTTCTCTGCTATTTGAGGCTAACAGCTTCTTTTGTTTGGCCCAGAGCACCCTGGCACCTGGGACATTAGCAGAAGGGAGTGCCAAGGCACACTGGGCCGCGCCCAGTGTGGGGGACGTTTGAGGGCTTCAGGGGCACCCACACTCAGTGTGGGGGGTGCAGAGAAGCTTCTAGAGTGCCTACAGTCAGGTCTGATCAGATAACAAAACGGGACTCTCGTCGAGTCTCTTGGAGCACGAGCTTAGCCACTGCCGCCACGAGAGCCCCCTCCCCGGGATGGAGACTCCGCTTGCCTCGCCACCACGGTGTAAGTAAAACTTCTCGCAGGATTGCGAGTATATTTTCTTTCCGTGCACATTTGCACAAGTACTTTATTTCCTCGCACAATCGCGAGTGGCCGCCGAGAGCCCCTCGCACAATCGCGAGTATATTTTCCTCCCGTGCCTCCACATAAGCACGTGTAGGATTCCGTGCACATTTGCACGTGTGAAATAACTCTCGCAGGACTGCGAGCGTATTATAAATTTACTCTCGCGACATCGCGAGTGCACACTTTCTGTACTCACTGCGAGTACGTGTATCTCTATAAAATAATCCCACACCGTGCTTAGGCAAGTGTGTACTCCTCCGGGACTCGGGGACGGCTCCGGCATTGTTTTGGTGAAGCCACGTGCATGCACTCTGTGGACCTCCTGTTGTATTAGTGGCTGCCCCTCTCAATAATTTCCTCCACTGATATCCGAACCTGTATTTAAGTCACATTTGGAGTGCTAAAACCCTGTGCCTCGCTGGTCTAATAAAAGTTGTTTTTGGACCTTGTGGTCCCTAAAATTGACCTGTGGGCTGCTCTGTGACAATTTGTACTTTAACTATCATACAGATGTTTATTTCCTCTCCTGACTTTGCCAAATTATGCATTGGTAGCAACCCAACCACAGAGAACAGGATCTAGGTGCCTCTCTTTCCACGGCTGCCCCAAGGAGTGCTGTGAGCACTGATCCCAGCTTAGGCCTGCAGAAAGCCACAAGTGCAGGAAAACACTGCAGACACAAGCTTGTCCAGAAAGCTTTAGCTGCTTTTAGCTGCAGGGAGGCAGCAGCTCTGTAGGGTGTTGAAGGCACTTGTGATTTTGCAGTTGTCCTTCACAAGAAACAACAGCCCAGCAAAGCGTCAATGTGGAGGAGTGAACACCTCATGACAGGAGAGCACAGACTCGGCCGAGTTACCTGAGAAAAAATCCGCGATGTCATCCTCCGTGGAGCTGAACGGCAGGCCCCTGAGCATTACCACTCCGTCATTGATGGCCTGGGACTCGTCCCGCAGACTCCGCAGCAAGCTCTCCACATCGCTGTCGTGTACTTCGAACACTGCGGGGGATACGGGCACGGAGCGGTTTCCCTTGGCTGTGCACACGAGGTGGCACCCTGCAGGCTGCCTTGTAAGGCAGCGTCCCCCCACCCCAAAACCTGAGGTGGTCTCTTCGCCCGCCCTCCCCGGTCCAGCAATGGCACCCCTTGCTGCATGAGCCACTTTGCTTTTCCTGCCTGGTCTAGGAATCATGGCTTAATGGTGCCTTGTTTGCCAATTTGTTGCTCTGTTCTACGTGCTGCACCTCTCCACTCTGCCCCCTCACACCAGGCTGTTCTATTAGTCAGCAGTTCTTCTTCCCTTTATCATGAGTTTTCTTCCAACGTCAGGTGCGTCATTTCGAACCCACCTTTCACGTAGCGTGGGCCCATGTACCGCAGGTGTTTCTCCAGTGCTCTCTGGACATCTGCTTTCGACTCCAGCTCGATCAAGGCGTCTCCCCTCCGCCTCCCATCCCTGTTTAAGAGGAAGTGTATGCCGTTCTCACCGTTTCGAATTCTACAGCCTAGAAATCAGGGAACACACGATACAGAAACAGATGCAACTGCATCAAATGCGGGGGTCTTCCAATTGAGGTTAAAAAATGAATATTCTGTGTATAGCGCTTTCCCTCAGCGGTGCAAAACAGTGTCCCGAAACAAAGGCTGAGACTCCTGTTTCTAACCTTAGCTTTAAAACACAACATGGAGAAGCTCATTTGGTGTCCATTAGCTTCCACAGCTGTATAACTGTGAAATTCCTTTCCCTGTGTTGTTGGAAACTACTTGTTTCTGAGGTACCGGACACCTGGAACAAATACTCCAGTCTTTCAGTCACACTCTGCCTGCTGTATTTTCTTTCCCCTCAGAATGTGAACTGCCTTGATTTAGCTCAGCAGGTTATTAAGCCATTTAAGAACTTGGATCTGACTATCTGTGACTATTCTGTAAGGATACATCCTAATATTACAGTATGGAGGGACCAGTCCTGCACAGGCCTATCAGTGGGGCTCCAAAAGCAGCACTGAAGTTTTAACTAACACTTATCGAGACCCTTCAGTTGGTTTAAGGAGGGCAGCGGGGGAAAGCCAACCATAGCGGTGTTCCGAGGAACCACCTGAAACTGGATCCACGTAGAAACATGGAGTAAGAGGGAAAGGCAGGGTCAGCTAAACATGAAACTCCCTACTGATGAGTTTCTAGTCATCCTCCAGCAGTTAGGAGGTAATTATTTGTTTTACATGCATAAATTGTGAATAGTTTTACAGTAGTATTAACAACTGATCTTTCTTTAGCTAATGATTTTTTAAGTACTCTTTCTGTAAACTTGTAGTAAACTATTAGGTTCAATAACAGCGCACCGAACAGTTAACCAGGAACATTAGCTCCCTTACTATCAAAGAAGGTAAGCACATCTTCCTCTGTGCAGGAGAAGGGGAATCCTTGCGCCCTGATGAGGAAGACGTCGTTTTCTGCCTTGGGCGGCTCGTGTTCCTGCTCTGGGAGGTGACCTTCCCGCGACGGCGCGTCCGTCACCTGGCACCGACGAGAGAACACGCACGAGTGGCAGCGGCGGGTCCCACGGGAGCCGGGCTGCGTTCCGCGTTCCGGCGGGGCCGGCCTGTGCCGCCGGGGCAGCGGGGCCGGGCACATGGCGCGGGCTGCGGCCGCCGCTCCCGGCCGGGGGTCGGCACCCGGGCCCTGCCCGCTCGTGTCCTCCCGCCCCACGGGGCACGGCCCGGCCCCACGGGGCACGGCCCGGCCCCGCCGTCCCGCCGCCGACACCCGGACCCGTCCGGCCCGCGGGGTCCCCTCGGTTCCCCCCGCGCCGCCATCTTAGGCCCCGTCCCGGCCTACCTGGCTGTACCGGCGGAGCGCGGCGCGGAGCGGGGCCGCAGCCCGCGGCGGGACCAGCCCCAGCCCCGGGCCCAGGCCCGCGGCGCCGGGCAGGCTGCGGGCGGGCGGCGGGCGCAGCCAGGGCGGCGGGCGGCGGCCCAGCAGCAGCACGGCGAGGCCGCGGCACGCTGCGGCGGCCATGAGCGACGGACGGGAGAGCGCTCCGCCTTCCTTCCCAGGAGCCGCCGGGGTGCGGCGGACGGGCGCCCCCTGCCCGGGACGCGGCTCCGGGCCCGGCGGGTCGCTGGCGGGGCAGGCTCCGGGGCAGGCCCGCCGCTGGCCGGCCGGAGGTGAGCGCGGGCGGGTCGGGTCCCCGTGCGCGGCCCGGCTCTGCGGGACAGCGGCTCCGAGTGACGCGCCTGTTCGGTGGCACAGCGCTGGACCCGGCGTGGCTCGGCCGTTCAAGACAAGTTATTACTGCCTTATGCTTACTTAGAATTTCTGACACTTTTTTTTTTCCTTTTTTATAAATAAGAACAGGAAGGAAAAAAAAAACACAACCCCACAGTGTATTAGCAGTGTCAAGTTTTAAGTGAGGCTTAAGCACGACAACATTTCTTACACCCCTTCCCTGTAGACTCTAAAAAGAGCTGGTTTCGCCCTCTTTGCACCCGTCCTAGCTTGACAGTCCTCTGTGTTAGAAGCAGGACTGTCGTAACAGGTTTGCCAAGAACGTGCAGCTTCCAGATGATCTGGAAAAGCAGCTGCTGCATCTGTGCAAGAGAACACGGGGGTCTCTGGTGCCGGCGCTGCTGTTGGGCTGTGGGACAAAGAGAACACGGGGGTCTCTGGTGCCGGTGCTGCTGTTGGGCTGTGGGACAAAGAGAACACGGGGGTCTCTGGTGCCGAGTGGTGCTGTTGGGCTGTGGGACAAAGAGAACACGGGGACAAAGAGAACACGGGGGTCTCTGGTGCCGAGCGGTGCTGTTGGGCTGTGGGACACGTGGGTGTTACTGGCCCGTCTGATGGTAAGTGCACGCATGGGGAAGGTGAGATGATGCTGAACTCAAAAGAATAATTAGGGTGAAGCAGAAAGAGGAGGAAGACAAAAGACAAGCCACAACCAGCCACCAGCAGAGGAAGCCGAGGGAGGCTGTGGAGCTGTGGATCCAGGGTATGTTGGCAGGTGTCTGAGAGGTTCTTTGGAAGGATGGTGTGCTGGCCTTTCCTTGTGCGTGGACCCCAGCGTGGGCAGGTGACAACTGTGACAGGGAGATTCTTCTGGCTGGCATCCTGTAGCTCCCATCTTGGGATCAACAATAAGAGTTGTGCTTGTGAGCCGCTGCAAACTAGCAACCAATATACGGCCTTGTTTTTTTCAGGAGTCTTCCAGCTTGTAGTGCAGCCAACTGGTTAATGTCTTGGAAGCCTTGACTGTTTCTTATCAGTATTTTGAAAACAAGCTATTGCAAGTAATCTCTTTTATGAACTATTTCATGTAACTTTCATGTGACAGACTATTACCTTAACAATAGCACAGTCTCTTGACAATAGTGCTCTTGATCTCTTGCAAGTGTTCAAGGTAAATCATGAATTATCCACATTTTCAAAGGAATGTTGACCTCAGTGCTCAAGTGGTTCACATTCCAGTTTTTCATAGTCTACAAGTCCCGTTTCTCTTCAAAGCCTTCTTTAAATAAACAAGCGAATTTTATTGGAGCAAAAAATTAAGATAAGTGTAGGAATTCCTCTGGAACACTTATCTTTATCTAGATTAGCTTTCATGCTTGAAATCTAATTGAATTGGCAGATCCCTGAATCTTAGGGACCGAGAGAATGCTAGGTACATTCCTCTCTTGAGAACCAGGCAAGGCACAAGGAGGACTCTAACACAGACACACATCTTCCACCCATTTTTCCTTCAATATATTTGTTTCCCAAGTACAGTGAAAAGTATCCCGCTGCTGTTTGTCCCATAGCTTGTCACTGTGTGCAAATTACCCTCAGAAGGCACCGTTTTGTGAGGCATCTGTTTTCCAAGCATCTCAGGGCTTCCTTAGCAAAGCCTCTGCACGTATAATGGGAAAAAAAATTAGCGTAGGGTGATAGAATTTGCTTTTATCCACTAAACAGAACGAGTGTTGTATGGGCTCTACTTATGAGAGAAAATCTGTTACAGCAAATAAAAGCCCTGAGGCTCAGGAGATGCCCCTCTGCACTGCTGTTGAGCAAGAAGTTAGGTTTATCTACCGTGAAAGACACCTTTTCAATACCCAATGTAAAACAGGTTGTTGTTAAAAATAATTAATACTAGCTGTTTTTTTAATTTGATCAGAGCAAGAGGGGAAAATCCCCTCAGCTGAGACTAAAACAAATGCTTATTTTATATTGGGATATGTTACCTGTTGCTTTGTGATCTGTCATCAGGAAAAACCGGCCTTGTATTCTGTTGTCGTGTACTCCAGAATTATTAATTTAGCTTTCAGTTACGTGAGCAGTGGGTCTTCCATCAATTTCCATGGAAGATGAGCCTGGTATACAGTCGCTCATCTGCCACTGTCTCTGCATTTGCCAAGACGCAGCGTGCTTGGCCTGAGCGAGCCCGTCGGCGCTGGAAAACAGAGACGAGAGAACCTTTTGCACAGAGATTTTGAGACCTTGATCATCCCTGCAGATGGTATGTGCTCCATAAATACTGTTGAGATTGGTGGAGCAGCTCCTACACAAATAATTTATTTCTGAGACATTACTGAAGTGTATGTATGTCGTAGCAGGAATGACACCGATCTGAGCACTGTGACTGCTGAAGGCAACAGGAGGCCAAAGTTGTTACTGTTGCTACAGTCCAGCAATGACAAGGCTGATGAGTTGTACTGTCTCAGCTCCAGCATTGTGGTGACTCCCGGGACCGCTGCCTCATCACCTCAGAGTTCCTGTAAGTTCTTAATGCATTGCATTGTTTTGTAGAGAGTAGTTATTCTATGAGTACAGACCACACGTTCAGTCTGATATTGATACTTAGATACTTTGCTGCAGTTCTGTCATTAGTCCTCTAGGTATCGCTTGTTCACAAATCAAATCCTTTACCTTAATGCACAGACAAGTATCCAATTAAAAAATTGATGGATCCTATCAGTTTAAATAGAATGTGGGGAGAATGTTTGTAGAGCTTAGTATTTACATACTGTATTATTTACATTTAGAAATAAAATTATGATTCCTTTTTTGTATTCCTGATAACATTGCATATTAAGTATTTTGATTTTAATTTTTGAGTATTTTGTGCTGGAATGTTCTGTGCTTACTGAGTTGTGCTGCAGAACCTGGAAGCTTCAGTTCAGGACCAAAGCGCTTTGTTAGCTTGAGGGCCCTTTCAGACTAATTCTTTTAGCTCCACAGAACGATGGATAAACCAAAATGACAGACGCGAGGCCACGGGTGCGTTCACCGTGCCTCTCCTGGAGCTGTTTGACTCTTACGTAAGACCGGAGCGTGCTGCCAGTCCCTGGCATCGGCAGCCTCTGAAGTGAGCACTTTGTGTGACCCTCAGCTGTCCTGAATAGACAAAAACTAAGTGAGACACAAAATGTACACGTTATGCAACCATTTCTCCTGACAGCCACCCTGGCAAGCTATTTCCTACTGACTGCGGCAGTAACAGACATTTAACTTGCTGCTAAGATAAAACAGTCTGTGGGTAGAAGGAAGTGTATGGGTGGGAACAGAAAATGGAGGTTGTTCATGTCCCAACATGAATGTGCTTGAAAGATCAGCAATACTTTTTTCCGTAGTTTGATGTACGTGGCCATATTAGTCTGACAGCGTCTGTTACAAAGTGCCCCGAGACCCTTTTCACGTCTGCTTTTGCTAATGTGGCCAAAAGGAAAACTGCAAACATCATGAAATTAATTTTTTAATTATACCTTCACTGCCTAGTAAAAGACTCGATTTTAAAAGTGCCCAAAGAAGAGCAGTGTAATTTTCATTTACTTACAGATGCACTGACCTGGCATTGTCACTTGGTCTGAAGGACACAGCCAGGAAAATAGAAAATGCAGTTTCAGCATTTGAAAACATGAAAGAAGCAGATGACTGTCCTTGTTGCCACGTGAAGTATTGTAGATGAAACCCCTTATGTGCTGTACGGACACGTAGTGCTGCGTGTACCGAATTTGCCCGATAACGAACGTGAGAGCCAGCGGGTTTTCCTCTGGCCTACCTGCAGCAGCGTGGGCTGTGCGGGATTGCCCGGCCTCGCGGAATCCCCTCGGGGCAAGGGGCTGAAGTCCTGGCCCTCTCTGAAACCCAGCTGCCTTCTTACGGACCTAAACAGAGGCAAATTTGCATGTGAAATTACAGCCTGGGAATGTGATTTCTGACAGAAAGAGTTGGCACCTGGGTGTGGCTAAGTGTACAATGGAATGTGTGGTCCTTGTTTGATATGAATGTATTTTATTTTAAAGCCTTCTGGATGCTGCTATCTTTGTTTTCCCTCAAACGTTTAAAGTGACTGAGACAAACCCAAGAATTAACAGCAGTTCCCTGTTTGGAAACGGGAGGTAGGGATTCCCAGAGCACAGTCTCCAGCCCGCAGCTGTCATCTGCTGTCAAATGAGCTGCCGGACACTCTTTGCACTCTGTAACCTTGATGTGCAGCTCTCTTGCTTGGAAAGAGCAAAGTAATTGTGATAATTGTTGTCAGCAAAGATGCAATTTGCTTCTTTGAAAACTTGGGTTGAAGTGGTGCTCTGAGTATGCTGTACGTTAAATTTCCACAAATGGGAAGACGTGCCTTTGTTAGGCACGCTCGCACAGCTGGGTGGTTCGGGGCAGAGCTCAGGTGAAGGGCTCGCCCAGCGTTTGTAAGAAAAAACGTCCCTTTGTTACTTCAGCAGTTCGCAGCTGCATCTGCCTTCTGGGCCGTGTCCTTAGCCGTCCGCGGGCCCTAGCCAGCTGAGTTCCACGTTGCTCGCACATCAAACGTTGAGACCTCTGAAATACTGGAGGCCATTTCGAGAAACTTCTTTTATAAAGTGTTGGGACTATTGAGTGAAGAGGGCAGAAACACAGAATTTAGGGTCTCCCTGTTCTTTTTATGACCATGGTGGTTATCTGTGGGTTGGGTACCTGCACCCCTTGACTGACCACGTAAGGAAGCCTGGATGGTGTAAATAATTATGGTGTACTGCGTTTCAGTCTGTGGCACAACGTGCACAACCGAAGTGAATGGCTCCGTACCTGCGTCACACAGGGGTGCTCCACAGCCAGCAGTCTGGGCTGGAAGAGGACTGAATACAGGCAGGCCACACTGTTGCTGAGCACTTGTCGTGGCTCCCCTGCAATATTTGGTGGGTAACATCAGGGCTGTTCACACTCGTGCCCAGAAGCTGCTGCCGTAGCTGTGACGGTGTCTCCACACAGAATGGAGGTCTGCCCTGCCCAGGCCCTGCTGCGGGTGCACAAGGACAGAAATGATGTCATTTCCACAGTGTACCTGTCTCGATGCGGTTACAGACCCTGCAAACGGCAGCCTGAGGTACCAAGCCTGGACAGGCTATGTGGGGCAAGGAAATGGGGAAAGGGCTTCACTGCCACAACTGCCTGAAGGCTGCCAGGGCACTTAGGTGGCGTTCGTTCCCATTAAGTCCTGCCCAGGGACAGCTGGAGCGGAGCCCGGGTTTCCCGGGACAGGGTCTGGGGCAGGCCTGGAGCGGAGCCCGGGTTTCCCGGGACAGGGTCTGGGGGAGGCCGGGCCCTGCTCGCGGCCTCTGCTCCTTCTGGCTCCCCCGGCCTGGGGACACACTACCGGGCGCCCTGCACTGTCGGGAGGCCGAGGCCGTAGACAGCGGCGTTCATGGGCAGAGTCCTGCCGAAGAGACGGGGATGTTTGAGGGGAGAGGGGGATGTCGTTCATCAGGGAAGACAAGGCGGCCGGAAGGACAAGGGGAGTGCCCGGGCAGTCGAGGACGCCGCGGTGGCCCGTCCCTCCGGGGCCGCATCGGCCCGCCGCTGCCGTGAGGAGAACGGCGGGCCGGGCCGCGGGGGCCGCTGGGGGCGCTGGCGGGGCGGGGCGGGGCCGGGCGGGGCGTGTCCCCGCCGTGTCCCCGCCCCGCGGCGCCCTCCCCTCACACACCGCCCAGCGCCGCCGCTGCCATTGGAGCCGAGCAGCGCCCAGTCGAGCCCAGGCAGCCGGTCCCGCTCCGCCGCCATCGCCATGAGCTTCTTGTTGTGAGTAGCCGCGGCGGGGGCGCGGAGGAGAGGAGGCTGCCCCTGTCCCGGCCGTCTGTCCTTCCCGAGGAGGAACACGGGTCCCTTCTCCTGTCCCCGTCCGGCAGGGCAGGGCAGCCCGCCGAAGAGACGCGGCCGCCGCCGCCAGCCCCTCCTCGCCGTGCCGAGGGAGGCGGGCGGCCGCTCCCCGCCGGCATGGCGCCCGGCCGCGCTAACGGCCGCTCCCTGCGTGCCCGGGGCCCGGCCGCGCTAACGGCCGCTCCCTGCGTGCCCGGGGCCCGGCCGCGCTAACGGCCGCTTCATCCGCTCCCGGTGTGCCCGGGGCCCGGCCGCGTTAACGGCCCGGCCGGCCGCCCGCGGGACCGTAGCGGCGCTCGGGGCCGAGAGGGCGTTTGGAGGGCGGGAGTTCGTTCGCCTGGAGCCGGGGCTCGTCCTTGGCTCGGACAGCGGGGAGAGGAATCGAAAGAGGCGGCCACGCGTGCTGAGTAAATCCGCACAAGGCTTTAGCTGGTTTAAGCGGGAGACGTGCCCGGCAGCGCGGTGTTGCTGCAGAGGGCACCGCTAGGAAGGCCAAAGTCGCCTGCAGGGGAAAACACCTATCTGCTGGAGTCTCCCCTTTTATTTTATATGTTTTTAAAGTTTTTTTCACTCATACCAAGGACGGCGTGGGCAGAAGTTGCTGCCCGTGGCGTTATCTGTGGTCGGTAAGTTAAAAATGGTTGGCGTTGGCGCAGGTCGGTGAGTCGCAGCCTGTGAGTCACAGCCTGCGCAGGTTAATTACAGCTCGGGTCACGGTGGTGCGGGGGCTCTGGTACGGGCACGGCCAGGCATCGCTGGCAGGACCATGTACAAGTTAATTGCACAGGTTAATTACAGCTCGGGTCACGGTGGTGCGGGGGCTCTGGTACGGGCACGGCCAGGCATCACTGGCAGGACCGTGTACGGGTTAATTGCACAGGTTAATTACAGCTCGGGTCACGGTGGTGCGGGGGCTCTGGTACGGGCACGGCCAGGCATCGCTGGCAGGACCATGTACAAGTTAATTGCACAGGTTAATTACAGCTTGGGTCACGGTGGTGCGGGGGCTCTGGTACGGGCACGGCCAGGCATCACTGGCAGGACCGTGTACAAGTTAATTGCACAGGTTAATTACAGCTTGGGTCACGGTGGTGCGGGGGCTCTGGTACGGGCACGGCCAGGCATCACTGGCAGGACCATGTACAAGTTAATTGCACAGGTTAATTACAGCTTGGGTCACGGTGGTGTGGGGGCTCTGGTACGGGCACAGCCAGGCATTGCTGGCAGGACGGTGGTGCTCATGAGAAGGCATTTGTTTATTGCGGTGTAAAAAAGCTCCCTTAGGAATTGGTGGCAACTTAGGTGTGTGCAAAACCTTACATTTTGCAGTTTTGCTTCGTAGACAAGAACCGAATGAACTTTGGTCCCTCCCCTTGGGAACAAAGACGAGGTACTTCTGACAATTAGCATAAACCGGTTCAGTGACCTATTAATTAAAGCGAAGATGTGCTCTAGGGAAGCAGGGCAATCCGAGCTGCTGAAACGCGCCCCCGGCAGAGAGCAGCCCCACTGGGGCCTTGGCCCCGCTGACTGCGCTGCACATTAGAGTTACGTGTGAGCAGTTGGTGGGACTGTTGCCATAATATCTGACAGTTGTTAAAGGCTTATATTGATAACCAACAGATGTGTGTGTAGCCTGCTTTTAGCGAAGATACTTTATCCTGGGAGTTGGAGTGTTCTAGTAAACTGTGTTCTCACGGAGGCAAATAGTGCCGACGCTGGCTTCCTTCTAAATCTCTGCTTGCACTTATCCTTCAGCTCTGCCCTACTGATCCAGCTTTGCCTGTCGTTGCACTTGTGCTGCCTCACCCCAGAGAGGTTTTTGAAAGACACTCATCAGCTGCGAGTGGGAGATGTGTACAAATGACTCTCCGCGGATTCAGACGTGGTGCTCCTAATGAGAAGCCCAGCTGTCCCTCTCCTTCATAATTCTCAGCTGCCGCCATGGGGAAGGGGACAGGATTTTGAGTACGGTGCTGTCCTTGGAGTCTGGTTTGCCGATTAGAGAGCCTCACGCTCCGTGGCATTGGCTAACTGGTAATGGAAATGCGTGAAACCCTCCACCCTCTGTCACAGGCAATGATGAGATGTTTGTTTCTTTTCCCTGACCCTTCTGAAGCCTGGGAAAAGCCAATTTTTACCCCCATCTCCATTGTTTCGAGTTGTCTTGCTGGATGAAATAGAGAAATTGAAACCAGAGTTACTGCCTGGCAAAACTAGACATCTTGGCAAGGCTGTGTCAGCTGTTGCTGGCAGTGTTGTAGGCAGAACCTAGTTTACTCGTGTGCGCTCTAGAAATGGGTTTAAGTGTGCCTGGTCGGCCCTGGGGCAACTTTGTGTGTTACTGGCAAGTAGTTGTTTATTTTTTTTTTTTTCAAATATCCAGAAAGTTAGCATCACCTTATTTCAAACTTGAATTTCATGGTAACTTGACAGAGTTATTCAATGATAATGGTTGGATATCTTTATGCTTCTGTGAATTTAGTAGTACAAACTTGTATTTCAGCTGCAAACCCCCCACATTCTTACAGGACTTTTAACATAGTTTTTCATAGTACTTTTTCACTCCCTTTTCACCAGGAGTTTCTTTGATTTGGAGGTAGCAAAGGTCATTGTTTGTGCTGCTTCCCCTGCGCCAGTGGTACCGTTGTCTTTTTGTGAGCCAACTCCCAGTTTGGAACTCGCAATGAAGACGCAGCAGCAGGTTGTCCTCGTG
Source organism: Columba livia (assembly GCF_036013475.1). Classification (NCBI taxonomy): domain Eukaryota; kingdom Metazoa; phylum Chordata; class Aves; order Columbiformes; family Columbidae; genus Columba; species Columba livia. The sequence goes on from NC_088605.1 coordinate 78,528,267, forward strand.
CACCGTGCTAGAAATGATCTCTCAACGGCAGCGAACCTGTCAGGCGGTTTACCGGCAGGGCCTCGGCTGGGGTTTGTCAGCCAGGGTCAGAAGCCGTGTTCTCGCAGCCTCGCCTGCTGTCACACAACAGAGCGATTGTGCTTGGGCGGCGCAGGGTGCCGGGGCCCCTCGCCGCCCGGTCCGCTCACACATCCACGGCTATTCTTCTCTGTTGCTAGGGCCAGGGACACAGAGCTGCACGGGAGGGCAAGAAAATCAAGGGAAGCCATTGTCTTCTCTCATTATGGATAACATTATAAAAAGACTGTCTTGTGAGACAAGTCACTGAATTAATACAACTTGGTTTTGACAGCGATTGTTATTTTCAGTGCCAATGCTTGCTCTTTCTGGTCTGTTTCTTCCTTTTTGACAATATTTTATAAACCCCTTCAGTGGTTGAATAGGTTATCCTGAATCTTAAATGAAAAAAAAAAAAAGGGGGGGGGGAATTGGGCTAGAAAGTGTCTTCAGTTCTAAAAGAATTCAGCTTGACAAGTTCTCTTTAAAAGGCAATTACAGCATAGCTGCAGGTACCTCAGCGTACATCTCCAAGGGAAAGAATTAATGATAGTTACGGTGGGTGCGCCATATGGTGACATGCTTGTGTTATCCTGCGCTGGCAAAACTTAGGTGAAATAGAAGCCAGATGAAAACTATGTATTTTTAAAAGGAAAATACTCAATTTGGTTATCGAAGTTGTGGAACTGTGTTTTGTTCTTCAGAAAAAGCCATCTATATATTAGTAAATCCCTCTCAGAAAATTCCAGCATATATGTGTATATATATATATATAAATATATATATATATATATATATAGATATATATTTAACGAGATTGATGTAGGCACTCATAACTGGTGAGACTTTGTAAGACCAGGAGCTGATGGAAACCGCAGGTAAGGGTGAGGATGAGCAGCTGTTGTTTGGGGTGTGTGTGGTTTTGAATCCACACCAAGTTGTACACAGAATCGGGGAAGATGTGCTTCTCTTCTCCTCTTGGTACCCAGCGTGGGGGTGCCTGCCAGTGCCTTCTGATGGTGCCCTTTTTTTTCAAATTAAAATAATAGTTTCCCTGTGTGTATGTATGTGCAGAAGGTGCAGTGGGACATAACTTGTTTTCCTTATGTCTGTTGCAGAGCAATAAGAAAACGAGAGGTGCTCTGTTTGTTTCCAGACTGAGCAGCATTGTGGCCATCCCGATTCCCTGCCTGCTCCTGCAGAACGTCCTGGCTCTCTGTTCTCTCCTGCTTCAGCTCTGCTCCTGCAGAACGTCCTGGCTCTCTGTTCTCTCCTGCTTCAGCTCTGCTCCTGCAGAACGTCCTGGCTCTCTGTTCTCTCCTGCTTCAGCTCTGCTCCTGCAGAACGTCCTGGCTCTCTGTTTTCTCCCTGCTTCAGCTCTCCTAGATCCCGAGCTGCTGCCACTTACCCAACGAAAGCTGTTTCTAAAGTGGGCAGTGTGTTCCAGCTTGTTCAGTCAGAGGCAACCAAGTGCTTCCTGAGTGCTCCTTCTGTAGTGAAAGCTGGAGATGTGGGATTTATCTCCTCTTATCGAGGGCTCCCACAGAAGACTCTTAGGCTCTTATAAGCTGTAATTTCAGTCACTGGAAATCAATGTGTAGGCGTTTACCAACTGTTAGAAACGGGAAATAAATCCTCATCAAACATTCTCATATTTTTCTCCTTGTATTTTAAAATACTGCTGTTCTTCAGTTTTTGCATGACTAATATAATATTACTGTGCAGGCTGTGTTCCTAGAGAAGAGATGGGGTAGAGGCTCTTGACACATGAATGTGGTACCTCACCATAGGTCTGTTGTTTAACCCGTACCATTAGTGATGCATTCAGATTGTTTTTTTTTTTTTTGCAAGAGTACTGGGAGTGAAAAGTCTATTGCCAAGTCTTTAAAGAGTTTTCTGGTGGCTTTTAAAAATTGTCTTGCTAAGTAATTTTGAGTTTTGAGGACAGGAGGATTCCTTAGAGGAAGAGTTTATACAAAATCGGCTCTCACAATGAACTTCACAGAAAGTACAGCTTTTTTCCTCGTAACTGCTTATAGCTTTCAGTGGATTATTGGCTGCAGAAAGCCTTGCTTTCACCTAGACGTTGTTTAGTGTTGTTGGAGCACGCGTCACTTGTGTGCAGAGCTCCCTGTGTTCCGGTCCCGTTTCCCAGGCCGCTGCCAGGCCTGCCCTGGCTGTTTGGTGGCTCTCGGGAGGGAGCGCCCAGGAGCAGAGAGCTGCCAGGAGCCGCGGCGATCCGTGTAGACTGAAAGCTTGGACCGGAATGCTCGTGTAGCCTCTTGTGCTGCCTGTGCTACAGTCAACTTTACAGTTGTTGGTCTCTGGTGAAAACCACCTTTTGAAGTGCTTGTTGCATTGTTCCCCTCCTCGTTTATCTTCCTGTGAGACCCCAAAGGAGTTTGTCATGGTGCTGTTTGCTGAAAGGGTTAAGCTCGCTGGGACACTTTGCATCCTTCTAATGAGGTGGTTGAAGAAGCTAAACCGGCAGAAAACTATTGATTCCTTTTCAGTGGGATTCCTCTTTTGCTAATGTAGTGTTTTGGTGTCATTGTGTAGTGACTCACAGGAGATGAGGGGTGGTTTTGGAATAATGGCAGCAGCAGGGGTGTCTGGGCACTCGGAAGCCGGAGCGGAGGAGGCCGAGGCCTCTGCCATGTTCTGTGCCGTGGAACCGGCTTTGGTGCGCGGCCGGCCCTGTCCCAGCCGTGCTCCGCTCCACGGTGCGTCCCTGCCTCCTTAGGGACCGGCGTTCTTGCCGTCCTCCTGCCGCTGACTTGGTTCCTTCTCGATGAGCTCGATGGAATTCCTCTGAGCTTGGAATTGCGTTTGGAAAACCTTTTGCTGCTAATACTCTGTTTTCAGGAACACATAATTGATGAAGTGAGCGACCAGCACTTGTAAATGTTCTCAGATGCTGCATTCTCTGTATAGAAGCATTAGTTTAAAATGGAGAAAAGCAAACACAACACCATGAGGAAGGGCAATGTTCAGTGTGAAAGTTGTGTATGCTACATCGCAGCGATGTCCGGTCTTAATTGCTTCCTAATTGTTTGTTTTTATGCCACAATTGTTTTCCCTGGTTCGTCTTCCTCTCCTCATGTTTGCAATGTAAGTGAACTTATGCAATTAGCTCTTTACTTTTGTCCGATGAGAAGAGCAGTTGAATAGGGCTCCCTTTCGGGGGAGAATGTGTGCACAGCTAACATGGCTTGGTTTGTAATCTTGAGAAGGTGCCCAAAACCTTTGATAATATCCTGTCAAGTCATTGGATTTAGTATCTCTTCATGGCAACAGAGAGCCGTGGTCAGGACAGCCCAGGGTCACAGTTACATCCTATGCTGTGTGTGTCTTGCAAGATGTGGAGGTTTTTTATCTCTTCTAAAAAGGGTATAATATTGGAAGCGTTTGTTCATGGAAGGGTAGCTCAGGACTTGCAACTGTGGTTGTATATTTTCGTGCCCAAGGCTGACAAAATGAGCTGCTTGTTTTTCCTAGAGAAGTGAATAGCTGCATGTAATTCTGCCACTTGGAGTGTTCCATAGTGCGCCATAGGAAGACGCTGTTACCACAGCTGTAGGTGAGCCTTTGGCCCACACGCCAGCCTCAGCCGCGGGATACGCTTTGCGATGCTCTTGCACTTTGTCAGCTAAGCCACTTTGGATTCGTGTTGAGCTATGATGAACTTGCTGATTGGTTTGCCTTTTTTTTCTTTTTTAATTGCACAGTGGGAGGTTGTCGGTTATGTATTCAGATGCTGTAGAATCTGTTTTTAGCTATAATTGAATATAACTCTGTTGCTTTTTACAGACTTCTAGATGTTTTTTGTGGGGTGGGATTATCGGGGTCCAGTGCTTTGCTCTGTCATCTCTGCGTGTTGCTTTTTGGAACGTGGCATTCCTGTATCTTTCCCTTGGGTAGCACGTCTGTGGCACGGGTGTTGGCTGCCACCGTAGCCTGGCCTGGCGCGGGACGGGGCGCTGCTGCGCAGCGGTGGCGATGGAAGGGCCGCGCGGGGCCGTAGGGAGGGCAGGCAAGGACCAGCAAGTTCCTTTCCGTTGAACTTTCAGGGGCTTTTCTTGCAGAGGAAGTCATCTGTTGCATTTACCTCTTCTGGAAGAAAATAGGTTGCATTTTGGAATCGGGCAGGGTGTTATGAATTTCCCTCCGCAGTTATAGGATATTCTGACTAGGTTGCCCAAAGCCACATGTGTGCAACTTTTCCAGATTGGTTTAAAGCAGATAAAGAAGTAACCACAAAGTTAATTTTAAAGTTTTTCAGGTAATTTCACAGAGCCGATGCATTGGTTATTGTGTGCATGGATGCGTCAGATGCTTTCCCAGGAAGCTGCTGCTTGGGTCAGTGCTTTCGGGACGGGGTTCGAAAGCTGGGCATAGGAGCTGGGGGTTGGTTGTGAGGAGAAACGTGTGTCTGTGTGCCTTGGCGGGCTCTGTGCCGGGGCTGAAATGACCTCTCTTGGTTAGCGCAGTAGGTGTGCGCGGTCCAGGACCTGATACCGCTTTGTGCTGCGCAGTGAAATGTGGTGTGTGTCTGATGTGTTCTGTGGAATTCGCCTTTGCTTCCCATCTCAAATAGGTAGCTTGAGTAAGCAGACCCTGAATTAACGCCTGTGGGGTGGTAGTTTTGTGTTAATACAAGGACAGTCCGGCTTTATTGTCTTTATGACGAGTCCAGTTCCTTTCTGTAGGACAGGGACCATTAGTAAGCTTTGGTAAATGCCTTTTTGCTGAAAAATGAGAGGTCTGATTTTTGATACAGAAAAATTCAACCCAAATAACAATTGAGTGGATTTTCTATGCTGACCTTAATAAAATAACCCATGTTTTGTTTTGCTTGATTGTACTTTAATTGCGTTTTGTACCAACTTCAGTAGCACGGTCCTGGTTTTGCTTGAAAGGAGTTATTGTTTTAGGGACTCGCTAAGTGTTCTAAATCCAGGAATCCAAATGGCATTACCATGTCTTTTACTTGTCATAATTTGTGGCAACGAAGTGTTACTTTTTCCCATGCTGGAGTGTAACCTTTACAGAAAACCAGGTGTCTCTGATGTCCTTGTGTTCACTTCCGTGGTTGACAGCTCTGCTCAGAATTTCTCGCTGCAGTGTGAGTGGACAAGAGGAGAAAGGTGTGCATTTCCAGTCGCTGCAGAACAGTTCGGCTGGCTGCGGACTCGGCCGCGAATGCGCAGCCTGAAGTCATTTCACAGTAAGTCTGTACGGGGAAGAGCTTTGTCCCCCTCAGGTGCTGCAGGTGGGTGGGTTTTCCTGATACGATACTTTGCAAGATACAAGCGAATGCTATTGAGGATAGTTTCACACAGCACATGGAAGATCGTCTGAAACATGGGGGATGTGTAAGAAATACTTGATGATGAGATAATGCAGTGTATTTTTGGAAAGCTGTTAGATTATTCATTCCTGCCTCCTGTCCATTTCTTCTTCCTGTTATTCTCTGTGTTATTTCTTGCTTCTAATGATTGTTCTGTTGTTTCCTGGATTCAGACCCCGTCTTCCTATTAATCGAAGTGTAGATGTAACCGTACATTTGTGCTTTGAGGTGTTGTGTTGGGAAGCTGCTGAGTGGTTTTCATCTGGCAGGTTCCTGTCACCAGCCTGTTTCTCATGTTTCTCAATGCAAGACAGACTTTTATAAAGTGCTAGAGTGACTCCTCCCCATTAAAATTTAGTGAAGTTCATCTTTTTTTAATGTGACCTTTTTCCTAAGTGCATCAGCAAATCATTGTTTTTGCTGTGTTTAGAATGACTGAAGACTGTCTGAGACGTGGTTTTTTTCCTTCTTGAACGCCCTGCTGTGATTTCATGGGGTGCATGACTAGGTAGCTTTAGTCATTCAGAAAGCCTTGGGTTTCCGCAGCACCGATCAGCATTTTGGGAAACCATCCATGTTCCGCGGCACGTTCTCCAAGCACTATATTTGGTGCATAAGTAAGGATCTAATTTGATACTGGAGCCAAGCATTTATTGCTGCAATGCATCATCCGCAGTGGCTTGTAGCTTGCTTTCTGAAAAGCTCTCCTTCCCACCTACCTTCTCAGATGTATTTAAAGGGTGTGACTGTTACCAGCAGATATGGTTTAGGATGCAGAGGGCATTAGTAAGGTAAAGATTTAAAGAGAATTTAGCTGAATGTAGGGAATCTCTGTAACAGGCAGAAGAGTTTGCCATGGAAAGCATGTGGGACACTTCTGTCCTTGTTTGATCCAATAGAAACAGCCCTACAGTAAAGAAATCGTAGGTAGGCAAGCGCTGCTGATCCCCTGCGTTGATCCCGGGCCGCGCCGCAGCTCCTGGTGATGCTGCGGCCCAGCGCCGGCCGCCCCGGCTGGGAGGCCCGGGTTGCTCCCGGTGCCTGCCCCCGCGGGCTGCTGACCCCCTCTCTGCACCAGCGTCCCCGGGGGCTGCTCTTCAAACACAATCCTGTATCTTACTGAAAGAAAGAACCCGGACTTGGAGCTTTGTGCATTTCCTCACGTTTCTTTTATAATTTGCTGACTTCCATCCACAGGAATACTTTCCAGTTTTGATTTCTGATCGTGTGTGCTCGCTTATATTCTGTTGTTGATGCTTTTAGTTTTCCCCTCTCTTGCTGGTATTCACTGTGACTGCCAGGCCAGGACTTGGATGTTATTGCTTCTCTTTGAAAAAGAAAATAAATATTGTGCTGTCTGCTAATGTTGTGCATGGCGTTTGGGTTTTATAACACTGCTTTTCGTATTTCTGCACATGTGCGCAACACGTACTGTGTCAACCTCTCTCCCGCGTGTGTTATCCAGTATTTTCCCTCTGTCAATTGCTTTTGTTCATAACGTGTTCTTGGAAACATTCAGGAGGCAGGTACTAGGAATTTCTCAAAAATACACCGTGTTCTTCCTGCAGTGCTCTTCGTGATGCACATAACGGATTGGAGGAAGACCCTCTATGAGGGTTCGCGCTGCGGACTGCGCAGGGTCGGGTCTTTCTGCAGGTTTCGCTGGGCACGGAGCCAGAAGGTTTGGTTAATAAATGTTACGTAATGTTCGGTCCCAGCCATCTGACCTGGTTGCCTCTGGACTTGCTTCCCGCGGGGCAGGACTGTCCTCCGTGGCCGTGCTGCGGGGCGTGTGCGGCATCCTTCTCAGCAGCCTGCTCTTCGCAGCTCCGTTAGATCCTCCTTCTTCAAAGGAAAATGTGCCATACGCTCGTGTACAGCAGGATTAAGTGTTCAAATGGCTTTTTAGTGCCAGGTTTTATGTATGGCTAAGGATAGCTTTTACAAAAGCAGCATAGTTCTTTTGTCTGCTGAATGATTTATTAGACTCATGCAGTAAGCTGAGGTTTGGCCCTTTGTGGGAGCTACACTTAGAAGTGTATCAGGGTGAAGGTGTGACTTGTGTTAGAACCTGTTACATGAATTAATGCCAGCTGACAGAAATAAGGGTGTTCTGGGAAGAGAGGAGAACACCAGCGAGAACACAGTCCTGTTTAGTTGGCAGCAAACTTGGTTAGTGACTGCAATGAGTAAATGGCTCCGTCTCGGTGGTCCCTGGAAAAACGCGAAGCAGTTGGAGGAAGGAATACTGTGTGTTGACCTTGTCCAGAGTTACTGCTGGCCTGCTCCTTTGCACTAGTTGTACGTGAATGTTAGGATATGAGGATCCACAGCAGTCTGTGTTTGATTATGCCCTACACCTCCACGATAGGAGTGTGTGTATATGTACACAGTAAATGTTAGTATTAAAATAGTCTAGGAACCTGGATCTGTCTGAAAGAACCCAGCAAAACAGCCGGGGCCAGTCCTCAGCTCTCCTGGAAATCTAGCTTCTGTTTGTGATAAGACAAATTTTGGGAGTGAAGACCGTGTTGTGTTTGCCGCAAGGTGGCCGGTTGGTCCTTGGGAGCGTGCAGCAGGACGTTCTGGACAATACTGATTCCTGTCCTGTTTATGTGTTTTCACGGACGTGGGAGAGCATGTGGAGGTGCTTGGGTCTCTGCTAAAACCTCTTTCTTGCAAATTGGAGTGAAAACTTATTTCAAGTTGTGTTTGGTGGTCTTTTAAAACGCTTGTGAAGGTCTGTGGAGGCGGTTGGGAGCAGCAGTGCGGCGGCGGGGATGAAGCGTGCGGAGGGAGCTCTGGGAGGCTGCGGGTTTCGTACCACAGACACGTTGCAGCTCCTCAGCCGTTGTTGTCTGCCTGCCTGTCTCTGCAGCCCGTAGGGCACGCTCGGCTGAGCGTGTGCACCTTGCGTTGTGCATCGCGGCTTTATGCGGTGCGCACGTTTGTACCGTTGTTTGTGCCCTGGCCTCTGGTTGCCGGCGCTGCCGCGAGCCCTGCGGGTGGGCGCGGGGCGGTGGGGCGCTCGGCAGCGCTGGGCTGCCCACACTGCTGCGGCCGCCTCCGGGCGCACGGGGCGAGCTGGGGCTGCACACAGCGAGGGCGACTGTGACTGCTTTGTTTGTTTTGAGCAGTTTCCAGGAGATGCAAGGGTATTAAATGAATGCGTTGTAAATGAAACAAGGGAATTTGCTTCACGAGTGAGCATAGCAAAGTGATTACAATTTCCTGGTTACGGGCTGGAGTTCTGGACCCTTGCCTGTTCCTTGCATTAGGCATTGTGGTGAGCTGGGAGAAGGATTGCATCCAACTGGGTGAACAGCTCCATGGTGGGGCTGTGCGGTAACACCTCCCCCTTGTTTACCAGCACGTTCGGAGCTCGGGGGCGGACAGACGTGGGGAGGTGTAGGCGCCCGGCTGGGCTGGCCAGCGGTCCGTGGCCACCTAGCAGCTCTGTGGTCTGGCGGCCTGCGTGCTGGAGGAGGAGGGTTCCACCCGAGGTTCCACCTGCGCCCCGTCATCCGCGCAGCCCGCGAACGTGTCCTCATCCGTGCTCTGCGTGCAGCAGCATCCCACTTCTGCCGGACAGGTCCTGCATTTGCTTGGTTTCCCTGGCTCTAAAATGTGTGTGTGTAGGAGAAAAGAAGTATTTTAGGAATGTGGAAGTGTGCATGTTATGACAGATTCCAGTGCTGGGTGATAATGGTTGGGACAAGCAAAGCAAACCCATTCCTTAAGGCTACCTTAAATGACTTTTTGCTTACTGGATGTGAATCATCTGATAAACTCCCGCTCTTCTCTTAACATGCAGAGTCTTGCATATAATGCGAGCTGTGTTTTTTGAGAACCATTGCTAAGATGATGTCCTGCTTCCTCTCACACTGGCCTGTGTGCAACTTCAGCCTATGAAGGTAGGTGGTTGTTTCTCTGGGAAGGGGAAGGCAGTTCTTAGTCCCCACCTCGGTGGGTAGAGAATTAAAAACCTCATTAAAATAGCGGTTTCACTGGCAGTACTTTGGTAGAAGGAGGCGGTATTTCAAAGCGGTTGTAACAATAATGGTCACTGGACTCCTGGAGAAGTGTGTTGAGGTTGAAGAGCCTACAGAAAATGCCATGTGCTCCGTGGCACAGCAAGGAGAAAGGGTGACTTGAGAAAGGATGGATAGCAATGTGTCACTGAAAATAAAGAAGTGGGATTTGGGGTTTTGTCTGAATTTGTGTTAATTCCACTTCTGGGCATCCGAAGAAGCACTTCTTTAATAATGGGAGTAAGGGGAATAGCCCATGTTGTTTTGCTAGTGTTGTGAGTTCCATGTGCTGGAAGATGAGGACATTGTTTTAAATTCCCCTTGTCTGTGATGCTTTATTTTTAGTAGGGGAAACTTTTGGATTCATATTTGCTTGTTGCTTTTTTTTAAGCACGGTGTTTAATACTTAAAAATGGTGTTTAATACTTAAATTTAGCACTTCTCCCGTCACACTCCCACAGCGGTTTGTTGGGTTTGCCCAGGAGGCTCCGGAGCGCTGGTGGCTCTGTGGCAGAACCCGCTGCTGTTCCCGGAGAGGCCTCTGTTCCCAGCGCTCCGTTAGCTTTGGGGGGACTCACGCTTTAGCCACGCTTGCTTTCACCATTTTTAACTTGGAAATTTTAATTTCGGTGGTTTAATCTAGATGTAGCAGACCATTTAGGTTATTCTTCTATCTCATGCTGACTACACCAGGAAATGTCAGCTCTGTGCCATTGATCTAAGTATTTTCAGTTATTGTTACCTACAGCAAAGTGTCTAAACAATAAACTTGTGTTCTGTTTGTATAGGAATGACCATGTGTCTAGACAAGTTCTTCAAGCCCTGCAACTGATTCTTCCTTCAAAAAACCAAAGGAACAAAGCAAAACAAACCCCAGGGCCCCGGGATCACTTTCTAAGCGCCGCCTCGCCCTTGGGAGAGGGCTGTGCTGCGTGCAGCTTGCGTTTGCTTAGCGGTCCTGGTCCGTGTTCCCTGCATGCCAAGAGAATTATGCTTCTTACAGCTTCGTGTTTGTGACCATTATTTTGGTTAGATCGGAGTGCTCTTCAGAAGTCTGGTGCTTTTTTTAGTGTTTGGAATGATACAGTGATGGTATCTGGACAAGTGAGGGACACGTTTCAGGGTGAGCTATCAGCTTGTGTCCTCAGACTCTCTGCTTACCCATTTGCTTGCTGGTTTTTGGTTCTCAGGCTGTGTTGACCAGCCTTCAGATATCCGTTGAAGTTGAGTTGTAACCCTGAGTTGGAGCGGGCTGCCCTGATAGCCCCAGGTCTCACCTGAGGCCAGGGGCCCGCTCTGAGCAGGGACTCACGCAGTCACCGCCGTGGGAGTCACCCCAGAGCAGAGCAGCGGTTGTGAGCTCTGGGGTAGCTGTGCGCGGCGGTTCCTCGGCCTCCCGGCCGTCCCGCTCCGAGGAGGGTTACGGCTTTGTGTCCAGACCGGCTGCGCGTGGTGCCTGGGAGGAGCGCGGGCTGCGGGACGCACGCAGCCGGCGTCTGTGCAGCGCGTCAGTTACCTGCACCTCTAAGGGAGCTGGCTCAGACCGGCTTATTTGAATGAGTGGGAATTTGACAGGAAAATAATTGACTTTCTGATATTGTAAGAGCTGAAAAAACTAATGCCTGGCTCGCACACCTTCTGCCTTCAGAACAAAAATGTTGTGACTGCTCTGTTTTATAAATAGAAATGCTGGAGTTAAATCGTGTCGGTGCAGATCTTGAACACGTACAGCTTAATTTTATGTGTTGTCCTTCTGATGCTGCGATTGTCACAGGGAAAATGCATTTAAATGCTGCAGCTGTTGATTTGGTTTACGAAAAATAGCTTGAGCTTGTATTTCCATTTCTGTGTTGACATGTTGGCTATTGGAAACTAACACAGCCCTACTCTGACGTGTCTGTTCTTAGCAGAATGTTACCATTTGAAACACCCTATTATTGCTTGAAGGCTTGAAATGTTTGCCTTTCTGGAATCTGGTTCTCTTACAAAGAGGCATGGCAGGGGAAACGAGACACGGAGGTGCAGAACTTCAACTTGGGATCTTCTCTGATAAATTTACGTGTTGGCCTTAGGCGATGAGTCGCTGCCTCAGTTTCCCTGAGTCTAACTAGACGCTAATGATGCCTACTTCAAAGATACTTTGTGAGAATTAATTAATGCTTGCAAAGGCCTTTGAAGATGAAAAAATAGGGGTTGAAATACCAAGTTTTCATGCCCCAGGTAAATATTCTGTGTACCGTCTGGAGTCAGGCTTCTTCAGAATCTCTCGAGCACTTGCAGGTATTTCGAGGGCCTCGTTTCAGTGGGACCGTGGCAATGAACCCTTTGGGACACACCGAGGGGTATCGCTGGCCTGGCACAAGTCAGTTCCTCGCACGTTCCACCACGGAGAGAAATGCAGATGCTACCTCGTGGCCTCAGCAGCGCGTACCACTCAGAATGTAATCAGCAGGTATATCCTGAAAATGGTACCACTACCTTTTCTATTTATTTTCCCCCAAGGCAGGTTTCTGTCTTTTGCAGCGTTTGATACAACAGTCCGCCTATGAGCTGGCATGAAATGATTTACGGTCATTGTAGCACTGTGTTTTTGAGCCAACAGGTAGGCTAAAACAGACCGGAGGAGCACTGTTCACTCGACTTTCTGTGGAAGCTGAATGCTTGTGGTGTTATAAGATCTTGATTTCTTGTTGGACATGCGAATTCGCTACGTGATGTGCAAGCCGGTGTGCAGGGATAAAAAAGGATTTTCAGATTGTTCTACATCTTCTCTGGGCTGGCATCGCCTCTTTTCTTTTGTCCACTTTGCCAGTGACATAGGAATCGCATACTTCATAAACACTGAACTAGTTTAGGATGCTGTATTGAATTGTTAGTGAATTATGAGATAACTTGGTCTGGTCTTTTTCAGTTGAGGAATCTGAGGAAGACTGGAGCGCTGTCAGTGGTTTGGTGGCTCGGCAGCCTGGGCAGAGGTGGGATCCGGGCTTCGATCTGCATCCACACGCTTGACTGCGAAGCACGCGCGAGCCAGGGCGAGGTGCTTGCTGCTCAGTTTGAGCCGTGCTAGACACAACAGTGGGTAAGAGCTTGAGGTTACTTCTGCTGTAAGGAGTAGCTGTCAAGTGCTAAGTCTCATGCGTAAGGAGTCTTAAACTTTTCTGGTTTAATTCCAGATATACAGCAGACTTCATAGAAAAAGGTACAAAGCTTCACTGAAAGACTTGAGTGCACAAATACTTTGGGTGTGAGGAGGACTAAGCCGAAGCGCTTCTCTTAGGAGCGTGAAGGTTTAAGTGGCTCCTTTCCTGCAGTTAAAAGAAGTGTAGCAAGAGTTTGGGCTGGATATTTAGCTGCTTTGGTTTCACAAGGTGTGCCAGGGCTGCGTTTGGAGCCAGAGCAGGGTGCTGAGGCAGCTGGCTAAGTGTGGTGTAAGCAGGACGCCTGGAGATTGTCCTTTCTTCTGGAAACACCATCCTGCTAACCTGGGGCAGAGCAGCCTGCCGACTCCAGTCGTCAGAAACCCTCGCTGTCAGCAGATGGCTAGATACAATTACAGCTTGGGCGGTTTTGTGTTCTGACGTCAGTGTTTGGGCTCCTGGGGGTGGGAAGCGCTTCTCGCTGCTCAGAGCTGCCTCCAGGCGGGCTGCTGGCCCCGTCCTGCTGGCTGGGGAGCGAGCGGCCCGGGTTCTGCTCGAGCTGCGTTTACCTGCTCAAATAGAGCGGGACAGGTTGCTGGGAGTGTTGGATGTGGGAGTGAAGGGAGACAAACGTCCTTGGAATTGCAAGAGTTTTTCAAGAAGTCAGTTTTTTTCAAGAGGCTGGAAGTTGTTTGTGACAAATTGTGGGGATGATGCAACGTGTTCCCCATTTCGTATGTCTGAGGAACGTGGCATGTTCAGCGTGGCATTTCTGGAGTTGCCCTGTCCCCCGTCGCTTGTGCGTGGATGTGAGCTCTGCAGGCTGAAGCAGAGCTGGGACACCAACAGCGAAGGGCAGGGGCTGTCTGCCAGCTCGGAGCGTTTTACATCTCAGGAGAAATGGCTCACAGATCTAATTCCGCTATGAAATACAGGTGAAATAAAAATGTCATACTTGGTCAAGACACATATTATTGTGTGTATTGCTGGCCACCAGACAGAACTCTTTCAAATGACTTTTTTTACTTGCTGCCCAAGGAGTTGAGGAGATGGAGCTGGAACAAGCAGACTTTATAAGTCTGTCACCTGTAACAGACATAATGGCGGGGGGGGGAAATATTTTTCTTTTTTAATGATGTTTTTGGCCCAGTGCTGAGGATCCGAATGTAGGGTGGCAGGACTAAGATGCTGCTGTACTCGGGGTTTAGGAAGAAGCAGGATTGCTTAGTAACTTAACCATGTAAAAGGGCATTCAACTGACTGTGCTGAGGCAATAATAAGTGAGGATGGGTTTGGTTAAATTACAGCAGAGCTTTTGGCCTAGTGAGGTAGTAGAAATAATGCTTACAGCAGCACTTAGCCCTGGCCTTGCCCGGAGCACACGTGTCCCGCGAGGGTTTTGGTGCAGAGAAGCTGTGGCGGGCTGTCGAGTCCCTGAGCTTTTGTTTGTGTCAGGGAGCGCATGACCACGCGTGCGGTGACCCGGCCTCACGGCGGCAAACGGCGTGAACGCGTGGAGCTCTGGTCGTTTACTGCCGAAGTGGCAGGTACTCGCACAGCATGTGATGACAAGTAGCCTGAGTTTATCCTGAATAATTCTGCTTTCGGGGGCCTGCCTGCCTTTTGTGTGAGACCATCCCTGCTGCCTTAGGATGGCTGTGCTGAATTGGAGAAGTAGTGCTCGGAAAGAAAGTGGAGACCAAGAGAAAATGGCTTATTTGGAATAGTTGATGAGACCGTATCATTGTGCATCCTATTGTTAAAGCTTTTGCCAAGTTTCAAGGAGAAACCCTCTGTTTCTGGGAAGGGGGTAGCAGGGCTTAAGTGATACCCAATGGTTTTCCAGCAGGGGGAAAGGAATCTCATATTTTCCTTTCTCATTTATGATGCGTGAATGACCTGAGCTTTGGGGTGGTGCCTGGCCTTTGGAAACCTTTGGTTTGCTGTTCATGAAAGTATTAGGTGTTGGTTTCCCTTGTTGTCTGGCTAACACGAGTGTGCTCTCGCTCCATCCTAACAAGTCAGGACGGGCTGTGTCCGCGCTGCTCCCGTGCCGTGTTACTCCTGCCTACGCGGGTGCCCGTGGAAAGACAAGGGCACCCGTGTCCCTCGCTCCCCAGCGGCTGTGGATGAACCTTGCACTGCCCTGTCCCCGCAGCTGCGCCCCGCCGCAATCCTGGGCCGTGTCGGCTGGCACAGCGGCTGTGAGGTGGACGTGCTCCTGCAGAGCTTGACTTTCCAAGTATTCGGATCGCGTTTTTTCCCGGAGAGCTGTTTTGGGTCTGGGCTGGGAGGGAAGGGAGCTCCCTGAGCCGCTAAGCCGCTCGCTCCCGCTGGGAGGCAATTCCGTTATTTAACGTTTGGATCTAGTATTCTTGCTTAGGGTGAAATGCAGATGACTGGGCACATGTTATAGATGCCCTGTAATAGAGTATATGGGAGCCATACGTTTCCCTTTGCTACGGAGGTCTCCTGGTTGCGCTCAGTGGCTGCCTTGGGCACTCGTCAGCGTGTGCTGGTGTCCAGGAACGTTCACGGCCTGTTCACCTGCCTCATCCCGCAATCCCTTCCAGGCCAGCCAAGGGCTTCTTTAGGAAGGTTAGAGACCAGCATTGCCCCGCAGGCCGCCTTCGTCATTTCTGCCGGCGGCTGGGTGGTGGGTGCTGGGGAAAAGGAGCTGCGGATGAGGGTTGTCAGAGGGCTTCTGTGTGACCGTGCGGCTGCACTAGCGCTGTCCCCAGACCACCTGCAGCTCACGTGTGCTCAGGCGTGCAGTACAGGTGTCTGGTGAGCTGGGGAGAGCCCTTGCGCTCCTTGGCCTGCGAAAAACAACAAAAAGGTTCAGTCCTGTAGAGACGTGGTGAAAAACCGGCACAGTCTTTTACACAAAGAAGCAAGAACTGGATAATATTTTTAATGAAATTCTGCTGCCTGTTCACATCTCTCCCCTTCCCTTCATTGGAATTCAGAGCTCAGCTTTGCTTTTCTGGCAGTAATCTTTTCTCAGCTGATACACTGAAACATTCACAGATAGGGGCTCGTTTGACGCTTGTCTGCAGTGTTTAGTTCTACATATGCCATGTGTCTGCCATGGTCGGGTTCATGTTCCATCCAGGCTCACTTTATTGTTTTTCAAGTCAGTCCGTGTTTTTCAAACAAAATTGTAGATAGGGAAATGATTTATGTCTAAGTTGTAAAGTTGTCCTCCTTATTTCTTGCCTAGCTGCTGCACCCAACAGCCTGTGTGCTGTGGAACCAGGGGAAGTGACATACAAAGTTTGTGGGAAATGCGGAACCGTGTTGTCTTCAGCTAGCGTGTTTGTGTGTCCTCGAGCAGCTCTGTTTTCGCAGCGGAGCTTTCGGGCAGTACGGGACAGTGTAAGGCTGTTGCGCTGGTAGCGGAGGTGCCGTGGTGAAGCAGCGGGCCCTGCAGAGCGCGTGTTCTGAGTGCCCGCGGCAGGTCTCTGGGGAGGGACAGCGGGCCGGAGGCTGTGGCTGTGGCTGAGCGCTCCCGCCCCCCTCGTGGGGCGAGTGGCAGGCGGGACGGCAGGTTGCTGTTCTTCAGCCGCATTTATTGCCATGGCAAGCGGCATGACCATTGAGAATAGAGCAGGTTTCTGTCTGGTCGGTCTGCTCCCCTTGGTATGTGGCTGTCCAGATCCTGGGGAAGGAAGTACTTTCAGTGTCTTCTTACCCATCGTCCTGTTAGGTGAGAGCGGGGAGGGAGTCTGAGCGTTTCCAGTTGTGTGGCCGCTCCACGGCAGGGTGAGCGGGCAGGGTGCTGCAGAGTCATTGCATCGCTTCCAACGGCTCCAGGTGACTGTTACGTCTGCATCCTGGTTTTTGCTAAACATCCCTTTTGTGACAGGGAAAAGTTTAACGTTAATCCCGTGCTTCTGCGTGACTTGTCCACTGGTTTCTTGCTCCTGTCCCTTTCCACAAGTTCTCTATTTCTTTCCCTTTCGCAGCGGTAGTCGCTCTTCCAAAACCTTCAAACCAAAGAAGAACATTCCAGAGGGCTCTCACCAGTACGAGCTGCTGAAACATGCCGAAGCCACGCTCGGGAGCGGCAATCTCCGCATGGCCGTCATGCTTCCGGAGGGGGAAGACTTGAACGAATGGGTCGCAGTTAACAGTAAGTGCGCTATCGTGTTTTGGTAAGGAGGGTGGTGAGCGTGGGCTGGAAGCCGAGGGAGGAGCCCTGTGTTCATCCCGGGGCCGGGCTCTGCTGCCCTGCGGAGACCTGGACGCCGTGTCAGTGGAGCCGACGGGTGCAGAGCGGCCCGCCAGACTCCAGCCCCCGCGGCTCCTGTGCCAGGAATGTGTTCCTGCTGACAGAACGATTCTCACTCTTGGTGGCTGCGCTCTGGGCACGTGATCTCAGGCAGGTGCTGAAGTAGAAACGCCACTGCTGTTTTTAGGAAATAGCTTGTCAGTGCCATCTTAAGATGTTTAATTAATCCTTCTTAGCTAGGGTTGTTACCCAGTGGTGTGCTAAGCAGAAAACCATCATGTAGGTGAGTGTGAGGGCCATGTCTCAGGTATTTTAAGGGCTGCAGTTACATGCGTGACCTGCTTTTCCTTTAGCCTGTAACAAACCCAGAAATCTGTCTTTGCGGTTTTCTTAGTTGGTTCCTTTTGTTTCAGCCGAGTTGTGAGCCTGTGCTCTGGCAAGTCTGAGTTGTTTTAGCTTCCTCGGAAGCTGTTTGTCCCACCTCTCTCCTTTTGTGCTAGGCTGGGCCAGACAATGGTGCCCAAATTAGTGCTTTCTGATCGCTGGACCATGTTTCCTCCTCCTCCCTCCTCTCCCTGCTGGATGGATTTGCCGCCTGCCTTCTGCTCCTAGGAATGGACTAACCCAAGCCCTGTCACACTCCATAGCCCGTGCAGAGCTTCGGCCGCCACGGACTCTGTGCCCGGTCTGGGTCTTTCCTCATCTGTTGTGTCTTTAGCTTGGCGTGCTTCCGTGGTTGTACAGTATTGGTTGTGCACTGCAGTGCAGTCTGAATTCTGCTCAAGATTAATGTCTTGTAGTTGTTTATTTGATGTGGGTTTGTGTATTTCCTCTTGCTCTTGGACAGTTTTGGGAAGCGAAACCGTCGCCCTGGCGGCAGCGTTGCGGTTCTCGCTGAGCCCGCAGCGCCGTGCCCGGTGACAGGGCGCTGCTGACGGCGTGCGCTGTGCCGGCTCTTCACGCTCTGCTGCACAACTCGCTAGGAAAAACGCCAGCCCATTTTTATGAGTAAGCACTACTGAAGATGCTTAATGTATTGCTGGCATCCTTCCCTTCTGGTGGTTCCTGCGCTCTGTGTCTTGTCTTCCCTATGCAGCAGTGCTTTTCTCCTCCCAGTTAATTTAAGTGCTAAATCAGCTGGGTGGCAAAAGGAAGCGCAGCACTTGATGCAAGAGTCAGAGCTGCCCTTTGGTAACAGCCGCGTTCTGGAATGACGTGGTCCTGCAGCAGGGGGGATGTTATTGTAACGTGTTTTGTCTGGGAGCGATTGGCTGATGAGGCGCTCGGGACACTTAGAGCATCGCTCTGGCGCACCTGGTACCCATTAGAGGCAGCTGGGAGCCCCTTCAGTTGGTCAAGGTATCTGATGGGAGATGAAAAGTGTGACTTAATGTTGGGTTTGCCCTTCAGTATTGAGGACGCAGGAAGAAACGTGCTCTGCTTTTCTACTTCTTGCTCAGCTCTTGGCTTTACTGATGTCTTATATAAGTTGACTTATATGTAAATTTTTCAAACATGTTTTCAAAATAATTTAAAAGGCGAGAAGTGTACAAGACTTTGTTTTCAGTTTTGTCTGAAATCTCCTGCATTCTAAGATGTTAAAAATTATTTCAGAAGTACATCTTGCCCATGTCTTTGTAATAGGACACCAGATCGTGCACTTCTGTGCATAGAAAACTCTTGGAAAAAATAAACGAAACCCTTGGAATTGAAGAACAGTGAGCAAAGAGCAGAAATGCAAACCTGCCAAGACACTGCAGCTTCTCGCGTGCTGCAAAGGAGGCTCCTGCGTCTCCTGGCCGGGTGGCGGGCGGTGCCTCGTGGCCCTTGGGGCCGGCAGGCGCGGGTGCACAGCGCTCATCACCGCGGCGGGCTGCGCGGGTTCCTGAGCGCGCTCGCCTGGAAGCAAACACGGGGCTGTGGTTTCTGCTGGAGCAGGGGAGGGGAGCTTGATGAACAGTTCATGTGCACTTCAGAAACAGGCGCTGCGTGTAACCGCTTCTTGCTGCCTCTGGTGCGGAGTGCCGCCTCCTCCTTTAGCCAGCCCCCTCGTCCTCGGAAACTCTGCCAGCCCCTCCTGGGGTCCTGTTGCTGCTTTCTGCTGTTGCCGTGCAGGGGTGAGGGGAAGCGCTCCTGGAGCTGAACGAGGTGCGTGCCGACCAGCCTGGATTTGCTTCCCCTTTTGGATACCTGAGAAGTTGCACCACACAGTCGTACGTTGTATCCCGCATCTGCTGAACTGGAGCAGTACCTTGCTGCCCTGTCATTTCTGTTTGCTCTTTGCAAAAATCCCTTCCGTTCAGCCCCCAGCTCTCTGAGAGTCAGTGGGACCTGCTGGTGCTGACATGCTTGGGATGTTGGTCTCTGTTTCGTGACAGCAGCACTGCTATAGCTCTGGGTCAGAACCAAGAGCTGTGTCTGTCACCGAAAACCAAAAGGAGTGACACGTGGCGATCTGGTGACGTGTTCAGGCTGTTCCGTACGCTCTGCTAGCTGGGTTCATCCCGGAGCAGTGTTTACAGCAACCGTGGCAGGATAGGAGAGACGGGAACATACAGAAAACTGTTGTTAAGAGCATGATGTAGCTCCATAGTCACAAGAATTTAACCCAGCATACTTAAAATTTTACTTCCTAGTACTTAATATTGGTCTCCTTTCAATTTTTACTCATGACATCCATTGTCTGAATGATACTTGGCAAAGGTAAGCTTATATATTGTGACCTTGGTAACGCGCTGTGCTCCCCAACAGATGCGAGGGGAGATGGAGTGGGTTTCTAGAGGGGCTACAGTGACCTGAGCACTAGTGTGCTGCTAGTGGGCTGCAGAGCCGTGCCTTCGAGCTCTGAGTAATCCAGCACCCCTTCAAACTGTGGGAATGCTTAGATATGCTAACCTTTATTCTTTTATTTCAGTAATTCAACTCTAGGTGGAAAGTTGACACTGAAAATGTTTGTTTTATTCCAGACTTGCTAGTAGAATTTGAGAATTTAATAAAATGTACCAAACTTTAAGAAAATGAAATAACTCAGCTTTCTTTTTCCCTTTTATTCTTTCTTCAATCCAAGATTTTGCTGTGGTGAACAATTCAATAGTTCTTCCAGAGGCTGTTGTGGAAAGTAGGTGGTTGCATTCCGCATCTCCTTTATAATACATCTTAAAAAGCAATAAGAGTGAGATTTATTTCATGAAGATCCTCCGGGGCCCTCCGGCACTGCGCGGTTACAGTTAGGCTGTCAGCGGCTTGTTTTGCAGTTACAAGTGCAGAGTATTAATTGAAGGTTTCAATGCTTTTCAGCTGTCGACTTCTTCAACCAGATCAATATGCTTTACGGAACCATTACGGACTTCTGCACGGAGGAGAGCTGCCCCGTGATGTCTGCAGGCCCCAAGTAAGACGGTTTTGTACACGTTGTTGAGAGTGTTTGCTTTTTTGAGGTCATGTTGCATTCAAAAGCTGAGACGAGCTGCACGGAGTGTTGGAGACACGAGCTGCTGTGGGTGGAAGGGTGTCTTCTGTTCCCTGCGGAGAGTGACTTGAACTCGGGTTAACGGAGCAGGGGGCGGAAAGGTTTGTTTGGTGTGTGTGGTGTTTTTGGTGCGTGTTTTGTTCTGTTTGTTTTATTTGAGCTTGGGAGGTAAGCCGACTATCAAAACTATTTTTTTCCCCCTGAAATGTTAATGAAGGCTTCTTAAATTAAGATTGGAGGTGTTTGTGTGCAAGCGTTCAATCAGAGCTTTCCAAACCCTTTATTTTAGGTGTTTGAATAGGTGTTCTGGAAATACACTTGGTTTTGTGTAGTCTGAACAAGAATCCCCTATCCTGGTATTCAGCTCAGTTTTACTGCTTTGATTCTTGCTTATACTTTTGTACAGAAATGCAACATTTGTGGTTTTGCTTGTTCTCTAACTGCTTCATGTCTTGTAAAGAGGAAAACTGTGTCCTAAGAGAGTGGTGAGGGAGGGTGTTGCTGCCCTTTAAGTTACTGTGAGGTCTTACCTGACCAACGCTGAAGAAAAGCGCTCCCAGCTCGGTGGGGCGCCGCGCGTTCTCCGGAGCCGTGACCGGCAGGCGCTGCGTGGGAGCGGGACGCGCGCCCGGGGCCCAGCGCGGCCGCGCCGGCCGGGAAGAGCTCCGGCAGCGCGTCCTCCGTCTGAAACGGGTGCCGCTGGGCGCCAGCACCGGCGGGGCGGGCGGGCCGGCTGCCGCGGGCGGAGGGGGCTGCAAGCGCGGGGGGAACGGAGGCTCACCAGTCACCATTATGCAGAAGAACTTTGGGCTAAGCTTGTGCAATAACACAGCCCATTGTCTGCTTCGTGCTTCGCCATGCAGAACAGATGCTTACTGATTAAATAAGAGCATGAAAATATTTCTCTGCCTCATTGTTTGTCTGCTGAGAAGTGGTTATTTTGGGGGTGGAGGTTAATTATTAAAGGCTTAGCTGTCAAGTTGCCAGATTAAACAATTTGTTTCTTTCTAAAGAAAGTGATAACTGCTGACAGGAATGCAGGTATTGCTCAAGTAGTTCTGAAGCAGGGTGTAGATGCTAGAGGCCAGGAGCTGGCTGGGACAGGGTTTTAGTGAGGCGATCTTGTCCGCAGGGTGTGCAGAGCATCCCCAGCCCCTGCGCCCCTGTGCTCAGGGCTGCCTTTCTCCAGTGGGTCAGCACTATGTGTGTGGGGGGGCTGGGGCCGGGCAGGCAGCAAGGGTTGTCTTAGGGAAGTACTGCTGGAAAAGCTGTGGGCTTGACAGCACTGCTGTTTGCAGGGCGTTTTCTGTCCTTAGCTCTGTCTGCTGTTCTCTGCTGGCTCCAGCTGTGCTAGTGTGAGAGGCACTGGGTCTCGGGTGCTCTCGCGGCTGGAGGGTGCTGTCTGCTCAGAGTTGCATCCTCATCGCTTTTGGACAAAAGGGTGAGTTAGCTGGAACGACTCAGACAAGGGCATTTGGGCAGGTTAGGCAGCAGCAGCGCGGGAGCTGGGGAGAGCCAAAAGCAGCGAGCGCTCCGTGGCCCTTACGAGTTCCTTTTCCCGAGGCTTTTTTCCTCCTGTGCAATCAAGTTGTGTAGTTGCATCCGCACTTGGGCTTTGCTGTTTGTTTTCGTAACTTGGAGTTTGGAGTGCCTTGGTATTCCTTTGTTTCCTCCTGGCAGTCCACAAACAGTGACTGAGAAACGCAAACCCACCATGTCACTTAAATGGCTGGGGTGCTTCAGGCACACTGCTCATAGCACAGCTGACGAGCCTGTAGAGCTCATGGGCAAACGAGACCAGACTCCTCAAGTGGGAGAGGAACTGGAGCAGAAGGGAGATGCCTGATATATCCGCTTCTGGTACTGGTGTTTTGTCTTAAAAACCCCTTAGAAATGAAGAAAAATGACCCTTGGTGACAGGTCACCTAGGTTCGTGTCTGGGGTTTTTGTGTTTTATTTTTGCCACCGGGAGGGTTAGTAAGTTAGTTAAGGATTGGCATAAAGATCAAGAACAGATCGCCTTCTCCTGCTGCACAGCTTCTTGTCTAACAATTTGAGAAAAGCGGTGCTTTAATTTGCTCTAAAACTTGAGATTACTCATGGTAACGTTGCACTCTTTTCAGCAAAGTCGAGCGGTTCCTTACCCACCCAAGCCCCAGCTGGTTATCCCTTCCGACCGCGCTTAGGTGCGTTGCAGTATCGCTCTCGGTGCGACACGCGTGATGAGAAGTTAAGAAGGTTCACAGAAGCAATATGTTTATTAACCAGCCTGCGGTGAGAGGAATTCTCTGTATTTTCCTCCCTGGTTGTAAGTCTTCAGTAAGAACACAGAGTTTTTCTGCAGTCTTGCTGAGATATAAAGGTGATAGATAGGTCCAAATTCACATCTGAGAAGCCTTTAAAAGGCGTTATTGAGCCACTGCATTTGACTGCTGTGGGACAAGGGCCCAGCTTTGATTGTACTCAACCTGGTGGTTTGGGTTTTTGTTGCGTTGGTTGGGGGTTTTTAGGCCATATGCATTTAATTGCATAGTAGATGAGCCGATCCTGTGATTATTGATGCTTAGGGCTATTTTCTAGTGCGAGAGGCACAGCTGGGTTCTGTGTTTACGGATGGCAAACGGCTCGTGTTTACCAGTGCGAGGGAGTTCTGCCAGAGCTGCTGGGGGCTCTCAGCTCTTCCCCTGCCCTGGCCGATGTGAACCGCCTGCTCCTCGCCCCGTCCTAAAACCCTTGAATAAGCTCGGGGGGTTTCGGAATGTGTATCTTCTGCAGAGGAACTGCGGGTCACCATAAGGTGAATTCATTTCTGTCACCAGAGCTGTGGGTGTTTGCTCACGAGCTCGAGCTGGAAATGTGGTTTTTACCCTTCATCTCTTGTAGCTGTTCCAACTACTCTAATAGATAAGAATCCTTTCTTTTTTTGTGAAGCTGGTGAGTAATACTGATTTTCAGAAACCCAGAAATGTCGTGGTCCTTTCAGTGTGCATGGAATTTTTGCATGTGTTTTGAGATACAAGTTAAAAATTACTTTGGACCCTCTGATTTGTTACCGTTAAAAAAATGGGATCATTTTATACCATTGCAAGCAGCACGCTCGTAATTCCTTGTAAAATTTGTTGTGAAAACGTTCTCTCAGTTACCGTAGAGAGAGCCAGCGTAGTGCTGTTTGCAGTTACGCACAGCCCGTGGGAGCGTTTCAAAGGTAAGGAAGCGAGACAGACGCTGGGCTGTGGCGCGCGGCAGCGGGTGCGGACCCCGAGCGTCACCCGCGCCTTGCGGTCGGTCCCGCTGCCGGAACTTGGCGTTTCTCTGCAACACCTGTGATGTTGTTCTTGTGGAGGGGGGAAGAAAGCTGTAAAACAAGGGGTGCAGGAGGGTGTGGGACTGTGGGGATGGAGCAGGAA
The DNA here is from genome assembly GCF_036013475.1 of Columba livia. Taxonomy (NCBI): domain Eukaryota; kingdom Metazoa; phylum Chordata; class Aves; order Columbiformes; family Columbidae; genus Columba; species Columba livia. The sequence goes on from NC_088605.1 coordinate 78,551,955, forward strand.
GAACAGCCTTCTGAGCCTTGATATGCATGATTCACTGGTATTAAGCCATGCCTTGTTGTTGTCGTCCCAACCCAGATACGAGTACCACTGGGCAGATGGGACAAACATCAAGAAACCAATTAAGTGCTCTGCACCAAAGTACATTGATTACCTGATGACGTGGGTCCAGGATCAGCTGGATGATGAAACGCTATTTCCTTCTAAAATAGGTAAAGTAAATAAGTAAAATTGAACATGGTACTTGGATTAGTGTTGTACAGGAATATTCAAGTCTTATAATATTAAAAGGCCTCCTAAGTGACTGACTGGAGTAGGACAAGTTTAAGCAGTTGCATTATGTATCTAAAGGCACGTTTTAGCTCTTTAAGATTAAAATACATGTGCCAGTACATGAACTCTGATCCCTGTGTTAATACTGCTAATAAACTTCTATCACAATCCCGAATGCAGGAAATACTGTTTCTATTTAATAACTGTGTTGATCACATGTTATGGGTTTTTTCAATTTCAACAGTGGGTCATTTCCTGAGAAATAAGGCACAGGGTCTCAAAACCTTACAGCCAGTAATCGGTGTGAACTGGTGGGTTTTTGATGCAGGACAGATGCTTGGTCTGGATGGGGAACTTCTCTGAGGCCTTACCTCCAAAGAAGCGGAATTGCCCTTTCATCTTGAGTCTGTCATTTTTTTGCTTCTCAAATGAAGACAAAAGATGTATTTTTTAGGACATTTATTTCAGAAAAGCAGGAGGAGGATAACAAACCACCAGCAGCTCTGAAATGAGAAAACGCTGCTTCGAGAGGCACGGAGGACAGTCTGTTCTGAAGCTCCTAGCTGGCAGTTCTCCAGTGCGCTGCTGCTCCTGGGCTTCTGATCCAGTGTGGGAAAAGGAAGGGACATCTCTTCACGGCTTTTATTTTGTGAATGGTTTCTGAAGCATTCGACACATTTTCCGTAAATCCCTTCAGAGAAACAGGGCCACATGTCAGAATCAAGTGGCATTTCTTTGACTTAGAGTTGACAGATAGACAGAGAAGGCGGGTTCGTTTGGGAAGGAGTGACGAGAAGTTACATCTTCCCGGCTCAGTAGATGTGAGCGAGGTGCCATTTGTTCTGGTGTTTGGTGTACCAGTGTTCTCAGCTGGTACAAGTCCACTGCTACCAGGAATGATATTAAATAGACACAGCTCAAAAGACTAACCACATAGGGACTTGATCTTTCTTTGGCTGCAGCATGTGCTTCACTGAAGACTTTTATTTTTTCTTTTAATAAGATGTATTTTTGAAAGGTGGTGATTCAGAAAGAAACTTAAATGCCCCGGTGGATAAACAACTAGATCTGAACTTGCCGTGCGGTGCAGTAGCTGGTGAAGGAAATGTGATGTACACGTAAGCAGGGCAAGCTGAAGTAGGGGTACGGAGATGTTGTTGGTAGGGTTTTAAAGCGTTAGTGAGATCGTGGTTGGCCTACAGCATGCGCCTTGGGCCGCTGGCCTTCAGATGGGACTTGAGCAATTGGAAAGACTGCGGAAGAACTAAGTCGCCTGGGAGAAACGCTATGCGCTGAGAAGCAAGACAGGCGTGATCTTTTTAGGTGGTTGATATGTATCTTTTTGTAGCCTGCGGATGTGTTGACTGAAGAGATCGATGCTCCTGGTGGCGGGCTGCTGTTTTCTATCCAATTTTAATAGACCTTGTGTGCTGACAGAGAGCTGCTGCTGAACCCAGTTTAGCTTGTCCTGGGTCACTGTCGCCATGACTGCAGGAGCATGTTGTGGAGTACCTGAGCAGGCACGCAAGCAAGCAGCGGCCTCTGGCCAAGGGACAGCCACGGGCAGGGTGGAAACGCGAGTCCTTGGCTGGGCACAGGGAGCGGGAATGAGCCTGGTTCTAATCTCACTTGAGCCAAGAGAAGCATAAAGCTTGATGGCTGGTGCCAAGGGTGGTTTCCGTTGCCCACACGAAGGTATCTGGTGTCCCTTGGAGGACCTTCTGGTGTCTTGGACACGTGCACGGGGCCATCGGGGAGGCTCGGGCCCCGCAGGAGACTGTTCCCGTCCTGCCCGGGCAGCCCCGCGCCGGGCCGGTCCCGAGGGGGCGTCTCTGAGCACGCTGGGTTCTGTGCCGGGTGCCCGGGTCCCCTGGGGAGCTGCCCAGAGGCGCAGCGAGACGGCGGATGGGACTGCTGGGCGAAACCACGCAGCCCTTCTGCGGGAGACGGGCCTGGCTGTAACGGCTTTAGAGTACACGGAGCGTGGCACGGGCGCTCGGAAATAAGCCATCTCTCTTCTTTTTTCTAGGTGTACCCTTCCCAAAGAATTTTATGTCGGTGGCAAAGACAATTCTAAAGCGTCTGTTCAGAGTCTATGCTCACATTTATCACCAGCACTTCGACCCCGTGATCCAGCTGCAGGAAGAGGCTCACCTTAACACTTCTTTCAAGCACTTTATCTTTTTTGTTCAGGTAAGTGTGGCAGAATCATTACAGTTACACTTAGATTTTTGAAAAGTAATACATCGAAGTATTGCCCTTGAATTTTTTTTAACAGCTGGTGTGTTTGTCAGATAGTCAACAACTTCAGGGCCCTAGGATGGTGTTTTGTTCCATTTGTATGTGTATGTATAGAAATGTTCAAGGCATGGAAATGTTTTCAATGAAGTATTCGCTTGCTACAGAAGTGAATACTGGAAAGAGTTTGCTACCAAATGATTAAATAGAACAGTAATTCCTAGCAAAAGGAAGGGGGGACGGCGTCTGAAGTTATTGGAGAGGAGTGTGCTTACTTCAGAGCTACAGTGCCACTCTCCCGTGTACAACAAAAAGCAACAGCATCGACACGTCACCTTTCCTTCCGAGAAGTGGGGGGAGAGCTTCAGGCAGTCGGATGTTGCCGTTTGGCTGGCGGCAGAGGCAGAGAAGGCTGTAGCCCGGACTCCGTGAGCCTGCGGCCGGGTGACGTGAGTCTGAATCGGGCTTCTCGCCCCAGCCGCACCTCTAAAACTGTGCCCGTGTCTGTCCCTTACCCTCTTACAGGAATTCAACCTTATCGATAGAAGAGAACTTGCACCACTTCAAGAACTGATTGAAAAGCTCACCTCTAAGGACAGATAAAAGGAAGAGGATTTCTTGAAGTCACTTGTTTCTTTAAGCAAGCGTGTGGTATTTGTTTTTTGTTCATCTGTTTTTTTAAAAAACAAAACGAAACCCTGTGCTGTTATTAGTGGCAGCCAAGATCTACTTTCTGTGCTTCTCTTAGGGGAAATCTCTTGTCTGGTAGTGACACGCAGTAAATAGCCTTTTGTTTTCAGTTGTTGTTACTCGTTGTGGAGTTGTGGCGGGTGCTGAGTGTTGGTAACGGAACGTGCCTGGCTGGGCCGGACTCTGCTGCTGGGCGGGTTCTGTTTGCGGCACTGCTGGCTCGTTCTCGTCAAGTCCCTACAGACTTGCTCACATTCTCCAAGTGCCTTGGCAGACTCGCTTCTGAGGTGCAAAGCACATACAGTACTGAGCATCGCTGGACGCAGAAATACCAACTAACACCCAGCACACTTACCGATACTTGTCTTAGAAAGATATATATTTGCTTACACTAAAAAAAGCCATAACTTACTGAAATCAATGATCTCCAGCTTTTAATACAAATATTTGTCTTATTTTTTTAGAGCTTAATACAGAATTTTTCAAATATAGTTATTTCTTAGAAAGAAAAGTGATGGTGAAGTTCTCGTCGCCAAATCAGAACAATGGAAGTGGTGTCAAAATTACCAAGAGCCTGCGCTTAGCACGTAGTTACGCGTCTGCTGCATCGGGTTGGGCTTTTCATAGTTGATTTATCTTTTTAATGGGAGAAGCATCTCCTTGGGTCTGTCACTTTTGTTAAGTTTCCTGGCATTTGCCAGATGAACGTTAGTTTGCACAAATAGTTAGGGAAAATATTCAATAGAACAAATGCACTGGGGCAATATAAGAAAGCCTGGTTTGCAGAATGACTGGTGAGGTGGCGTTGGTGAGTTCCGAACCAAAAGCCTGGCTCTGGGGGGAGCTCTGCTGGCTCGTGTTTTCCTGTGCTAGGAAATACCTCTTGGAGGAAATAGAATTTCATGGACCGCTTTGGATTTCTGTCAGCACGGTGGCATTCTCTCCCATTTCAATCGCAGCCCAGCTCCGAGGAACTACAGCAGCTGGGAAGAGTAATAGGAGTGCACTGGTGACTTCTCAGGCGGTTGTAATTTGGTAAGCACATTCTGTCTATGAGAAAACCTCATCCAAGCGTGGCCTTGCCCACCTCGGTGAGCGCCTCCGTCTCCCTAGGCTTGTGTTTGCTCAGACCAGAAATGAGAGTCGCCGGTGGCGAGTTAACTTGTGGGGTGATTGCAGACCTGGAAGTGACTTAGAAGTTCCTGCCGCAGCTCTGTCCTCAGGGTTCCTGCTGCAGAAGCCCCTGGCTGCTTTTCACGAGCATGTCTCGGTCTTGTCGAAGCCGTTGTATTTTGGATTCAAAGAAATTTGCATTAAGTTCTGTGATGTGCTGTCCCATGATATCACTAGTGGCCAAATATAATACCCAGGTGGTTAATGTTGCCAGGCTTTACCAGATTGTGACTCGACAAAACAACCAGCTTTAGACCTAATGTGAAGACCTTAACTGACCAGTGTACCCTAGACTGACTCCTGAACCTCTGAAACTTAGCGGTGAAGCCAGGGTTGGTGTGCGACAGTGAGGCTGAGCTTGTTTTGTGCGCCTTAGCTACACCGAAAATGCCCAGTGAGGCAGAAAACACTGCGCAGCAGTCTGCAAAATCTGTAAGTGGCTGCATGCACAGCAACGGATAAGCATCTAAGCACAGTAATAAACATACCAGAGACTGGAGGAAACTAGAATCACTACTTTTGAGGTAAAATAGTGTATTTTGGAAGCACCTGAAGGCTTTTTTAAAGAGCTCTGTTACCTTCAGCTGAGTGAAATTTCCTAGTGTGCTAAAACTGCTTCCTAGAGAAGCAATTTAAAGTTGTTACCTCGTATGTCTTTTTTCTCTGAACAGACGGGAGAGCAGTTGAGGCAGCCTGGTGTTGAACTACAGACTGGCACGGTGCGCTCGCGTCGCTGCTTTCATTGGAAATGGAAGCGCAGAGTCCTGTAGGGTGCTGAGGAACGGTCAGGGTGTTCGTACCCAGTCGAGGCTTGGCTACAGCAATGCTAAATACAGAGGCTGCTTGCAAAGCACCTGCAGTTTAGCATTTGCAACTCACACAGTCCTTGTTTTCTTTTGAAGCTTCACTACAGTTCAAGAGAATGTGGAACGTGTTTGGCTTGTTTGCAGATAAATGTCATTGCCCATTGAGATCTGCTCCAATGGCAAGTGAAGTTTTCACTTATGTTTTGGCTTTTTTACATCATATAGAATCGCCAGGTTTTCTTAATGTGTGGGTGTCAGAGGAAAGGGCTTTTATGTTGAGTTCACTTGGCCACGCAGAAGCAGCTGAAGTCCTGAGTTTGAAGTGCACTATTTTAAGCAGGCCTCAGTCTTGCAGGAAGCTGAACTGGAGAACGTGCTCTTGCACGGGCAGCCCTTTGTGCTGTACTTCTGTCAGAGGAGCATTTGGTGACACACGGTCTCGAGCTTGCGAGCGAGGTAGGCTGGAGCTCCGGAGGCTCCAGAGCACTGCAGACGCGCTTAGGTACAAAAATCCTGTCCGGGTTCCAAGGCAAACCGCCTTGCCGCGTTGAGTCAGTGCTGCCTGAGAGGCTGCGCGGGCGGGTTGGCGGCGCGCGTGGGCTGCGCTGACGGCACTGGCTGGAGAGGAGCCTTTCAGCCAGCGCTGGGCTCGTGTCAGCGCGTCCCTGCAAGACACGAGGGCGAGGGGGGCAGGAGAGCCCGCTCCAAAGCGTGAGATAGGAGAGACCCCTCATTACATTTCAAGCTGTTGCACTGGTTTGGTGTCGTTTACTGGCAAGAAACCCCGAAGAAACACATTTGGCAGTGACGATTTGCTTGGATTGATACCGGAGCAGTTTTTATCATTTCCATTCTGCTTCTGCTGTGGAGGTCTTTTTTCTTCTTCTTCTTCTTTAATAGCCAATTCTGGAAATTCAGAGGCATCTGCTGCAGTTCAGCCAATCAGAATAAGAAGCTATTATGTAAGAAAATGAGTTTATTTTTGTACTCAGTATCTGGCAGTAGAATCCCCTTCGACAGAATAGCTTCTAGGCATGTAATAAAAGCTTGGAGATCATGATTTGCCTGACAGCTGTATGAACACATAGTTTAACTATCCAACACTTGAAAAATAACAACATTCAAGATAGGTATGCAGTGTTTGGGATTTAATATCCCTATGCTGTTTATATTTGCAGCTTTTAATTGTTCATTTTTTTTTTCCTTAAAAAAGTTGTGGGACCAGAAGTTCATGTGTGTTTACATTCCTGGAGTAAGGGCACATTGAAATGCTGAACAAAAATTGCCATGTTTTACAAGCTGCCCCTGGATGGAGTGAACGTGTTTGTACGACACCTCCCTCACCCCCAAACAAAACCCGCAGAAACGGGCCCTGACCGGGGCCCCCCGCTGCCTGCACTGCCCGCGGCCTCTGCTGTTCACCAGGAGGACTCGGAGACGGGAGCTGGGAGCTCGTTGCCGTCTGGAGCGTAAGGTGTGGGTCGGCCCTTCTGGTTAACGGGTCCGTAAATTCTGTGACTTGTGGTGCTTTGTCTGCCAGCGTGTTAGACCGTGTCAGTGACGCGGGTGGTGACTTCAGGAGGTCGTCTGCCTCGAGCGGAGATGGGGCTGCCTGCCCAGCTCGAGTTCCGCCGCCGCTGCCAGTGCTGACGCTGTTTAGACAGTGTGGATACGCGATGCTCGCGGAAATATCTTTTCCAAGTCCTTCGAATCCGGTCAGGGATGCAGGTTGGTGTGAATAGAAAGTGAAAAGGCTACGCTCTGCCGTTGCAGGGAGCTGAACGGCAGACGAGCCGAGAAAAGAGGTTGCAAGGGCAGGTGGCCCATCTGCAAGTATCGAGTTTCTTTTACTGCTTACTATGCAATAGAGAGCTTTGAACTCCGGCTGTTCCTGTCAGATAGAGGAGCACTGTCCTTACTCAGTCCTTACTCAGTCTGTAGCGGCTGAGCACTCTCCTGGTCTCCTTGACACTCACTGAACAGGTAAATTACCTATTTGCTGCTATGGACTGTACTCACCTTTCCCGTCGTTCTTTGTGTCTCGCGGGTCAGCAGGCACAATTCTACTCTGAACGCATCCTTTCTGGACAGCTGTTCTTTTCCGTGCTGGTCTCCCCGCTTCCTACGTGCCGGAGTGCTGCGTTGCTCCACATAAGAAACCCCTTTTAGCTGAACTATTTAAAAAGCTGCAGCACGAACACAGACTCCGTGCTTTTCTTTCACAACGATTTCCCGTCACCCTGAATCTTGTTTCCTTCACTGCTAATATCAGTTGTCTTTTCTTCCTAAAACCACTAGCAGTCCTATGAACGCCTGTTGTCTTTTTCTGCTTATCTTCCGTAAGGTGAGGCTGACGTTGCTTATTCCAAGCGTTAAACTGTGTTATTCTCCTGCTTTTCTTACTCCTCTTGCCAGGTTAAGATTGCAGCCTAGGGAAATACCAGATTATGTTTGTGTTTGAAGAACCAATTCCCTAAATTGTTCATAGAGTATTGTATTTTTAGGGGGAAATTAATTTTTATAGCCACTAAACTATACTCATTATTTTTGTACGTTTGCGACCTGTGACATTTTTCCGAGCCGTGTCGCGGAGGGAACACTTGTTTTCAAGGCTGTTTGACTACTTCTGTGTGCTGTGGTTGTGTTGCGTAGCACCAGTGAAGCACATAGCTCGATGCGCAATGGCAGAGAGAATGCGGTCCAGGTGAATGAGGTTTCAATAAGAGGCCATTCGTGAAGGCAAAAGCATTTTAAAAAAGGATATTAGAAAAGCAACACTAACCTTTCCAACAGAATCCTAACACATGTGGAGAAAATATGGTGGAAAATAGCAAATGCAAGATGAGAACCCTTACTGTAAGCTAACTGTGCCAATATCGCTTCAGTTCGTACTCACTGATATTTTAGTTCTAAATGAGAACAGCTTTTGATTAAAAAAAAAGTTGAATGTCTGCAAATCTGCAACATGTTTATTTGGGAGCTGTAAATAATGTATACAGATTGTTGTATGTGATGGGGCAAAATATTTAAATGCTAGGTTTTTTTCAATAAGAAACTGAAGGCTGTTTATAAGAGAAAATAAATAGCTATGTTTGACCTTGATTGTCTTTTCTTCCTTCTTGAACTTGTTTATAAATTATCTTCTACTTGTAGATAGTTTTTTCTGTATATTGTACACAGACGAACATGACACATACAAAATAGATTTTGTAATTGCCTTGTCTAAATTTGTGAATATTTGTATTGCAGGCAGACACAATAGCAATAAAACCACCTGATAACCTTTGCAGTTCCCTGTGGCGTGCCCTGACTCTACCGGTACGAAGGGCGCTCAGCGCGGGATTTCGGGTACCCCCTTTCCCGCGTGCCTGCGCCCGGTGCTGACCCGGGGCCGCCGCGGAGCTCGCCCGCCCTGCCGCCTCCGGCGCAGCGCCGCTCCCACCGAGCGCCTCAGACGTTTTATTTTCTTCTTTTTCTTTTTGATTTTTTTACTTTTTTTTTTTTCTTTTTTTCCCCCGGTTTTTCTTTTTTTACTTTATTTCTTCTTTTCCCTTTCCTTTCCTCCTGTTTTCCTCCCCAAAGCCTGCTGTGCCCCCGCGGGCTGCACCACCGTGTTCCCCCTCCCACCTGCCCCGGGGCCGGGAAAGCGCTTCCCTCCTCTTCTCCGCTCCCGCCAGAGCGCCCGTCCCGTGGTAAGTCACTGGTGTGGGGGTTAAAATACTCTCTTTACATGTGTCCCCGCACAAGCCGCAGCGGCTCAGTGTGTGTGAGGGACGGAGCCGGGCTGCCCGGCGTGGCGTGTGAGGGGAGGGAGCCGGGCTGCCCGGCATGGCGTGTGAGGGACGGAGCCGGGCTGCCCGGCATGGCGTGTGAGGGACGGAGCCGGGCTGCCCGGGATGGTGTGTGAGGGGAGGGAGCCGGGCTGCCCGGGATGGCGTGTGAGGGGATGGAGCCGGGCTGCCCGGGATGGCGTGTGAGGGACGGAGCCGGGCTGCCCGGGATGCCGTGTGAGGGGATGGAGCCGGGCTGCCCGGGATGCCGTGTGAGGGGATGGAGCCGGGCTGCCCGGGATGCCGTGTGAGGGGACGGAGCCGGGCTGCCTGGGGCGGTGTGTGAGGGACGGAGCCGGGCTGCCCGGGGCGGTGTGTGAGGGGATGGAGCCGGGCTGCCCGGCATGGCGTGTGAGGGGATGGAGCCGGGCTGCCCGGCATGGCGTGTGAGGGGATGGAGCCGGGCTGCCCGGGGCGGTGTGTGAGGGACGGAGCCGGGCTGCCCGGCATGGCGTGTGAGGGGATGGAGCCGGGCTGCCCGGCATGGCGTGTGAGGGGATGGAGCCGGGCTGCCCGGCATGGCGTGTGAGGGGATGGAGCCGGGCTGCCCGGGGCGGTGTGTGAGGGGATGGAGCCGGGCTGCCCGGGGCGGTGTGTGAGGGGATGGAGCCGGGCTGCCCGGCATGGCGTGTGAGGGACGGAGCCGGGCTGCCCGGGGCGGTGTGTGAGGGACGGAGCCGGGCTGCCCGGGGCGGTGTGTGAGGGGATGGAGCCGGGCTGCCCGGGGCGGTGTGTGAGGGACGGAGCCGGGCTGCCCGGCATGGCGTGTGAGGGGATGGAGCCGGGCTGCCCGGGGCGGTGTGTGAGGGGATGGAGCCGGGCTGCCCGGGGCGGTGTGTGAGGGGATGGAGCCGGGCTGCCCGGCATGGCGTGTGAGGGACGGAGCCGGGCTGCCCGGGGCGGTGTGTGAGGGGATGGAGCCGGGCTGCCCGGCATGGCGTGTGAGGGACGGAGCCGGGCTGCCCGGGGCGGTGTGTGAGGGGACGGAGCCGGGCTGCCCGGGGCGGTGTGTGAGGGACGGAGCCGGGCTGCCCCTCGGCCGGGACTCGCGGGCTCCGTGACCCTCGCGGGTGAGCGGTGGGTCTGGTGGGCCCGCCCTGTGCGCGAGCGGCGGGTGCGCGCTTCGGAGGGCCGCTCGCGAGCTGTGTTTGACGGGGCCGCGGCGCGGTGCGCGGGGCCCGCTGCTCCCGCCTGCTGCCCGGCGGTCAAGCGCCCTCCCGCCCGCAGGCACCGCGGGGCGCTGCGCTGGGACCTGGCGGAGGCCACGCGCAGCTTGCTGACGTCACACAGCCCGACGCAAAAGCGCGCGTGCGTCACGGCCGCGTTCCCGCCAGCGCCGGTGGCGCGGACCGGAGCGTCTGTCCGTGCTGAATTTGGCCCGGGGGAACCCAGCGGTGTTGCGCTGCGGCGGCCGGGTCGGGGATGGGTGGATGTTTGGGGGCAATCTGAGGCTTTTCAGCCAAGAAAACCTCCAAACCTTGATCGCGTTTGAATCCCGAGAGCGCCGCCCATCGATGCGCTGCTGCTGCCGCAGCGCTGCCTGGATCCGCAGCGCCGCGCTCGACCCGCCGCCCTGCCGGCTGCGCGCCCGGTGGCCTCGCCGCTCGCTCCGTCCGCGGGCGGGACGAGGGGGGCGCTTCGCTTTCCCGCCGTGTCCCTCGCGCTCTCCCGTAGGCCGCCGGTGACGTCGCGGGCCGCGCGTGCCCAGCCTGCCGCGCGCCAGATTCGAAGTGCGGCGCGCGCGGGGCGGTTGCTGCCGTTGGTGCCGTTGGTGCCCGCTCCGCGCCGCCATGGCCACCCCTCCCAAGCGCGGCCGGCGGGACGGCCGCATCAAGAAGGTGGCGGTGGAGGGGAACATCGGTGAGTCGGGCCGGCGGTCCTGTCCTCCCGCGCTCGGTGGCTGGGCGCTCCCACCGCCGGCTCCTCGCCTGCTGGCGAGCAGGGCTGCGGTCCGGTGAGGTACCTCAGGTAACCGGGCGAGTCGTGCTGTGCGAGCACGCCAGTCAACAGCTGCGGAAACTCGACGCTGACACCGCAGGAATTAACGCTATAAAAATGGCAAGATTTGGGAGGAAAAAAAAAAGCACGTTTCATTATGGTTTTAATTTATTCACGTCTCTAAAGGGGCGTTGAGTGTGTCTGGATAGAGCGCGTCCCACGCCCTTCCTGGCTGCGGTGTAAATGCAGTGTCGGGTCGGACCGGTCCTGTTCGGTGCTCTGAGCAGGACGAGCCTGTCTCGCTCTTGTGAGGAACGGGGAGAGCTGCGGGCTGTGCTTAATGTTCATAACTCTTTATTTTTTATTATTTTTTTGCGGGGGCTGTGCTTAGACCAGAGGACAGCAGGGGCCAGGGTGCCAGCCCCGTCACCGGCGCTCCCGTCGGTGGTTTAACAACACACTGGCCTCTCTGAGCTTTGGGTGTTGGGTGCTTTTAGATTTCCTGAGCTGTTTATTTCGGCTGCCGCAGACTAATGACTTGTGTGCTGGAGTACAACTTTATGTATTCTTGGCGGAAACCGTCACTTTCACTCTGTGTTTCTGTCACAGTTGCTTGCTTTTCTCTAAAATAAGTTGGGAAGAATGTAACTTCATGCCTGAAACTGGGCCACGAAGTATCTTAGAAACTTAAGACTTAGTGTTCTAATTGCACATGTAAGCTTCTAGAATTTAGATAACTGATGTGGGCTGAGCCTGGTTGTCATGACTGACGTTGTGAAATTTGATATTCGTGTTGTGTGGAACAAGATAAAAAAGTGAAACCTTGTTGATGGCCTGTGGAACCCTGTGGCCTCTGGTTCAGGCGTGTCATCAAGTCAAAGGTACTTGGATGTGGGAGACTCATTTATGGGGCGTAGAACTAGAGTTGTATAGTAGTTAATTAACGACACTGTCGGTGTTGTTTAACTGCCATTCTTCCTGAATGCCTTTCCTACAGCTGCAGGGAAATCGACCTTTGTGGATATTCTCAAACAAGCGGGCGAGGAATGGGAAGTTGTTCCGGAGCCGGTAGCTAGATGGTGCAATGTGCAGCAGAGCTCGGAGGAGGGTTGTGAGGTACGGTAAAAGAACCTCAGCTGAGACGGTTTTTCTTAAAATCAGATAAATGCTCTTCTAATTTTAGAAGACAGGTATATCTGATAAACTGAGTATTGTAGAAAATATATGTAATAGCAACGTTTTTACTGATTCTTATAATAATATTTGAGTTCCTGTTTTCCAGTCTGCTTGGTGTATTATGTAATAAATGTTACTCAACATCAGGATTTAAAGTATAAAAGCGGTAAAAGTGTGCTCTCTTTTATGTATAGAAGGGATGGAAAAGAGTTCTAAGTTACTTTTAGCAGGTGAGGGCCGGGGGTTGCGCAGGTGTCCTGGACAGTGTTCACTAAAGCATCTAGAAAATAATGAAAAGGTCCTAAAGCATTTACCTCACTGCTTTTCCTGCCAGCTGCCTGTAGTTCTGTAGGCAGTCCAGCTGCTACGTGGTGGCCAGAGTCACCACCGTGTAGGCGGCTTTTGGCCGACTGTAGCAGAGTTTTCTTTTTTAGTCTGACGAAGAAGTACAATACATTTTGGTTAATTAAATGTGACCTTTCAGTGGAGGAGCAATGTTTCCCATTTGCTCAGCTATGATTTTTCAGAGTTAGACAGCTCGTTTTTTTGAAGGCTAGTGAAGTAAATTCAAGTATAAACCCAGAGTATAGAAAGTCCTTTCTTTTAAGAACCAAGCCAACAAGTTGAAGATGCCTTTAGTTTAGTGTGGTGGCTTGACCCCAGCCAGCAGCTGAGGGCCCACGCGAACAGCAGCTCACCCCCCAGCAGAGTGGAGCAGAGAACAGGAAGCGTATGGATCGGTACGAAGCCAGTTGAATAAGGAAAGGGAAGAAGATAAGAAAGGAGTGGTGAAAGGCAGTTGCTCACCTCCTTGCAGAAGCAGTCTGCGGGGCGGCGTGGGCGGTGGAGAAAGCAATAGTGGTCGGCAATAGCCAAAACATTGGTGTGTTATTATCACCCACAGCTATCACCTAGGCATTGACCTCTGCCTCTAGATTTTTGAAAATATGTCAATATTTGGACTCACCGTAGCAAAAAGACACAGACAGAAGCAGTCATATTTGATAGACTGCGTTTTCTAGTAGAACTGAGGCACACAGCTTTCGGTTTCAGGCTTTACTGGCTGCCTCGAGGTCTTTGGCCTGGATTCTGTTCTGAACCTCCCAGCTAAGATGAAAGCATCGTCATACCGTAAGATGCTGCATCAGCAGCTGTTACCGTAGGAACTGTAATGAATAGATGTGAAAACAAAGGGAGCTCAGCTTTAAAATGTAACTCTCACTTGTTAGAGTAAAAGGAACATGGATTTTTCTACAGAGTTGTTGAATTTTGTACTGAGAGGATGTGGTTTTTCTATTAAAGTTTGTCAATAGTGGCCGCAGTTTTTTGATACTTGCGCATTTTGAAATTGTAGGTGGCAGAAAGTTGCTTTTTCAGCTCAGTGCCGTAGGAGGAATAACATCACTTGCATTTATGTTGTGCTTTACAGATAGGGTTGAAAGGTGAATGCTGCAATTGTAAACCTGAAATGAAGGCTGAACATGTTTAACTTAGTAAAGCCGTTCTGGTTTACCTTAAACAGGAGTTGACCGCATCACAGAAGAGCGGTGGAAACGTGCTGCGGATGATGTATGAGAAGCCGGAGCGCTGGTCGTTCACTTTCCAGACGTACGCGTGCCTCAGCCGGATCCGGGCGCAGCTCAGCTCGCTGGACGGCAAGCTCAGAGAGGCGGAGAATCCTGCGGTCTTCTTCGAGCGGTCTGTCTACAGTGACAGGTGCGTTGGGCTGGAGTCCTTGAAGTGAAGAGCAAAATTCTACTAAGCAAAACGAGTTTCGTACCTTACCTCCCTTATCACAATCACAGAAACATCTAAGTGGCTTGTTATCTTTGTCTCATTGCTGTTGACAGCATTTCTCTTTTTGTTGTGTAACTTGATATAGTATGTGTAGCTTCTCGTTCTCTGTGGGTATTTTTTTTATTGTTTGAGCGTGCACGTTTCCCTTCACAGGAAGAAGAAGAGTAGGCACCAGGAAGGCTCATGAGCAGTTTCTTTCTTTGTCTCTTAGTCTTGTTTGCTTCCCTGTTTCTCGGAAGAGGTCTAGCTGTTTCATATTGCCGTACTCCCTGTTTCTGGATTCAGAAGGATAGGTTTGATGACTAAATCCAGTCACATAATCCTGATGTGTTTACTGTGTTATAACGTATTGTATATAAATTACCACAGCGTTTCAGTGGTTTGGAGATTATTCTTGAACAGCAATGTAAGCTGCAAACGATAGTGCTTTTTGTGGACGCTGCTGTGGGCAACTGCAGTGGACATAGTTACAGGTGAGGATGCCAGCTCTTTATTTCCAGTGCAAGCGTACGTCCAAGAAGTTCTAGAATTCCTGTGCCCAGCTTCTTTTCCTAGTTACTACACAGTACTTTGGGCAAAAGAAGTGGTAACTGTGTCCATGTTAATTATTGTGTTCACAGGTATATTTTTGCAGCTAATTTATATGAGTCTGATTGCATGAATGAAACGGAATGGACTATTTACCAAGACTGGCACGACTGGATGAACGAGCAGTTTGGTCAAAGTCTGGCGCTGGATGGGATCATTTATCTCAGAGCCACTCCTGAGGTGAGGGGTGAAAACTGATGACCACAGAGAGAATATGAGTCTATGCCCTGCCTGTAAATGTGATCTTGGACTGTGTTCCCATATTATTTTATTTTTCCTAAAAAATTGCAGGGTTTAGCTATGATTCTAGGCTTGTTTTAATTACGAAATAATAACATGCTTGCAGGCAGTTGCAGTAAGGTGACAACTGTGTGTCATTGTGTATCACTGTATGTTGTAGGAGTTGCTTTGAATGTCTCGGGCAAGGAAACAGTTGAGAAATTCTCCTTGAAACATTATCTTCGCAGGGCCTTGAGCTAGGCTGTCACTGTGAGGGTCCTGCTGATGAGCGTTGAGTTCCCATGGTACTATTGCCTGAAGACCTTAATTCTGGAATATGGCTAATACAGTCTGGAAATAATTAAAATAAGAACGTTCTTTCAAATGTAGCCTGTGCATTTTTAAATAAAATGTGATGATAATGATTTTTGAATTATAAGCAAGGGATATATAATGAGCAAAGCAGAAAATGCCACTGGCACTAAAAAAAACGCAAGTACAAAACAGCTGTAGGAACGTAGCTCTGATAAACGTAACAATTTGTGGTTCATGTCCAAGCTGGTTGGGGTTGTGTGAAGCCCTTGCACCTGGAGCGGTGGAGCTGCGCCAGACACGTGCGATTGCGGTGTGCGATGCTTCTGCACAATGCTTTGATGTTTGGGCATAAAATATATTTTAGAAGGAGATAACAATGTAATAGCTCTCTTGAGTGAGACACGTGAACGAGAGAAAAAAACAAAAGTTTAAAAGAGCCCTAATTGCGGTAACTTACTAACGGGCCGCTTCCATGCTTCCAGCTTGCATGCTTTCATCTTTGTTATTGTTGTAAACAATACTAGGATTTCTATTAAAGCTTTTTACTAGGTTCACTGTTGAGGGTTATTTTTCCCTTCTTTTAAGTCAAGAACGTATATTTAAATTAGAAAGTAAACCATTTTTAATCAGTTTTAACTGACTTGTCATTGAGGCTTTAGATGTGTGTTCAGGACAGAAACCAATGAAAGATTACATTTGAAAACTGAGTTCCTAAGAGCCAGAAATGTTGAATAAGATTTTTGAAATGTCCTCTATAATGCCATGTATTTCTGTGCTCTTTACACAATACAGTGACTCCCCTTTTGTTAATAACGAGTTCGTTTGAGGCCTTTCCTTGTTGTGGTGAAGTAGTGCTGTGCATTTCCCGTGGATTCTTTTATTTGTGTGTAGCCAGTGGGCTCCGTGGCTGAATGCGGTGTCATGTTTCTGTGCTCCTAAGGAAGTTAAGCGAGTTGAATGTTTGTCTTGGGTAAAGAGTGTCATATTTGACATTGAGAGCAGCATTTAGCTTTTTTCTTCCTGTAGGTCTGCAAAAACAACCTTTTGTTTTGTTTTTAATCTTTTGCATGTAGAAATGCTTAAATAGGATTTACTTGCGTGGAAGAGATGAAGAACAGGAAATTCCCATTGAATATCTGGAGAAACTTCACTACAAACATGAAAGTTGGCTTCAGCACAGGACACTGAGGTAGGCTTTGTTTAATGGTTACCTAAAGACGCGTGCGTCTTTGTAAGGATGTTCCATTCTGCTCGTTCCACCAATGAAACTTCAGCTTTTCCTGTGATACGTGAAGTTAAATTCCAGCAGTATTTCTGTTTACGCTTCCCTAGTAGTAGTGGCTTTACATGGAATTAGTTACTGCTAGGATGTGCAATGTGCCGTGAGTTCTCTTCACATCGAGCTCTGAATAGCAGTTCAGTTTATCATTAGGTGCTGGGGGGCAGAGTGCTCAGGAGTCAGTAATGTATCCTCGGAGCCACGCTGGAAATTCAGGCTGTAGTGTGTAGATGGAGTTCTTCTCAAGGGGTTCTTAACAGCAACGATGCTGATGGAGACTTACATGATGCATGCTTTTGTTCAGCTAGTAATGTTTCCTTTGTTCCTGTCCCAATACAGAACGGATTTTGAATATCTCCAGGAAATACCTATTTTAACGTTAGATGGTAATGAAGACTTCAAAGGCAAAAAGGACAGATACGATCACATGACTGAAAAGGTAAAATTTGGCAAGCAGAACAAGCTGATGATTTAGGTTAATTGCCGGCATGTTGAAATAAATTCCGGGTACTTCTTGCATTTCCAAGTGTAGCATTCTTGACGTCAGACTAGATGCAGAACCTGTGTTTCTTCATGCTATTTCCAACATGAGTTTTCCATTTAAAAAATAAAAATCAGGGAAGGAAATACTTCCAGGCTTATTTGAGAAGAATTTCGCTAGTAGCTTTGTTTGCAAATGTATTGTCTAAATAATCCCTGTACTGTTTAAAAGAACTGTGATGTGCTACGTCCTGCTTCTGACACAGTGCAGGTATTGTGGAAGGGTGACTGGGGCAGGAGAGGATGAGGGTGGCTGCTGGGGACAGAGGAAGGCTGTGCACGTCTCAGTGGGAAGTCTGGGGTCGTCTTTACGTGTGTGTTAAACTTACAGCGCAAATCGATGGCAGAATTGCCATCCCAGGTGCTGTGACGTTCAGTACAAATCCACCACAATGGAAAATGGAAGAATGAGTTTAGTAAACCTGCAGCCAAGTTTTGATCCAAAACAGTGAGCCAATGCCACGCTGTTATTTTTCTAGGTAAATGAGAGAATACGGGCTGTCCTCCCTTCTGGTAAGCCTGTCACAGTAACGGGCAGTACAGCTAAGGCATATTTTTGCTCCAAAAATACCTTTCACTGTATGTTTCACATCCTTCTAAAGTATTTCCTTCATGGACTTGTGTTCAGATGATTAACAGTCTTATAGCCAGCTGCAGTGTTGCTTAGTTTTGGTGTTGTGTATTAAATGGCACTGTCATTGAAGTTTTTCCTTTCAGTCGTGTTTACTAAAGTGTTCTCCAAAGTCCTTCTCAAAAGCAGCGGTCTGAAACTTCAGGCAATGCTTTTCAAACGTAGCGTCTCACTTTGCTTAGGAACTTAGTGCAGAATATAAATCTCAAGTATTTTCTAGTTTCATTTGAAGGAACAGAGCAACAAGTGTCTATTTGGTATAAAGAGAAGATTGACATTTCTGCTCGCATTAAGAACATCTAATCCTTAGCACAAAAGGTGTAACCTACATGTAAGTTTTAAAGCTGGGCCAAACCATCAACACTGTAACTGCTCAGGTGTTTAGTGTTGGAGTCATCATGGGATTCAGCTGAGGACATTTTGTCTTTTGAGTTCTTGAAGTGAGTCACAGACCTTAGGAATGGTATGTGAGCATTTTTCTGCTCTTGGAAATAACATGTTTACCTCATGAGAAAAGCAGCTTTGTCCTTTGATCTCGGCTTGTCCACTGAGAAGCAGAACTGTTCACCTGATTAAAACCAGCCTTCACAATATTTGCTCTTTCAAAGCCTGTTAGTTGATGGAATGACTGGACATCACAGCTGCGGAGTGAAAATGCTTCCCATCTGCACCATGAGATAAGGCCAGGCTCAGGCACCTACAGTGGGTTTTGCAGGCGTTTAGTGCTGCGCAGCTGTCAGGTTGTCTGCGTTAACCTTTTGGTGTTGTGTCAGTGGAGTCCCGGAGCTCTTACGCGGCTGGTGCTTGAGCCTCTGGTGTACGCGTGCAGGCAGTGTGGCCCCAGGGGCTGTGTGCTTCCGTATCTCTCGTGCTGCTCGCTTTCACAGACCAGTCTGACACTCTGCCCTCTGTGTTACGTGTCAGGTTCTTCAGGCACTGTTACTGTTGGTAGTTTCTGAAGTGGCAGGTGGCGTTCTCATGGTACCTTTTGAGTGTTGGCGCAGTTACTTGTTCCCTGCCCTTCTCTGCATGAAAGAATTTATTTGACCTCTTTTTCCACCTCTGTGAGCCCTGGAATAGGAAAGGAAGGGTCTCAGTTGGAGAATACGATCCAAGATTTGTTTCCATTTCGCATCAAGCAATTGCACAAAACGTTTACAGATGTGCTTTGTGTACGAGAGCCTCTGCCCAAAGAGAACCAGCGTGTTGGGTGGTGCGTTGCCGATGCCTTTCATGCAGCAGTCTGGCTTGGGTGGCCAGAGAGGACAATACTCCCAGCTCAGGCTGTGTCACAGCGTACTTGCTAGGATGTTTTGACACCGAGAAATAGGACTTTTGTGCCTAGATCCTGTATTCCTTGGGCCTTGTATCAACTGGGTTGTTATATTTTAAAAAAGGTGGCCTGAACTTCAAGCCAGAACTCGAGTATTACATTTTAGGTAGTTGTAGTCATTTGAGCTGCTCTTCAAATACTGGAAATCAAATTCAACAGTAGCTGACATATATAAGGCATTGTTCTATGGTATTGTTTTTTTTTTCCAAGTACTATGGTTTTGCTAGGTATTGTTTTATTATTTATTTGCCAAGCTCAGATTCCAGGGAACGTACTAATTAGATGCAGTGGGCTGTGCGTTGACATAAAACATGAGTGGTGTTCTGGCTGTGGGTGTGACTTGGTGTTTCCAAACGACTGGTCTTTTGAGGCGATTGTTACCTTCCTTGTGTTTAGGTTAGACCTGCTTTAGAGATCATTGATTTGTGATGTGAGGCTGTAGTTTAGGAAAATGGGAGGAATGAGTGTCATTCCAATGCGCCTCTCTCTGCACTTGCTAGATTACAGGTACTGTGGCTCAAAATGTTTTCTTGGACCAGAAATGGCGTAGCTGACTCTGAGTTTATTCCTATCATTTCCAGTTTCTGTAGCTAAATCATAAATCATAAAGCAGTAGAGAGGTAAATATTCTTGCTGTGTATTTCTGCTGATAAGTACTTTGTTTGACAATATTTGTTTCTTTTTGCAGGTCAAAGAATTTTTGAGCACCTTATAATCCTCTTTGAAGCGCAGGCTGAGCCCCACTGTTCCAATCATCTGTGCCGTCAAAGCCTGAAGTCCAGCCTCTGCTCTTGTAGGGCTCAGCCCTGGTTCAGGTGTGAGGGACAGTACTAAATAAACCGCTAGGTCTGTTCAGTCTTACATAAAGAACACACACCAATTCAAAGGTTCCAGAATTCCGAGAGTTCCCAAATATTGCGCCTGTTTCTAATCAGACCAGTAAGTTCGTCTGGAGTACGTTATTGTAATTTTTAAAATTTATTTAGTGCCCAGTAGCTATTTAATTTCAATCAGGTAGTGTTTTTTAGATCTCTTCAGTGTTGTTAGTGGAATTGATACGTAATAGATGTCTCATTGCTATGAGGAAGAGAAAAGTAAGAACCATTTTTGCTGGTGAGGAAGTTTTGATAAAACCTGGAGTTTTATATTGGAAGCTATTGAAAAATGTCATCTGACAATTTCGATGCTCTTGGCAGAATACACTGAATTGAAACAAACTCAAATGTGGCTTAAATTGTGTAGATATCCAATTAGTTTTTCTATCTGTTTTCATAGCGCACTGCAAATGAGGCTATTAGAGGCTTTCCATTCTCTAGCATGGGGTTTGTGCGGGTTTGTTGTTGCCTTTTTTTTTAACCTCTTAATAAACCAGAGCTGATTGTGGCTGTCGACAGTTCCTCTTCTCCTGCGGAGGAGTGTTTGCTTGATGGTTGCCATAGAGGGAAGAGGAAGATTTTGCAAATGGCCTCCATCTGTAAATGACATGTTTCCAAACGTTTCCTTAATCGCGGTCTGGACGTCAGAGCTGGCTTCCTGCTTTTGTTCGCGTGTTCACGGGGCCTCCTGGGTGCTTACCGGGACCTGCAGGATTTGAAGCAGGCTGTGCTTTCTCATCCTCTGTGAGAACGGGAGACCTTGGCGCAGCAGCTGCTGTTCTGGTGCATCTTGGTTGTTAACTGAGCCACTTGAGCTTCAGGTGCAGAAAATATAAACTACACAGGGTACACATCTGAATGTGTTTTATGAACTGCTTTGTTCTGCTTCAAACGTTTCTGAATGATTGCACAGCTGGCTTTTGAATGCAAAAATGTTACTGTAAAGCGTTTTCTAGCTTACCGTGGTGCCTGTGTTACCTGCTAATGTGCGATGGAGTATTTTCCTTTGTGGTTGGAATTGTGCTGGCGTTCTCTCACTGACTGAAAAATAAAAGTGATTGGAAAGACTTTCAATGCTTTCATAGTGTTGGCTCCCTTGTCTCGTAAAGGAAATAATGCGGTAGATGACTAGTACGTAGTAGCAGTACAACGGATGAAGTTAAGATTATGTGTTCTCGGTGTATTTGGTATACAGGTTCTCTAGGATGATTGCAACACTGCAGCTGGCTTCACATTTTTTTATGTATGGGAAATGAGCTTATGTGATAGAGACACGGGATTACAGAAATCTATCGTATGTATAGCTTATCAGTAGAGGTGTTTTGCATGATATTTATGTCAATAAAGGAGCGTGGCAGTAGCAGGGTGGAAGATCTTGGTTTGGACTTCAGAGTGGCCTAGTGAGAGGAAAGATTTTAACATCTCTGCTCCAGAAATGAGGTCAGGTAGAACAGACAATGGTTCAGTTCAGATTTACTTGAAACACATTGTAGAAGCCTTTAAAACATTCTTGGCAACAGTCTGAACAGTAAGAACTTAGTTTCACCAACAGTGCAATTATTGCTACAGTTTTGCTGTCAAAATGGTGGATTTAATTACAGCAATTGGAGTGACAGTGCTCATTTCAGGGGTAAACAAGTCCGAGTTCTAATAAAGACTTCATTTTAAACCCTTCACAGAGCACACAGACTCTGTGGCAGGTTATCTGCGTGTCGTTCCAGAAAGCCTTACAGAATCTGACTGCCAAGTTTGGGTTGAAGGAGCAGAGTCATGACCAATTATAAGAACGTTTTTAATTGCCGCAGAGAAAAAAGCAGAAACAAAGCACGCTGCCTGCCCGCCCCCCGGCTGCTCGGGGCTTGGGAGCTCGGGGGCTGAAGTACGTGGAGCTGCAGTTGTTTGCGTGTAGGACGAATGCAGCAGCCCCAGAAGCGGAGATGTCCTTAGGCTGTTCTGCCCGCGCGGCAGCTGGGGCCTCGCAGCGCTAACAGCGCCTCAGCTCTCCAGATCTGTCAGTATTTTGTTGTTGGCTTCAGTCTGTTGGCAGCCTGCTGCAAGGCGGGATCGGTGTGCTGGGGTCTGTGTTTCTGAACTGTCTGCTGTTTGGGGGTGATGGCTTTTCAGTCTTTGCGGTGTCCCTTTCTTTTCCCCTGGGTAAGAGATGCTTCGATCGAACTGTCTGGAAATGCTTCTTTTGATCGAGTGTCATCACAGTTGGGGCAACAGAATCGGTGTAGAGGTGGTGTTCTTTCCGGTTAGAACACAGATTCAGATAGTGACTGGTAGTGTTTTAATTGTTGTGCAAGTACATGTGTAAGCAATGAACTCAATATTGCCTCATCATATTTTCAGTTGCTGTAGTTGTTTTCTTTGTAGTATTTTTTAAGGTCTTTTAATACAGATGCTTCTCGGAACAGCAATCAGTTTTGTTGGTAGAACTTAGTTTTCTATACCTTTATGCCAGTTATCTATTTCTACTGTTTTCTGCTTATGTAAGCAGACTTCATAATGAATTGCATATCAAATGTGATGGGTTTTGAGCTTCTTTGGTTCTTTTTCCAGTAAGTACAGACTCCAGGAGTCTATTTGTGAGATAGGTGACACAGGAGAAATTTGCCATGTACTGTTAAGCATAGACCAAGAAGAATGTATGTAGTAACAGTTAAGTTATATCTTAGGAAAGAACAATAAGTGATTGCTGTTGCCAAGGGGTTTCAGCATAACTAGGTATAGCAGCTTCAAGGTTGTTTTCGCTGTGTAGACTCAGTGCGTGACCTCGAGTAAACCACTCTTTAGCTCAATCTTTTAATCTTTTAAGATACGGTATCTCCCCGTCTCTTCAGAGGGCAGGAAGGATTATTTAATACTGAAGTTCTCTTCTATAGGTCCGGGGTGTTCTATTAGGAATTAAGAACGGAGAAAGCCCTGGTTAGAGGTTTTTCAGTGGATGTTTCCATGCCCTCACAAAAGGGGTCACTGGTGCAGATTGTGGCCAGTGGCAATTACTTAGTTCTTTTAAAAGCTATTCAAAAGCCGTCCGTGCAATGCCACTTGTGTTGAAGTTAGTTCACTGAAGAACATGGGCACTGAAAACTCCCTGTTTGTAAGGAGAGCAAACTTAGTCCAAATGCGATCCCCTGCTACGTCCTGTAGCCAGTGGTGACAGCGAGGCTACGACAGGTCCTGCCACACGAGGTCATGGCGTCCTCAGTTCTCGCTTGCGGAGCTCCCTGCAAGAGCAGTAGCGTTTGAACGCTGAACGGCTTTGGAGAAGGTAAAGCATGAAGAGGTCACTTCCTTGCTTTGCCATTAAACTGATTAATAAATACTCCAGTGAATGAGGTAAATCTTCGTCTCTGGAGGGAGGGGAATAAAGTGAGCCTGGTTGGATTAAGTGGAAGACTAGAAAAGGCAGAGCTAATGGGAGGGATTTTGACACCAGAAGGTCTTCATGCAGCCACCAGCTGTTTCTGTTCCGTGAGTGAACATTAGCGTGTGGATAACGCTAATCCTGGCTGGGTGATAGTGATCTTCAAGCACTGAACTGTCAGGCCTGACTGCAGATAGTGAGAAGTACTAATGTATTTTGTGCTTTTCTCTCCAATTTCTAAGTTGTCGCAACTTGTCTTTTAATAGCTACTAAACCTATGATCCTGTACGAGTAGTAACAGACTTGTTCAAGCCAAACTGTCAATAGTCTGCAGCCTACTGGAGGATGTGGCTTCTGCCTCTGTTCCAGTTGAGCGCCTTTGGTTTTCTAGTCCTCTTTCCTGAGCAGTTCTCCTGTGTTAGCCAGCCTGATTGCTGGGACTGTTCCTGATTCCTCCTGGCTTTAGCAGTGTCTGCGTGTGTGCCGACTGTGCTCTTTCGTTCATAATTCTGTTCAGGCTCGCCTCGGCAGGTTTCCTGAAAGGACAGCTATTGCTGTCTGGTGAGATCCTGCCGCACGGCTGGCTTTGTCCCCTGCGCGGGGCTGCCTGGTGGCCTTTACCCGGAGCCCCCGAGCTGAGGACCGTGGCCCCAGGTCATTGACTGCGTTGTTACAGCAGAGCGCTGGGCTGCCCGTGTCCTGCCTGTGCTGTGCTGGGAACGCCCACTGGCACAGAGAAACAGCATTTTGTATTTCAGATATCCGTTCCTGATGCGCTCCGCTGCTTGTCTCATGAGGATTTACTGCAATGGTCCAGCATAGTTGCGTAGGTGCTCCATGTGTCCTTGACCCTGTCAACAGTCTCTTTGCCACCTCTGCTTTGTTGTTGTCTCAGGGAAAGGCATCCTGTCGTTGGAGCGAGGTCCGTGTTGGTGGCGTCTCTTGCAGCGTGCTGTGGCCGCAGTCTGACACCGCCTGGTAGGATGCTGGAACTTTTAGGGCCTGTTTTGCCTGCCATTGGTGATGCAGTGCACTTGAAGCATTCTGGTTTCGGGATGGTGGGCTTGCCGTGTGTTGTGACACAGGAACACAACTGTTCTGTGGGGTTGAGCAGTTCTGTGCCTTGGAGAGGTTACTGAGATTTCTTGAGACTGGGAGCCCTCCTTTCCTCAGGCACTCTCTGTTTTCAGCTGGCCTTGTGCTACTGTACAATCACTTCAAATTGATTTCTTTAGTGGCTAGTTTGTGCCCTTCCTGTTCCTACACGTTCAGGTGTGGAGTACATGTTGATCTTGCAGTTTGAGGTCTTAGTTGCTGAAATACTCCATCCTTGGTGAATGTCAGCGTGGCGTATGCACAAGCCTGTTCCTCAGAGGATGCTTGTGGTGTGGTGGATCACGGTCCTGCTGCTTGTGGCTTCCTGTCCTGTCCAGCCTGTCAGTGTGGACACCACTGGCCTTGGTGATGCTAAGGTGCTTTGGCGTTGTACACCCTACAAGTTCTTTGTATCTGCTAAGTGTTCCAATTATGTTGCACACTTAAACTTGCGTGGGACAGCCAGAATCTTGCTCATGTTTGTAGTTATTTAGCTCATGTAAGTATTGGGTTCCTGTGAGATCTTTTAATGACACATAGTTAGTCTGTGCATCCAGTGGGGCTGATAGAATTTGTCTGTGCCAGAGATGAGTCATTACTCTTTCTGCCTTAAAACTGCCTTTTTTCCCCAGGGCAGTTCACCCAGGATACACTCCAAGTGATAATGCAGCTAAGTTTGATGTTCTATTGATCATCTGCACTTGCCCGTTGCTCGCGGAGGCGGACATCTCCAGCATCTGGATGCACTTCTGACTTTAAATACTGCTGTTAAGGTTGCTTCTGGGACTGCCTTTCCAGTGCAGCTGGAGTCGTGCTGGCAGTGGGTCAGGAAGCGTTGCTGAAAACGCAGCGGCTCTATGTCTGCTTGCTGTGGAGCATGGACTGAAGGTCTCCGTGCCTGTTCTGTGTCTGTCGAAGTCCCTCTGCAGAACCATCCTTTGCTACTTCTTGTCAGTAATCTTCTCTGTCTGTGCAGTTGTTGTGCTGGCTTTGAGCGTTTTTTTTTGGTTTTGCTTTAATCTGCTTGTCCATAGCACTGGAGTATAACCTGTTTATTCTTCTGCGTCTGTCATGTTGCTACCTACGGACTGAACCCTTTGCATTTCACTTAGAACGGCGTGTGTGTTGGATGGTGGTGCCTGCGCCGCTCTGTCATCTCCCCTGCTGAGCTCCTGCGGTCCGAGCCTGTGTACTTAGGCTAAATTGCTGCCCGGTACCATACTGACCCGTCTTGGGTAGCTGGACTTTAGAATCTCGGGGGGCATTTCTGTGCAGGACAAGGTCATTGGGTCTGTCACACAGTGCTTCTTGCTGGCTGGCGCAGTGTGTCCATTGAAAGGTCTTGCCTTTGGCTAGGGAGTACTTAAAGTCTTGAAATTAGATGTAGATATCAGAATTGTCAGCCTCTTCATGTAAGTACCAATATCGACTTCTGATTCTTGATTTCGGGGTGTTATGTTTGGGGGATTTTTGTTGGTTAGTATGTTCTACTCAAAATCTTGAGTCTGCCTGTAAGGGAGCATTGTGTTCATTGAATGAGGTCAGTCATTTGATGGTTTTTCAAGCATTACTCCATGCAAAAGTGTCTCATATATGTATTTTTTTCCTTCTATTTGCTTTGGAAGAAGGCTTTGTTTATTCTGTTCTTCCCTCCTGTGGCCAACTCGGCATATGGATTTCTAGGCAAGAAAGCCTAGCAGCTAATGTTACTGGCGCGGTTTTGTTGCAACATCCTGCCTTCCTGCTGTATCGCTAGAAAACGGTTGTTACGCATCCCATTAACTTAATGAGCTGCCAGTGTATTTCACTTAAAATACACTGGATAACGTGGTAGGACTCTATAAATGCAACTGGCTTTTCTTATTTACCAGAAAACGTCGACTGCAGCACACCCACACAAATGGAAAAGCTGTGCATTAGACGATGTGCATCTTCCGTTTGCTTTTGCATGGACGCTGTCAGTTTGGGAGCTGGCGTGACGCCCAGCGGAACCCTCATCCTTGGTTTTTAGCGCTCTACCTATGTTACCATTTGCGAGACCGCAGTACTGTTTAAACGGTGGCTGTTAGGCCTGTGTGCAGGTTTGGTTTTGTTTTCGTTTTTCAGGGGACTGTGGACTGTTGATAAGATCAGCCTTCGTCTGCAATGAAAGCAGAAGCCTTAGCGTTGGGAAGTCCTAGCTGTGGCTGCTGGCAGTGTGTGGTCTGAGTTGCCGTTGTGAGGTTGTGAGCTGACCCGGCAGCACCTGCGCTGCTGAGAGCTGGACTGCCCTAAGGGGATTTTCTGGATTTGTAACCCTTTAACTGCTGTGTGATCGGCTGGGAGGATGGCAAGAGCTACGGGGGATTTCTTAGCAGTTTTTAAAGAGAGGGAGTTGAGACAGATGGTAAGGGAAAGAAATCTTGTTATGAACCTTGACTTAATTAACGTGTAGGTATACCTGAAATGAAAAGCAAGATGTAAACTGATAATGAATGGTGAGAGTGTAACTTCTTCCCTGAATAAGACAGAACCCCAGCAGGAACCAGGATGTGGTGTCTGTAAAAAATGCTCGATGCTCCAAAAAGATGCACATCTCAGAAATGCAAAAGGGGAAATAGTCGCATGGGAGCTATCAAATGTTACGGAAAAGGTGACTGCACTTAAGAGTTCTACTAATACAATTTCTCCAAGCTTTTCTCTCTGGCAATGGAGACAGAATACAAATTGAAGAGCCCTGGAAGAGGAGAAGCCACTTCAAAAGGCAGTGTAGTCAGCCCTGCTAGCAGGACGTCCAGATAGCACCCATCGTCAGGTACTGTCCGTCTTACCCGCTAGCGAGCGGGAGCGGCTGGATGCCGGTACGCGTTGCTGATAGTGCCTGCTGCTTCTGGGAACGGGGGAAGATGGGGAACCTGTGAGTTGAAGAATAACTTCTAGGTCAAGAGTTTTGGTGCAGCAGAAGCCGGGTGGGTGATGTGTAAAGACTGGTAACCATGGAACAAGAAGGGTGGAGCGAGGGAAATATTACAGCAAAGAAGAGGCAAACAAAGCCTTTAGTGTGTGTAATTTGCTATCGCTAAGGATAAATCAGAAAACAACTTAGCTCAGGCTGAAGATAAATAAGCTGGCAGGAGAAACATGGGAAGTTTAGAATATTTTGTGATTAATCCAGTTTTGCCCTGATGCATTTTAAGTCTAGACACTTTCCATGGTATTGAGTGTATACTCTTTAATTGTGCTAGGCCAAGTATTTTATGTATTGATTTGGATGTAAAAATCCGTAGACCTAGAGAGACGAGTGGTGTACTGATGTCACAGAGACCGACAAAGGAAGCTCACTGAAGGTGCTCCGGGTTGATCCCCCGAGCTGGGGAGGCAGACACGTGTTGGGAGGGATAGAGTCAGGTGGCAGAGCTGATTCTCTTCTGATTGATATGGCTTCTGTCGTCGTGCTTGTCTGGCAGGCTGTGAGACAGGATGAGGTGCCCTGGACTAAATCTTTGGCTCGTGTTCATTATTGAAGCCTCATTTCAGAAAAGTTTCACAGAAATCCAAGTGACGAACAGGTCATAAATGGAGATGGAGAGGAGAGAACTAAGTGTGCTCTAATCCGGGGAGATGGGGGTATCTGTGTGCTGGCTTTGAGGTAGGCTGTTGCTAAGTGGAGCCCATTGAGATCTCTGTAGCACGCCCAATCCATCCAGAGCCTTGGGAGAAGAGACTGGTGACTCGCACACAGCGGTGGGGCTGGTGGGGCTGTGCCGTCAGCAGTCGGACAGACACTGCGTTCGCCTCCGCAGCAGCCGGTACGATGTGGACATTGTGCCAAACTGCTGCGTTTCATCAGCTCGCCTCTGCTTTGCACAAGTGATGAGGCGGGAGAATGGCATCCACAGGATGCTGGGGTTTTTGTCCTTCGGCGGCCAAAACGAAGGTTGTTAGCTTTTTAGAGAGGCCCGTGATGGCTGGCATATTCGCAGCTTGAGGACCAGCAGTTCTTAGCACTGATTTAGGCCACGTACAACTTTTTACCGGTGTGATCTTACGCTTTTATAGAACAAATGTCAGCTTGCTTGTTCTGTTACTTTTGGAGATCCTTTGGCCCTTGGCCTCAGGAGTCTGCGCTCTGTGTCTTGGAGTTGGTGTTGCAGACCATTGTGACTGGGTTGGCTGTTTCGGGGGGGGAGGAGCTAGTTGTGTCAGAAGTGGCAGAATTCATAGATATTTTTATTGTGCATGTGGAAAATTATATGACTCTTAAACTAGAAATGGGGAAAGTAAATAATTTAGCAACATGTTATTTTAATGCACTGAAGGTGTTCTGAGGAGCAGTGAAGCGGTACAGTCAAGTAAGCAAGTGTAGCATCTCCATACTACCTATACAAATCACCAGTCAAACTTGCATTATGCTAGTTAAGACATGTTTCATATGTTTGTTAAGGAACTATGATATTTTATTACAGCAACAAAGCTGAGCTTGAAAAATGGTTTTTAAACCTGCATCAAGTTTTTTTTGAAACTTAAATTCAGGAGTTACTAAGTTTGCCATTGCTAATGTGACAGTACATGGCAAATAGCAGCAGTATTGCTGCCCCTTAGAGAGAACGGAGAGAGCATGGAGTGGATTGTTTATTGCTCGACCTTGGACATCGGAGAGGGGAACAGAATCCTTTTTGAACTTGGACTGTTGCTTTGGACTGGACTGAATTCCTCACTTGAAAGGACTGAGCGAGGAGTGGGAATGGGCAGTGACCTGAATAAAGCAGAGCACATCACGTAACACGCTGAATGAATGAGTCAAGCAGAGACTAAACTAAGTGGGTTTATAGATGTTAGAAGGAAATTGATGGAATTTTACTTCCAGGTTTGGAAGTCCAATGCTGAAAGGCCTGGTGAGCGGTGAGGTTCTTCGTTGTTGCTAAAGAAGAGGCGCATAAAAAATGAGCTGCTTTTTTGTAGGAGAAAACCGTACAAAAAAGTGGAACGTGCCACTTAAAGACAGGCCTGAAGAGAGATTGCAGTGTGTAAGTTGACATGCCGTACCCCACAGGAGGCACCGGGGACGGTGCAGTTTAGGGTGATCCCAGCCCTGCGCAGCTGGAGTGACCAGTGCCGCTGGCCCGTGCCCTGGAGCGACGGCCCGAGCTCGGCACGCGGCTGGGCGCGCAGCTCCGCCTCGCCCGTCACCGCAAAACCACCGGGGGACCGGCTGTGGAGGAGGAAAATTAGGAGTGTAAATCCCTAGAGGAGCTGTGATACCCTTGCTTTTCTCCCTCCTCTCTCTGCCTGTGTAGAAAGTTTGTGTGCCCTGGGCCGCTTACCAAGGGAGGTGTTGGGTGTTTTGCTCCTTGTGGGTGGCGGCCGATGGGGCTAAGGAGACCTGCTGTGGGTGTACCGTGGCGATGGTCACACTGCCGTATCTGTTCCGTGTCTGGATGCTGGAGAGGAGGAGAACACTGCCACTAAAGGGTTGTGAAAGCAGGAAGAAGCAGTTGTAAAGGGACTGAATGCTCCAGTGGTGGTAGGGTCAGATGTGTACACCCTGATACGGTTACAGAGTAAGAGCTGCCTCGAAGAGCATCTGCGGATTAATTTTTTTTCCTCTGCCAAATAAACATAGATGACAGAATGCAGATGACCATTACAAATACGGCAGGCCCTTTTGTCCCGTGTCTTTTGCTGGCACAGTTATTTTGGTTAAAACAATGTGTGGGTTCAGGTTTTGCCTGGGGAGCCTGGAGTACCAAGGGCGCGTTTCTCCCAGGCAAGGCCGCGCTGGCCCGCACGCGTGTGCTGGCGCCACTCGAGGTGTCGATGGCTGTGCTGGGCTCACAGCGGGCTGGGCGAAGCTGGCTGCTGGAACTCTGTCTCAGCTAAAGCACATGTGGGGTGTTTCTTGGCATGCAGCATGTTGTCAAAGAGGAACCCATCGCGTTACTGTGTGTGTTTTGTTTGGTGGTGTGTTTAGTTTTGTTGTTGTTATTAATAGCATCTCTCAGTTAGGAGAACGAGCTCAGAAAGTACTCAGAGAAGTGTAATTTTGGGCGCCAAACCTGGTAGTTGTTCAGAGCCTTTCTCCTCTGTCTCGTGACTGCTGCTTGGTGGGATGAAAGGGAACTGATCTGCAGTCCAGCTGAACACGTCTGACCGCCAGCTTCACATTGTTTGCCTGGGATGCAGATAGGTGGATGAGCTGTCTGTAAATGTTTAATGAAAGGGGTCACGGTGGAGGTTTGCTCTGACAGTCATACCGTATGAGGTGTTTGTATCGTGCTTTGGGTACGAGCTCTGTGGTTTTTTCTTTTTCCTTCTTTGTATTTTACTTGTCCCGGGTTTGAGAAGAAGTGTGTTCGGTTTTTAAAAGCCCCTGGTGGTAGATGGAGACATGAGATGTTTAACATAAAGCACAGCTTCTTGAAGAGGACATTTGTCCAAACTTCCCTTGAGCGAGAAAGTTGATTTTTGAGGTTTTTCTGTTTCTCAGCAGATTGTGTTCCAGCAGAAGTGACCTCACGAGGGGCAGAACCGGGCTATGGCTGCCTTTGAAAAAGATTACTTCAGGATGGTAGAACCAGGATTTTTAAGATAGTAAGATGAAAGATATACTGCAAATGTAAATAATGTGGAGACAAATCGCCTTTGTTTCTGAGAATGCATTGCTGCGGTATTTGCAGATGCATGTCCGTCAGAGCTCTTTGCTCAGACGCTCTGCCAGTGAGGACTGGGTATGGTCAGGCGTTACTGAGGTTGACAAGGCGGTTGTGGGTCGCCTGTAGTCAGTGGTTGATGCTGGTTCCCGTGGAGCAGGGAGTGTCTGTAGCGGCCGGTGCGGTGCTGCCGCAGCCCTGGTGCTGCCCCGGCGGCTGTGGCACACGGCTGAGCGCGCTGTGCGCTGTGCCAGCCCCATCCCAGCCACTCGCAGCAAGACCGACAGTGAATGGTTTATCGCTGTTCGTCTTTGTCTAAAGCTGAATGCTGTGCGAGTTAGATAACAAGCTCAGAGGCAGTAGAACTTGCAGTATTTAAGGTTGTATTTATTCTAGGAACTTAAAAGTAGCTTTGCTGAACTGTAGTTTTCTTTTGATAGAACAGGCTCCATCGAAAGAGTCGCTAATTATATTTTGGCCTAATCAGAGAATGGCTTAAGTGAACTAATATGTGCTTGTAGCACAGAGTTTGCTATTTGCAAAGAATTGTATCATATCTGTTAGGAAGTTAACATTTTCCTTGTCTTTTTTGTTTTGAAGGGGATCTGCAGCCTTTGTGACCTTTTCTGCAACTCTATCCTTCCTGAATCCTTCAGCTTTTTCTTCATTTTCCGTTACTTGATGGCTTTGCCTGACATCTTCCTGGAATTTGGCCTTCTGGGATCAAGGTGGCTATATCTCAGTATTTGGCGGTCTCAGGTGGGAACTCTGCCAAGGGACACACCGAGCACTTCTTGCTAAAGATTTGTCTTCTTTTTGTTTGCCACAGATAACGTGGTGTAATCGTGACCGGGGCAGTTCCCCATCAGCTCGAGCAGAGGTTGGGTACCAGCTCGGGCTGTAGCAAAAAGAGCTACATTCTCATTGCGTTTACTTGAGATTGGGTGGCAGCTTGTGTTTTTACATGACTTACTGTTGGGTTTGTTCTCCAGAATGATTTGGGAAAGCTGGTTGTTTTTTTTCTCCCGGTCCAGGAACAATTGCTCGTTCTTTCCCGTCAGTGCAGCTGCTGGTTGGACGCAGGCAAACATTTCTCAGCCTTTAGAAGCCGACAGTATTCTTTCCTTGCTGAGAGCCCACTAGCACTCTCCTTACCATCTTAGAAGAAAAAATCAGCCTTTGTTAATGTGGTTCTTTTCATTGTTTTCTTGCACTGCACCTAACCTGGCGCAGTCCAGGACCATCCTTTACTCTTGCTGGAGGACTTTGTGTGATGGGATCTAACTCTGTGTGCCTTTGTCATCGGGGATGTCATCTAGCTTGCTCGACACCGTCAGTGCAAACGGTCGGTCTGTTTCCTCAGCCTTGCTTAGGTTTGCGAAGGACTGTTGGTGTGTGAGCCTGTGCGGTGAAGTCCCTGGGCTTTCAGAAATCCCTCCTGCCCTGCAGTGCCTGCTGAGCCCCCTGGAGATTTTGCCGTGTTCTGTGTGGGCTTTAGAAGGAGGTGTTGGGTGCTGAACTGTTGCTGGGAGAAGTGTGCCTGCAGCGTCGAGCACAGCGTGTAGCCAGCCGGTGACTCCAAACAGAGTTATTGCTCTGTAACCACACACAACATAGTTACTGCTCGGTAATCGTAACAGCTAATTATGGTTTCAGTTTTTGCTGTCGTATAGTTCCCTTTCCTGTAATGTCTTTGGCTTTTGGTTTTGTTGTGCAGATGGATTCTCTGAATGTTCTGTGCTGTGAAAGTCTGGCCGGTCTGTGTGGGTCCTGGCCAGCTGAGGACCAGCGGGTGTCACCGCACGCGTGCTGCTCCCTGGGCCGCCTCCGCTGCCGAGAGCGGCCCCCACGTCTGCGCTGCCGCTGCCACGTGTGCAGGCAGGTGCACCCCGCGGCTCTGCTGCCACTGCTGGGAAGAAAATACCTTATGTGGAGACAGCTGCACCTTGTCGCTTCGCAGCTGCAGTAATTGGGGTACCCACCTCGTAGCAAAGCATGGCGGCACACCCAGCGCGTTGCAGCACAGGAGGTGACTGAAGTGAAGAGCCATTCCAAGGTTGTTCAGAGCTTTGGGGCTTACCAGACAGAGTTTGAGCTGTCCCAAGGTGAAAAGGAAAGATGGAAAGAAGCGAGGCTGTTTATCCCAGCCCTGTGTGTTGAAAGCCTCCAGAGCTCAGTGTCTGTTACAGAGAGGCTAACCGAGGTAACTGTGGAGGGGAAGGTCGTGCCCTGGGCTCTTTGCAGCTCACCTCCACTCCTGTTGGGGCTGCCAATTTCTTAATTTACTTGCTATGTGAATAGATTGCCAAGCTGCGGAGCTGCATATGTTCCTGTTTGGCCAGTCCTAACCTAAGACGAAAATCTTCCATGTGTTTTTGAATGCCAGGCTAGTTTGCTGCTAGTTTCCATGGTAGTGCTTTCCATTGTGGTCCTCTGGTGAGCTACAGTGGTTTACGTGATCTCTTTGGGTGCAAAGAGAGCACACTGCAGTCCTGGTTCAAGGCTCACATCCTGCTTTTCTCCCCTGCTGTGTACGCTGTCAGGCTTCCTGCACAGGACACGGAGCAGGCGAGGTCCCCGGAGCTGACCAGGCCGCCCGCGCCGCTGTGGTGCGCAGCACGCACGAGTAGGGAGCTTGGGTAAGGCAGCGAGATGGGCAAGCCCGGCAGTAACTCCGAAGCCAGAAGATAGCTCTGTGTTTTGCTTGGTGTAAGCAAGCATTTGAGACCCGTGGCAAAACGGGCCCTAGAGCCAGGCCCTGCGTGGTGAGGGTGCTGGGGAGGGGACAGGGTGCGCTGGCTCTGCGGCCTGGGGCAGCGCCGTCATGGCGTGCTCCTGAAGATGGGTCTCATGCTGACGTACTGATCCTTCCGAGAACTGTCCTTGCTGTGCAGCTCCTGGATTTCCCAGGTTTGGCCACAGGTTGAACAGTTTTGGTTGTGTGCATGTGTGTTGTGGTGGTTTTGTTGTTGTTCTAATTGGCTCCTGCAGCCTTAGGGCTCTGTTGAGCATTCACTTCTCACTTTTTCCACTGAGTGTGGAATTTAGGGGTAGACTATTCTTTTTAGGAATAGACTGGCTGATCTGATGCTTTAATGTCAACCAAAATAATCTTGGTATCCCTGGTCACTGTTGAAGTTGTAGTGGCACAAAGTGCCTGATACCTCCTTCTCCTTGAGAGACCCTCACACCTTTCCTACTTGTGAAGAAAGGAGGGGAGAGCATTTGCTTTTTAAGCAAGGACAGGTAGGAGCAGAAGCCCTGTGCTTATCATAGAGTAACGATATAATCGCCTTAATTAAGTCCTACAGTTGCTTGTCTTGGCCACACAGAGAGAACACCGCTGTGTCATTGGTCTCTGGTAAGCTGGCCTGGTGTCCTGGTGGGAATCCACCTTCCGCCGAGCCCCAGGGCCTGCGCAGCTCGTGGAGAAGGGTTTTCAGCTGCAGCCTGGCTGAAACAGGCTGCTGACAGTATCGCCTGGCGACTAACAGTCCTTTTCTTTGCTGCAGTTTGGCCCTGGGCCCTTTCAGAGGCCCCTGGGCACAAGATAAATGATTTCTTTTGTTTGTCATAGGCACCTGTACAGCTCCTGCGATGGCTGGCGGTACCCGAGACTCTTGCGATCCTCCAGTGTATAGTGCTGTAAATCTGGAAGGTGACTTATTCCAGAAGTAACCAAGAGCAAGCAGGAATGCGTCAAAGGTAAAGGAGGAAGTCTGCAGCCATGGCTGTGGCGGTTTCTTTCTGACCGGTCCCCAGCCAGGTGTGTGCTTCGGCTGTGCACACAGCTTGATTCTTGGGCTGGGCACTTGGGGCTTGCGGTTATCTGACAGGAGGAGAAGAGAAACACCAGTTGGTTCTCTGGTGTCAAGGCAGACAGACGTCCTCCAGCGTGCCGAGGATGAGGCTGTGCGCTGAGCCAGCGCGCCCTGCGTTGCAGACGGGTGGAAGAGCTCGAGGAAAGCGGTATTAGACTGGGGCTGTGCCGTGCCTGAGTAATGCCACAGAACAAAAGGAAAAGTGCTTCCTGCAGAGTGTAAAATGTAGTGTAACAGTGGGACACTGTCCATGCTACTGTTGAAAACAGGCTTTAGCTCAGAGACCTGTCAGCATTTGATTACAGCTGACTTGTAAAAGAAGATTTTATTATTAAATCTGCACTTAGCTTTGCAGACTCAGGAATGCTGAGTGCTTGAGTTTGTTGCAGAGGCAATTAAGCACCTAAAACCCTTTAGAGGGATCCCCATCATGCCAGTTCTTTCCAAAGTAAGGGTGTACAGTGTTTATTCCTGCTTTTCATACAACTGCCATTTGCGTTGGGGGGGGTTGCCTTTTTTCTTTTTTTTTTTCTATTTTTTTTACAATGGTCCTTTGGTTCAGCTAACTAAAGCTGGGCTCTCTTGTTCTGCTGCCACAGCCCTGTGACTGTTGCCTTGTAAGGCACCTGGGAGAATTTAGTCTGTGATCTTCCTTGAACGCGTTGTTACGTCACCCACGAAAAGATTGGGGGATAACCCTTTGCCCGGGGTAAATGACAGAAAGCAGAGCAGCATAAGCAAGCTGGAATAACTGTTTCGCAAAAACAATGCGTGGGCTGGCTAGGGAGAGGGCTGGGTGACCCCGGGGCAGCTTACCGCTCGGGCAAAGGAGGTGTCCACCGATCGCGTCCAGCCTTTGAGACTGAAATTCCCGGAAGCTCAGCCTGGTTCTGCTTAAGCCTCGGTGGCCTCCTGAGGCTGTGTCGTGAGGTGGAAGCAGGGAGAGCTCCTCACGTTAAGCTGCTGTTCAAAGTTTCCCTTGGTGCTATGGTTCCAGGTGACAGCTGAGGTGAGCTGTGCTCTCCTCACGGCTCCGTGACTGCCGTGGGAACAGAGACCTGAAGACGTGTGCCGGAGCATTCACTGAGGTGTGGGAAGGCTGACCCATGAGCCTGGTGAGTGCTGAGTGCCGTGGTGCTCGTAGTCTGCGAGGGGGCACAGGCAGCTCCGTGCTGTGCAGGCAGAGGCCTCGGGGCTGGCGGGGCAGCCCGCGCATTCTGCCTCAGCTCTGTACCTGGCGCAGCCAGACAGCTTCGTACCAGCTGAGCCCAGCGTGCCGCCTGTGCGTTAATCCCACCTGAAAATCAGGGTGTTTGTCTTGAAATGAGGGTGCTGCAGTGTGCTCTGAGGTCTGAAGCACTTTGGGACCAGCAGATGGGAAACTACCCATTTGAAGTGCATTTTGACTCTTTCAGCTTTTTATCTCGTAAGCAATGTGAAAGTTGCCTTGGTCATCAAGAGGTTTCTGATCAGCGGCCCCCAGTGCTGAAGGGGGCGGCTGACACCTTAGTACTGTTGGAAGCTGGCTGATTTGCGTTTTGTTAACTTCATTTCTAGTCGTTTATGAGTGTACATTTTAATACGGGCTTAGATTTGTCAGTCAGTGCTGGATTGTGTAATACTTGGAGCCGTGCAATCAAGTAATATGAGGAGATGCCTCACGTTGCATGATTTGCTTTTTTAAAATATAAACAACTGTTAATGCATAGATTCACTTAAATGATAGTATTTTTTCCCTGAAACTTGTTGTATGCACACTATTTAACAACAATACTGCTGAGCAGCCCCACTTCTGACTACAGGTGGCTCACAAGCATTTGACTACATAGCCTGATTATTCCTTGGAGAACATGGAACACCGCTGTCCCGGGTTCGTATGCAGCGCTCTCTGCCAGATTCTTGCTCGGAGACTGCTGATAGCACGAGAGACAACACGTAGTACAAGGGGTATCTGTAGAAGGCAGTTGCAATGGTGTCTGGAAACAAGAGGCTCCTAACATTTCAGAAGTGACCATCATCTGTGGTGACCTGTGTTGCTGGGGCTTGTCCCCTTCAGACATGAAGTCTCACTTATTTGGGGAAATAAACTACCCGACTGAAACCAGGGAGTTGAAGTCCCTTGGTGTTCCTGAGAAGCGCCGTGGCAGCCTGGCAGGGTGTGCACCCTTGGATAGGTACGGGGAGTTCACAGCTCCCAAAGCCTTGAATGAAGAAGGGACCGCTGGGTGGGGCTCTTGTCTTGTGCTTGGCCAGCGTGGAAACCGGTTGCTTAAGAGACATGACTTGGACTGTTAAGGAATTCCACAAGAACACTAGCAATTTTTAAAGTTAAGGAGTCTGGGATTCAAGACTGAGAAGCATGGTGGTGATGTGTAATAAAATGATATCGTTTTTTGAGACATTTATGTCTTCTGGTTAAGAAGGGAAGTTGCAGTAGCCTGGCTTTTGGGTGATCAAACAGGAAAGCAACACCAGCAATCTGGATAAGAGCCCCAGCTCTGAGAGGCGCTAGGGAAGGGTTTGATTTAAACAGATGTCTTGGAGCTTTCACTGAGTTTTACATTTTTATTTCAAATAAGCTGCTCACCTGAAAAACGGAGAAGTGATGAGGAGTGGAAAGGAAAGGAGAAGTCAGCGGTCGCTTTAGGAAGACAGCTTGTCCCAGAGAACACGAGTGAGCCTGCGTATCCACGCATCGCAGGAGGGAGTCTACACAGACTTGTCTGGAGGTAAGGAGTCCTAAATCCAAAAGGAAAGCTACATGTGTGTACAGTCGATGGAGTTACTGAGGTCCAAACAGCAGCATTTCCCAGAAGCACAGTGCTGCGCTCTGTGAAGACCCGCACGGTCTGACTTCATTCCTGCCGTTGCCCCGGAGGAGCAGAATTTCAGTTTGAGCGTCAGACCTGCTGAGGCAAACACTGTTGGGGTCGGGGTTCAAAGCAACGAGACCAGGCTGTTCTGTTTGGCGCTGGGTGGTGGTTTGAAGCTGTGTCCTGAAGGAAAGGGCTTTTTAGCAGAAAGGTTTCAAAACTGAGTTTGCTCTAGGGTTGTGTCAAAGATGTTGATCAAGAGGGGTTTTCAATGCGATTGGTTCTTTTGAGTACCGTTGTTTTCAGGCACACAATCTCAGATGTTTTAAGGGGTCTGTGCTTTTGTTCTCTCCAGAAGTGAAGAAGGGAAGACTCAAAACCTATTCATGTTTACAAAAAAGAAAAAGAGGCCAAGTGTAATGTTTGACTTGACCTTTGGGCTTCCTTGAACTTCAGCAGGCCACTTTATATCATTTTTATCTGCCTTTTGCCACGTGTTTAAAATAGCGTCATTGCTAGTTGCCTACCTGGTAAATCGGTAAAATGAAATAGTGTTTGTGATGTACTGTACAGGTTTAAGGCATGGAGTTCTGTCAGAGGAAAATACTAGAATTAGCTTCCAGATTCCAGTTTAAGTAACCTGTGTGTCACTTCAGAAAGGAACCATTTCCTCCTTCATTTTGTTGCTGTTCTCATTAAAAGAAATGTCTGTGCATATATGGCTACCTACATGAATGTGCCGTGTTCCATCAACGCTTTCAGCAAAGTTATAGGGTACTGACTGTTGTGGCCTCCGAGTCGTGAACTCAAGTTGAAGCATGAACTGGTGTAAGGACGGAATTGCCTCCTCTTCCCTCCCCCGTTTGCACGCACTACCTGCACGTGCATCCCAAGAGCGTTTGTGGAGGGTGAGACGACAGAGGGTTAAGCATTCGCTGCGGGACCTGGGGGCGAGCTCCTTGCCCGAGATCACGCTGCAGGGGCTGCAGCCCTTCCAGCGCTTTGCTTTCTCAGCTAAAGCTGTTGAGGATGTCACTCGTGGCTGTTCTGCCTCCTGGCATTCAGGGGAGAGCAAACTCTGCCTTTTCGGCTCGCAGTCCTGGCATTCCTGTTAAAAATGCCTGACTCTGACTACTCGAAGCTTTCCCTGTTCATGTCTGTGCAGAGATTTCGGAAAGTTAGAAGCTAGTGAGAGCCAGAGGGTTGATAACTGCAGCTGGACAAGTAGATGGTGCCAGGTGTCACTCTTGGTGCTTTTTACAGTGTGCTTCTGGCTGTTTTGCCTGCATGGTGGCATTTGAACCAAACACGGCCCATTCCTCTACAAGAGGGCAGTGCCTAGTGGTGCGAGCAGTATCGTTGTGTTATTTATTGCCTAAGTTTTGTGTTCTCTGTTCTCAGATGAGAAACTTGGGCTATGTGTGGTGTTGTCACTATGCTTTTTGTGACTTTGCAAATAGTCAGCATAGTCACTGTGGTCTGACTACAAGAGAGCGCCTTGAATTTGCTGTGGGAGCACATATGAAGTGTGGTGTGTTTGGAGTAGCAGCGGGATGGTGAGGATTCTACTCAGCCAAGCAGAAATACTGATTTCACAGGAGGGCAGGTTCAACTATATAGCTATGAGCTCTTTGTGGCTTCTGGTGACAGAATTTCAAGTTGTCTCACATTTAGCTGGTGCCTGAAAGATAACGCTGAGCAAGGAAAGCAGCCAGAGTACATCAGGATACGCGGTAATGGGCCACGCGTTTCTGTCTCCCGTCTGGGCAGGGGGGTGTCCGTGCTGTACAGAGCAGCCTCCCAGAGCCACGCGGGTTGCTGCCGTGGGGGTGGAGAGGTGCTGCTGGTGCAGTGGTGAGGATCTGAAGGAGGATGTGGGTCACATTCATTGAAAATTCTGGATCGCATATGGCTTATGGCATGATGCCGCTGGAAAAGTCGACAGCGCTTCAGGTTTAGTCATGCCCTGTGCTTATTATAGCTCCGTTGTGGGATTCCAAGAGCTTGCCAGCTGCGAGCAGCTCTCCTGCGCCCCGGCTGCTGCGGCAGAGCACTGTGCCTCGTGGGGAAGAGCTGCTGCCAGTGCCGCGCGCTGGCGGGGCAGAGCTGGTGCGCGGACGGACGACACGCTGCGCCCGGCGAGGTGAGGTGGTCGCCAGGCAGGTGTCCGCAGACCTGGTGGCTGCACAGAACAAGTGTTTCTCTACCTGAGTCCTGGGCTTGCCCAAAGGAGTAAACGCCTGGGGAAAGCATGACTAGAAATAACATAGCTGGGAGTCTAACTCTGTGATGCTTCGGTGCGTAGGAGAGTCCTCGGGGAGGTTAATGCAGGTGTTTTTGCAGCGTAAGCTGTGTGCAGGAAAACTCTTTGCGCAAATTCCTGCTTGCTTGCTGAGCTTAGACTGCAAGAGGAGCTGATAGAAAGCATTAGAAAGCTCTCCAGGGAACGAGCAGCAGGATGGGCTTGGAAGGAGGAAGCACAAGGCTGAAGCTTGGCTTTCAGCAGCACTATCTTCTGATATGAAATTACAGCCCAAAACGTAGACAAGAAATACAGAAATACAATGGTGAAAGTAACGTTTCAATGCTAAGAGCTAGTTTTGCTTTCTATGTTTAAATCTGTCCAGAGCTAACTTGGAATTTACTTACATGGTGAAGACATCGTAATTGCCAATTTGGAGAATGAGACTTGCATTTGATCATCAGTTTAATTCTACTGATGTAAGCGTCATGCAGAGTATTCTCACCAAACTGTTAGAATTTCCTAGTAATTGTGTTAATTTATGGCCAGCTGCATTTCAGAATGATCTCTTTCTTATATGGTATTTAGTGACTCTAATTTGTTTTCTAGCATTTTAGTAGATAAACTCCCAAACCTGGCAGTGTGAAATCTGTCTTCCTTGCACAATATCATGAAACCCCATTAAAACTCAAAGAAACCTGTAACTAAGTGATAATTTTGATGTATTAGCTTGGAGTATTTACAGACTCTTCATGTCTTAATGCTGATAATGTTTGTCATTAAATGAAGCTGCTGGCACATAGGTATGGCAGACCTGTAATAAGTGCAAAGCCCCTTAATGTTTAAGGCCTCATTTACATTCTGTTCAACATTTAACACATCCGTTAGCACTATTAAGCTGAAAATAAAGCAGATCCGGGAAAACAGCTAAAAATAAGTCTGGGAAACTCCATTCATTACAGAAAAGGGAAATGGGGTTCTGAGACAACACAAACCATCTCGGCGTTACCTTACACCCTTTGATTCATCAGCAGGCACTTCACACAGCAGCAATTGAAATGGCTGAGGCCAGAACAAGCCGAACCGTGTCTGGCTGGGCCGCCCCCTGTCCCCCGCGGCCACCTGGGCTGGGTGGTGGCCTCGGCGCTGGCCGTGGTGCTGCAGGGCGGCGGTGGCAACTGGTTCAGCCATCTTCTCCCACTGGGAGGACCTGGGAGATGGGGCAGGCTGGCTGGGTGTGGTGGGTATCCATCCTGGAGTCATCTTGGAAGGAACCTCTTGGTCTGCCTGCGATGCCTTTGCCAAGGATCGTAGGTCCTTGAATTAAGGTTTCAAATGGAGTGTGGTTTATCAAACAGTGATGCGTTCTCGGGGTCTCATTTAAACGTGCTGAAGGTTTGGAACGTAGGTGGTGGTTATTCTTGCCGTGTAGAAAAATAGGTATCTGAAAGACTTTTGGAGCAGATGTGTAATTGCTTACTTGCTTGGAAAATGTGTGCATTAAGAGCTGGTTTGGGAGTTTAGAGTGAAGTCTTTTCATGGGAGGGACAATGCGACTAATACATCCTTAGCACTGCAACTGCATTTCTGTCCCCAAGTTTTTACCTGCTTGCAGTGGAGAAGAAAATTTGTCTGATTTCCACATATGTATTGGTTTGAAGGACTGAATGTGTTCAGGATGACAGTGAAGTGGAAAGGGGTGTTCCTGATGTGTTAGATGTTTCTAGGGGTTAGGATTCCACACCTGTTGATTGTGATGATGCTGGCCTAGCTGATAGTACTAACAGTGGTATTTTTGGATCCTTCGTCTTTTGTCTTCTCCAGTGAGTCAGCATCTAGTGTTGTTTAAAGAAACATAACATGAAACACCTTAAAAGGGCTGATCCCTACAACAATAAACAAATAAAAGGAAAAACTGAATCCTTGCTCCAGTAGAAAATCAAAGCCAAATTAAACTTCCAAGGAACACCATTTTGTGATGTCCTTGATAACAGTAATAACAATAAAGGTCACGAGAGCTCTGTCATCCTGAGACGTGCTCCTGCTTGCTCAGAAAGTGGATCCTGCTGAGTCTCAGATCAGGTGCATCTGATAATAGAGATGGAACGGCCATGTTTATTTCTGGAATGTGTCAGAGAAGCTTTTTCTGATCGTTTCCCTTCTGTAAAAGCCAGGTATTTATTTACATGGTCCGAGTCTCAATAGCTTCTCCCATGAACTGGAGTTAATGTAGCTGAACACTTAGTACCTTTGCTTCCGCTTTTGTGTGCTGATGGCGCGGGATCTTGGAAAGGAAGGCGGGAGGGGAATGGGGTGTTCCTGATCTAAGGCTCAGACTGCTCCCAAAAGCACAGCTTCGTCCTGCCCCCCGCTGCGCTGCTGCTGCGGGAGCAGGGGGAGCGGGACGGGCCTCGGGACCCGGGCTGCTCCTGCCCTCGGTGCGCTCGGAGGCGCAGCGCACCTTTGGGGACGTTCCTTCACAGGCCTCTTCGATACCTTACGAGGAACTGAATCGTAAATATTGGTGTCGGGAAATATCATTTTGGGAGGATGTTGCATATTATATCACGATGGTGCAGTGGACGTAGAAGTCTGTCACACTGTTTTTTAAATGGTGAGAAGTACGGGTTTTGCTGTGCCTGCCAATCCATACTGAAGAAAACAAACCAAATCAAGGATCTCATTAATAGCCTTAAGCTGTGAAGAGATTGTGCACTGAAAACATGAAATGGATAAGTGTTTATCCGTGCCCGGGTATTTTGTGCATTTGGGCTCTTCTGTTTTGAAATATTAGCAGCTAACTTGAAAGCAAATTGAGAACGCTACCTTTTGATTTGAAATATTGACTGTATACGTAAATACACATGTCAGTGATGTATTCAAACAGATAAAATGAAGTAAGAGCAGGATCTCTGAATATACACAGCCTGTTACCACAAAACCTCTTACTTCTTCAGTTGGAAATAAGAAAAGTACTCGTGATGTATAAATAGGAAGAAGTCTTTATTTTAGATATTTGATTTCAGATTACTTATGTTGTTCTTGTTTTACCTGTTTTGATTTTAACTCAACTGACTGCAGCCAAAAATCTGTAATGCAGCAGGTTTTGTTGGCTGTCCTCAGTGGGATCAGACCATGCGGGACAGAATGCTTGGGTGCAGTAAAAATCTTTTCTGCTAATAAAGGTGATTTCTCCTTAGCAGAAGAACAGTTGAAAATTAGCTGAGGATATTGATGGGTATTTGCCAGTTGGTTGTTGTGATGTTATAAAACGTTACAGCGACATGATGATAAGGTTTGCTCACTGCGATTGCATCCTGCGCCGTATGGTGCTGTAAAGCACGGTGATGAATGCTGTAGTCAGTGACTGTACCTACAGGTTATCCGCGAGGTGCCCTGTGCGGGCCGGGTGCTGGTCTGGCGCCGCGGCCACTTCTTCCTGTGCACATTCCGGTTCCTGCTTCTCCCAGTAGCTCCACGGCGTAACTGCTGGTTTGCCTGCAGCTGTGAAGGGGTGAGTGACCTAACTGGGTGTTACGTGGGCAAACGTCCCGTCTCGTGGTGTCTGGGGGGTGTGTGTTACCTGTTCACTGAGAAAAGCCACATGGACTTTGAAAAGCCGCTATGGGAATGAAGGAGCAACTCGTATTTTTCTTTTGTCTCCTGTATTGCAAATGTTATTGCAAATATTTCTTGTGCATGTCACTGACAGGATGCTGGGGCAGAACAAGGCCTGCTTTTCCACATCCCAAGGTGAGGGAGCTTTTGGGTTGATTTCAAGCCCTGCAAGCGGTACTCAAGGCTGGTGTGCACAGTGATGGCAGAAGTTTGAAAGGACTCAGAATTGGACAAGTTAGTGTCTATTAGCTTGAAAAACTCTTTTCCTCTGTCTCCTCCATTAAGTCACCATCATTTATGAATGAGGAAACGAATGGGGAGGGCTCTGGTGGTCACTGGTAAGAGACTGCATCGGGTGCCGCATATGGCTTCTCATTCCTTGTGAAATTTGCTTTTCCGGTGCGGTGTGCGTGACGGCTGTTGAGATGAGTAGTTAATTAGGAACAACCCGTCAGTGAGTGTGACTGGTGGTGCGTCCTTAGCGGGGAGTTGAAGGTCGGATGAGCCGGGCAGGCAAGCAGAATGCTGGAGACAACATACGGTGGGTGGGAACGTGTTTCTGTAGTACTGGCTGGAGTGTGCGCATCTGGCCAGATGCAGCCACGCAGGAAAAGGTTGAACGCTGAAGAGAATAATGAGGTTTTCCTTCCATATGGTGCCTGCCCAGGGTGGGCAGAGGAGGAGTCAGTGAAGAGAGGCCAGATGCAAGCAGACCCTTACAGAATAAGGGAGAACACTGAATGATGGAGCCAAAGCTCACAATCTCTACTAGAGCCTACGGGAGAGACGCAGGGACTGCTGCTGAGAGCAGGGACTCTTGCAAGGACTATGAGCTGAGCGAATGTGCTGCTTAGCAGGTTATGGAACTTGACCAGAAGAAGTCAGAAAACTGCAAAGTCTGGATAGTTTTGTAGTTTTAGGCACTGCTCCATATAAAGCCGAGGACAGGCTGTTGTCTTTGCACTTCCAGGCACGCTTGGTCACAAAATAAAAGTGGATGCTAAACGTTACTCGAGCATTACACCTGCCTGACTGATTTATTTTTAAGAGATGTCTGAGTTGTTCTGCTTGCTGCTAGAGTGCAGCCTGTTCCGAGAGACAGGGGACAGCTCAGTCAGCAGTGGTTGGGGCTTACCTGGAGAGATCTGTATAGCTGCAGTGCAGTCCTCTCTATAGGATTGTGACTCCAAGGTTACGCTGTTGTACACAGGAAAAGACATATAAAATGTGCTTTCCCTCAGTCCCTAGGAGCCGTGTTCAGTTCTGTTTCCTAACACGCACCTTCAGCAGCAGTGAGAGCCCGTGTTCCACTGGTGACCAGAGCCGCCTTGGGAGCAGTGAAGCTCCAAGCCGGGGGCAGACTGACACGTGGTTATGACAGCGGCTACTGACACCAAGGGTGTCCAGAGCGGCTCGAAGGAATACAGGGCTGCCTCCTTGTACATCTTCCTTCCTGTTTCTGCTTGAAGTTTTGAGAGAGGTCCTCCCTCAAACCGAACTGA
Organism: Columba livia; assembly: GCF_036013475.1. Taxonomy (NCBI): domain Eukaryota; kingdom Metazoa; phylum Chordata; class Aves; order Columbiformes; family Columbidae; genus Columba; species Columba livia. The sequence goes on from NC_088605.1 coordinate 78,596,743, forward strand.
AACCTACTGCTCTTGTGAGTTGATAGCACAGGGTGGGAGTGGTTTACACAGAAGGATGATGGGGTGGAAGAGGATCCTTTCGAAGAGCTGTCCAGATTTGTTTTGCACTTCAAAAACATCTGGGCAGGTTCAGGAGAGTTTGTCGCAAGTGGGATAACATACCTATAGTTCTTGAGCCTGCAGGACTGCGGACACTTGAGATCCATGGTGACTGTCAGGAGCTCATGGAGCAGCTGCGGTCCTCCTGTTGTACAAGGCTGCAGTATGGTCGAGTGGTGAGTGAGCAAGAATCACCCTCCCTGCTTCCATTACCTTTGCATTTTTTTAAACTGCTACTTCTCATGTGTGTAGAGCTCTGCTGGTGTCACAGGTTAGCGGTGCTGTGCTCATGAGAACAATTCGTGGCAGGTTCTGAAAGGGCTTGACGCTGGTATCATCCCTATACCCATGGCGGGGTTCTGCCGCGCAGACGGTAATGCGCCTGTAGCTACCGGTCTTTGTGTCGCGGCTGGACGTGCGTGGTGGTGCTGTACTGTTTATCAAATCGTCCGGGGACAGCACAGATTCTTTATGTTTTCCTGCAGAACTTCTGCAGTCTTTGTTTGACCATGGTGTTCTTTATGGCTCTGTGGGCTCAGAGGAGCTTTTCTGAATCCAAATGTAAAGGGTTTTGGTCTGCCTTTTACGAAAGCGCAATGCAATGTGGTGAGCACATTTGGATTTTACTTGGTGTGGTTGCCATGTAGTGTCTTCTGTTCCCACTCTTCAGATTTGTAAATGGTATTGCATGACCATCATAGATGAAATTCTATGGGTTGCAATGCTTGTGACACATTCTTTTTGCTTCCTGGTATTCAGGAAAACCAGTGGACTTGAAATAAATTATGTTCAACTGCTCTAATTTTAGCGTAAAATTAAGTGAACTTGCTGGCTGGCATTATTGTTCTAAAGAGAGTAACACTACCCAGGAGAGCAGCAGGACTCATAGACGTGTCCTGTTGGAGCGGGTTCACACAAAATTCACCATAAACTGTTGTCCGTTGCTATGATACAATCAGAGATGATCAGATGGTGGGTAAACATTGCGTAACTCACCAAAGAGATCAAGTAACCTGTATAGGTAAGGGATGGCAGCATTGTGGCGTTGCAGAGAGCTCAGGCTGGAGAACGTTCTCAGAAATGCCTTGTGCTGGGGGCAAAACCGAGGTAGGTAACCTGACAGTAGAGGAAAAGAGGACAACAAAGCATTAAAGCTGCCTCTGCAGGAAGGAATAGACATCCTAGTTAAAACAGTGGCAGAAGTTCTTGTAGGCATATCTATGCACGGCGCTCTTTTGTTTTATCCCGTGGTGTCTTAGAAGGATTTGATCTTCTTCCCACACAAAGGAGTCTGGAGACCTTCCTCAGGAAATATTTATGGGATATTTTTTATTAGTATTCAGAATAGTTTTTCTTAGTTTATTCCATCTTCCGTTTAGTCAGGTGCTTCTTCCTCTTAAGAGGGTGACCACTCTCTCTGTGCTGACTGCTCTTCATGATGTGAATTTTTCACTGTGCCAGCGCAGCCACTTAGCAGTAGAGTTATCTTCATTTCCCGAATCACCTCATTCTCCTGACAGTTGTTTGGTTCTTTCATGTATTGATGCAGATTTATTACGTCCATTCTTGTCTTCGCTTAGCAGAAGATCAAACAGAAGATAAGCAGCCGTGCCTGCAGCCGTGCTCCCTCGTTGCCTAACTGTTCTCATTCTTCCTCCAGCCGCACCTCGCTGCATCCCACGCTGTAAGTGGATCAGCCTGGTGCTGTGTCCTCAGGGTCAGCACATGGGGAGGCTGGCAGGCTGACCCAGGAGGGAGGACAAGCTGATAAATCACCACTGGGAACGTCTTGCTGCTCAAACTCAAGTAAGGGGAAGTCATCTATACTCTTTGGTCGATTAGTAAGAAAAGGGTTGGGCAGGTTTTTCAACCTGGTGCTTCCCTGAGTTAGCAAAGAATTTCAAGTGATTTTGGTAGCAGTGAATTCCCCCACTCAGAATTTCACTCAGGCTCTACCAGGTCGGGCTCTGAGATAATGCGTATTGAACTGAGTTAAATTTCACTGCTTTTCAGTACAGGAAGGAGGAGAAAGATCTCTTAAAAAAACCTGCAGAGACCAGTTTAGAGCTCTCGTTTCTGGTGACCTTTCGATAATGCACAGCAGGACTGAAAGCAGCAGTGGCCAGGTACCCGGGATTCAGGAAAATGAAACCTGTTTGCCGAAGCTGGGCAACTTCAGCCGGTCACGTTTATGGCACGTAACATTTCACAGCGTCCTGGTGGCGGTTCCACAAGTGTGACAGCTGGGTGCCAGCTCAGAAGGGAAGAAGCCTTTTGGATGTCTTTGCATCACAGATGAATTCCCCTGTGTTTTGAGTTTTGGCATCTTTAGTTGATTACTCATGCTCAAGTGTGAGGAGGAATAGTACAGAGGTAATTAATATAGTTTTAAAGTAGATCCTGCAGCAACTCCTGCAAAAATTTTAAAGAGACAAAATCTACAGGACCAACAGGACAGAGTAAAGCTTTGTACCTGTAGCTACAGGGGAAGAGAAAACAAAGGTAGAAAACAGTAATACTTGGTGTAGAGCAGCACAGGAGTGCGATATGGATGGGACACCCAGAGAACTGGAGATGGCTAATGGTGCGCAGGAGGTGCCGCTTCCGTCCAGCTCTTCCTGCATAGTCCCAGAGGTCCATGTGCTGAGGTGAGTGCCGCCTCTGCCGTCCCCTCCCTGCGCGGCTTTCGGCGCTGGGCCGGGCGCGAGGACGGCGGCCGGCCGGGAGGACGGCGGGCAGCGCGCTGGCGGCACACGGCCTCACGTTGCACTGCCCGCCGGTAACCTGAGACCTGGAAGCGGAGGAAGGCGATGCGGCGATATTATACCAGAGCCAGTGCGGTGAGGACAGCTCATTGCTATAAATACAAGCTGCAGATGCCTGACCCTAATGGGAACTCGAGCAGTCCCTGTAGTCCATAAGGGATTCTGGTTGTTTCTGAAGGGCTGGGAGAAGTCTCTCCTTTGGCAAGCACAACCTGTGACTTGGAGTCTCAATGTTCTTCTCGTGTCCATTTCTTTTAATACCATTTTCCCTCCTTTCCTCACCAGTACTAATTTTGGGGCCTTATGTCCCTGCTTTCTCTCCTCCCAGCTGCTTCCTTCGCGCCTTTTTCGCTGCGGGGGTGGGAACCGGTCGGGGTGTCTGATTCATCTCCAAAGCCTAACTGTGCATCCTGTCACTTTGAGCTACTGTCTCTGATGGTGACGGGTCCTCCTTAGAGCTCTTGGCACTCCTTACCCTAATACTGACCAAAAACCAGATGAATGAAATATGTTCAGGAAGTGCATGATACAAGTCTTCGGACTTGTAGACTAGGATATGTATAAACTAGTAATTTTATAACATATGCATGTAATAGTGCATTTTAAAGAGATTCTCAATGCTCCCTCAACACTCAACAATGACGACAGATGAAACAGATAACTTTTTTCTTCCTGGAAGATCTCTAAGAGGACGAGAGAGGGGCACTGGTGGGGTGTCTTGCGTGGCTGTGAGGCAGAGCGGGTGGGCTGCCGTGCTCTGCCCGGGTGTTCCAGCTCCCCTGGTCGTGGTGGCTGTGCCGCAGCCTGGGCCCGCGTCCCGGCGCAGCAGGGCAGGGTCTGCGTGTCCCGCGTGGCGAAGCGGCTCTGGAGGGGAATTGGCTTTCACTTAACCTTTTTACCTCCTCCTGCCGTTTATCTTTAAAGACACAGCTCAAGCCTTCAGTGCCAGTGTGCTTTGGTGTGTCCTCTTACTCGTCTGAAAGCTCTGCTAGCTGTAGAAGACAGAAATGTACATTTTAACACACGGCTAAAAATAGCCTTTTTTGTTTTAAAGCACTCTCCTCTACCTGGTATTAATTTCCATGGAGCTGAAGAATTTTAAGTTCTCTTGGTTTCTGTGATGGCAGCACGCTGAGTTTGGAATATTAGTGCTTCCCAGCAGAGTTTTAGTGACATGGGCGGCAAGTTGTTTCCAACACACTGAGATCCTTACAAACTGTTGTGTCTTCAAGCGGATGTAACTACTGAGTACTCTGCCATGGTGTTCCTCTGTGTTTTCTTGTTCTTCTTCTTTTTGTATGTTTGAATTGAACACGATTCAGTTCTTTACTAGGTGTTCTTGGACTGATAGCAGTATTGCTTTGGCTTTCTTCCTAAGTAAAAGTTAATGTGAGGTGCCACGGCTTTCCAAAGGGAAAAAATAAAACAGAATAACCCGACAGACTGTAGTTATCAGGCTGTGGTTACGTGTGCAGGTCTATCAGACCTGTGTGTTAGCAGGTAATTTGGCAGTGCCAACTTCTTCTGGACCAGGTGTGAAAACGCAGTCGTGTTTGTGTCCCGTGAACCAGAACGCGTTAGAGCGCACGGCAGCTGGGCTGGCTGCGGGGGAACAGGTGACATCTCGGCAGCCAGAAACGCGGTTCCGCGAAATGCTGAAGAAGTCGCCTTGGCAGGGTGAGCTTGTGCACTCTGGAGCTTTGTGCTGTGCCGCGTGCCACAACACTTCCCAAAATGCTGGTGTGGCACTACAGCTCCTATTCCTGGTTGGCTCTAGGTTGACAAGTTTAACAGTTTGCTTGGAGAGCTTCAAGCAGGGTGATGCAGTGATGGTGTTGAGAGCAACCTCCTTGGAGGAAGGGCATGCACGTTAGCAGCTGCGTTAGATCTGAGATACACGTAAGGACCCTGTTAAAATGTGTTAGGTAAGGAGGCTTTGAGAGATGAGAGGTACTTATGGGTGGCTACGGCTGCACATCCAGGCTTGAGGAGGAGCTGGAAAGACTCTGACATGTATGGCGACTGGCCTAACAAACGGCAGAAATGAGAAAATAATAGGATTAGGAGTGTCTGCAAACTAGAGACACAGCAAAGCTACCAGCATAACGAAGTGCTGAGCCGGTGATGGGCTTGGAGGTAGATAGAGTGACCTGCGAGGCTGAGAGGGGAAGCTGCTCGGCGCCAGCTGCTGTCTGAAAGACACCAATGCTGCCAGCTCCAAAGCTGTCTCCTCTTGTTTGGTTCTGCCGTGCTCAGGGGAGCCACGTGTTGAGTGGCTTGGTAAGCGAAAGGCCTTTTAATCACAGTGTTCAAACCTGTTCCCTGTTTCTCTTCCTGTACAAACTATCCATTGGTTAACGTCTTGGGGCAAAAACGGCCAGTTTTCTGCACTGCACAGTTAACATGCTGCTCTGAATGTTGCTGCTATTGCTTGTTACCACTCTTTAAAGCAAAAACTTCTAAAAATGTTTAAAACTTGATTCCTTCTGTCTCTCAGAAGTCCTAGCAAAAAGGAAAGAAAGAGAGAGAGAGAAAAAGTGTTGTGAAGAGTTAATTGTGGAAGAAAAACCTCTTCACAGGCTTAGCTGGAGGCTAATAATGAGTCCCTATTGGCCAGAGGTATGTTGGGATATACTGGACAAGAAAGTAGTCAAGGCACTAGAGTGGGGCTCAAGGTGGTTTTGTTGAATCCATGTTGCAGACGGCTGATAAGTAGATCAGTTCCTCTTTAGACCTTCATGTGTAAGACGCAGATGACAGCACCTTCTCTATGTGCCTGTTCCACTCAGATACTGAACGTTTTGGAGCAGAGGCTGTCTCTGAATCGGTCTTTGTACGGCACAGCAGGGTCTCAGTCAGAGCAGGATGCTGCCAAGTTCAGTGCAGAATATCCAAATCCCATAGTCAAAGCTGTCGTTACCACAGCTACGCTTGCTATAACAACTTCAAAAAAAGACGTGATCCAAGCTCATTAATGCTGGGAATGAAATAATTTCCAGAAGGCTTGCAGTGTCAAAGATGGAGGGGAGAACGGATTTCCCTGGGGACAGCTTTTGGGCTTTGTATTTGATCTCGTACGCTTGCCTTGAGAAGGAAGGCAAATGTGCTCTGTTCGCTTGTCTACCTGGAGAAGTCATTGCCAAGTAAGGTACGTGATGCGTTTAGGCAGAACTAGAAGTCGGGTGTACTCGGGTTCTGAGAGACTCGGCTGTGGGGAGTTAGAAAGTATTATCCATCCTAGCATCTGTGACACAAGTTTTATGGGGGCACACCTCACTTTTTGGGTGAGCAGTAAAGCCCTTGCTTTTGGGTACAGAGCCACGATGAGGATGCAATTAGGAGTAAGTGAAGTGATGTAAGGGAAGAGCACTGAACCCCAAGGGTGCCAAGGTCTTCAGTGCTTACTGGGGACATCAAGAAACAGGGGGGCTCTTCACTTGCTCCTTGGTTGTGAAGACTCCTCCTGCTCTTCTCCTGGGATGGAAACAAGCGTGCACAAGCGTCAGGGCGTTAGCTGGGGCGGCAGGTGTGCTGTGGCCCGGCTGCTGCGCGCTGCAGGGAGGGTGGGCCGCGGGGCGGCGGTCGGCACCGCTTCCTCCCTCAGCGGCCGGGCCAGCACGCTCGGGTCTCCTGGCTTCACGTCCCAGCTCTGCGTCTTTCTCTCCTTTCTTTTCTTTGGTGGCAGGTACGATCTGGTCTTCGTCCAGAGCTGGACATGGCTCTTGCTGCTCAGCACAGCTCGACTGGTTATTGTTTCTGGCTATGACTGCATTCTGTGGTTCAAGGCAGGAGTATGGGTTGAGGCTTAGAAGTAAGTTTAGTTGCTTGTTACAGGAATGTGATTCCAGGAGAAGCAGATGAGGGAAGGGATTAAATGAGGTGAGTGGGATGAAGGGTCAGGAGAGATGGTGCTCCAGTCAGCCCCAAGATGGGAAGCTTGGACCACAGACAGATAGCTGACTCGTATTAGTTACAGCGTCACTAGGTGAAGGGCTCAGCTTACACCCAGATACGTGCAAGGCAAATTGTAGTAGTGGGATACTTGTATTTGTTCTGGACCCCACGCCCTGTTTCCTGGCAGCAGACAGGTTAAGCCTTGGCGGTGTTGCCCCTGCTTTTGTGCTCGCCCCGATGCTGGCTGGCATCCCCGCTCTTGCCTGGCCCTGCTGGCTTTAACCGAGGCGCTCCGCAGTCGATTGGTCAAATTAAGCAAAATGTCACAGGGGGGAACTATTTTGATCCCTTTCACTGGGGGGGCAGAGGGAGGGATAAAGGGGGCCATAGTAAATGTCATAACAGACCTGAGGTTTAGAAAGTGTTGCTCCAAGCGTGGACGATGTTTGCAGGGCTCTGTCTCTCTCCGTGAGCCGGGTCGAATGTGGAAGGTGAGCTGCTGCAAACCGCCGTCTCTCGTCCTGCGCAGGGAAGCCGATGGAACAGGTGGTGCTGTGGACAGACTGGAGGTAGGTCTGGGCAGCCCGGCGCGGGGCGGGCCGAGGGGCAGGATCCCTCGGGAGATGCACTGGCCTCCGCTGGAACCCTGACGCTGCCTTCTCCTGCTGCGGCAAACCGGTATTTCACAGTGGTTCTGCTGTTGTTACGGGACAGGAGGAGTGAAAATCTCTCAGGTGTGACGTGTTTTGCATCAGGTTCTGTTATTGTAGTGCAGGAGGGTTTTCTAGGAGCGGGAGGGTCCTCAGAAAGCGAGCTCTGGGGACTTCCTGAGCGGCTGTAAGATCCTGTGTCTTGCCTCTGAAAGGCTACAAATGTCCAGTGGGAACCTGTCCACTTTGCCCCATGTTATCGCTGGCTAGATGGATGCGATGTGGGTGATTACAGAGTGATTTCATGAAAATTGGTTTTATCCCGCGTGTGATCTGTCTAGCCTATGCTAGCGCATTACAGTTACTTCTTGGATAACATCAGCATTGTGGTTTGTTGTCAGTGGCAAATGCTCTTGCTGAGCCAACTTTTTCATCTGTTTAAATCGTTAAGATAAATGGCATAACATCTCCCTGGCACGCTGCAATAGCGAGATAAACTGTGTTCGGTGTTAGGAAAAGAAAGGTTGTATGTTTGCCTGTATCTCTCGGAAACAGTTGAATGTTTTTAGGCCTTAATCTGCAGCCGGCTACAACCTGCAATTATTAATTGGGAGCAGAGCCAGTAAGTGCTGCAGAGCTGGAACTGGTGTTCTGAGAACCGTGGAAAACAAAGCTGGGGAGCCGAAGCAGCACAAGGAGTTGGTTGTGAAAACTGCGTGTACAAGAAGCAGTGGGAGACGGAGGAGGACAGGGCTGCATGTCAGGGCTCCGTGTTTGTCAGACCTAGTTACAACAGAAGGATGTGGAGTAAGTGTCCTTGAGTCATTCCCTTCTCCGTATTGGAAAGCTTGATAATCATGTTGTCACAAAGCATTTGCATGCTGAAGATGTGCAACTTGATAACGCCTGATAGATTGCGTTGTAAGTGTGACAATGATAAGGGCATGTCTAAACACACAGTAAATCTTTCCTTCTCCTGTGGAAAACGTTTACATGTAAAAGCAGAGTTTAAGTTTTGTCAGCCAAAGTAGTAGATGGTGATAGCAAGAGCTGATGCCTCTAGTAAAGTTGATTTCTTGTAAAAAGTGAATAGCTGGTTTGTGCAAACGTACGGGTGAGAGGAAAAACGTAGGGAGCCTGTTGCTGTTTCTGCAAGAGTACTGTCACTTGCTAGTGCAAGAGGGCGAGTGACTCTGCTAAATGCGAGTTGGTGTGGAGCCAGGTGATGAAGGAAGCAGCTGATGGTTAGTTTTCGATTGGAGAAGCCCCACTGGGTGCTCAGCAGCAGCCAGCGCTCCTCAGGGAGCGGGGAGCCCTGCCCCGTCCCCCGCTTGCATCCTGCAGTGGGCTGGAGGAGCGGGGCGGGGTCGGGCCGGACCTGCCTCAGCACAAAGCCCGTGTCTCCCGGGGAAGCCGCTTGTGGAGCAGCGACTTGCTCTGGGCGCGCGGGCTGCTGGCGCTGCAGCCCAGGTGAGAAGCCAGAGGCATAAAGCTGGCTTCTGGCCAGGGGCATTTCTTCTTGCCATTCTTCTCCTCTCATTTTCTTTCCCCACCCCAAAGCATGGGAATGTAGTAATTGCATTTTGACCCAGTTTCCAAAATCACTGTAGCATAGACTTAGAAAGGGAAAAGAAAAAAAGGGACTTAAGAATGAAAACCAGCCATGAGCTCGTACCAGTGGGGCAGGAATGTGAGCACGCTTTTAGAAGTATGCGCTAACAGGCTCGTGGAACAACTGCTGTCCTGCGTGTTTTTACGGGGAAAAAAGTAATTGCATTTACAGTTTTTGATATTTGATCCCTGCTATGCAAACCATATAAGATTGAGCTCGGGTTGTCTTCAGATGAAGTGCGCTAAGCATAGGTGCTTGTGTAAAGTGCTTGGATTTTCAGAACTTGGCCGAAGATCCATGGCAGCCTTTCTTGTGGTTATTTCTGGCACCTCTGGCTGCCAGTTGGAACGTGGGGCTAGAGATACGTGTGGAAGTGGAAAGGAATGGGTGTGAGTGCTTGTGTGGAGTAGGAGCCTTTTAATAGAAACAGGCTTGATTTAAGATGGGGTTTTGAAATTGCTCGAGCAAAGACTTGGGGAGCAGATGTAAGTATGAAATCCAAACCCATTTCCTCATTCCTGCTATTAATACAAGGGGGGGAAGTGGTCCTTTGAAGTGATTTCAAACGCCAATTAATTGCCCTTGGAATCTCCCTGTCAGTTTGCTAAGAAGTCTTGGTGTGAGGAGGAAGCTGGAATGAAAGGGCAGGGAAGGTGGAAAGACAAGGCCAGAAGACACTGTCCTGAGCGAGGGGAACACAAGGCGCTCCGACGGGCGCTGCACCCGTGTGCTCGCTGCCTCTGCTTTCCGGGATCGGGGGGCGGCCCTGGCCCCGGCGACAGCCCCTGCTCCTTCTGGGCACGGAGGGGCTGGAGGAGCAGACGTGCGCTGCCAGGAGAGCGTACTCGCAAGTTTCCTGACCCAGTGGCAGGGCCTCTCAGCACAAATGTTGTTCCCCTGCCGTCCTGGTGGAACAGTCAGCTCAGAACTTGGCGTTGTCTTTGCTCTCGTTTCTGTTCGCGGGCCTTTGTCTGGCGTGGGCTGCCCCGGGCTCCGTGTGCGCGGGTTGTCCGGTGGGTTGTGTCAGGAGGGGGTCCCACAGGTGCGTGTTCCAGGTGGAGGATTTGTTTCTGCATTTCTATGTGTTGTTCTGCAGTGTGACTCCTCTCCCTTCGGGGTTCTCACCATAATATACTCCAAGTGCCAATACATTTTGGGGGAAAAAGGGTTGAGTGAATGCCGCTTGGAGGGTATCAGTAATGCCTGGAACAGTTGCACCGCAGGCCCAGGAATACCAGGGCGCTTGGGTGTGTATTGGGCTGCAGCTGCTGCGGAGGAAAAACCGAGGATGTCAGGGCACTGGGCTGTGTTTTCCCCACCAGAGGAAGGCTGGAAGTGAAGACGAAAATGATGTGCTGGAACGCAACTGCAGATGGTAGCTTGGTAAGAAAATGCTCTGTTCTCAGAGGAAGAGCTTCTCAGTGCCTTGAGGATGTCCTCTCCACGGTGGGGAAGGAGAGCAGCACGTAGATGGGACCGTGAGTGTGGGGAGGAAATGCCGGTGAGAAGTTCAAGGCTCTAAGAGATGGAGGTGATCTCTGTATGTTTGCAGGAATAAAACGACATGTGCGATTCTCCAAAGGAAATATTTTATTCTGGTCTTGTATAAGCACAAAATGAAAGCTTGCCCTTTGACAGCATTACTATTTTCTTAAAATGCTCCACCAGAACACGCGGTCCCTTCGTATCTGTCAATACTCTGTCATGCCCTGAGTCCCGTAAAGCACACAGAACAGAATGTTGTCTCAAGACAGTCGTCTCCTGTTGCTACATAAATGTTGAGGTGAAGCCTGAGTTTATTAGTTTTTAAGGCAGAAGATATTGTTTCTGCACATTTTTACTTCATACAGTGCCTTAATTTCTATTAGTCTTAAGCTGATATGCCTTGGAATTTATTTTGCTTACTGGAAATTGGTAGAAGTTGAGTCCAATTGCATACTTGGTCTCTTTTTGTACGTGGGGGCCTAGTCGCCTAAGCTGTTCTTGCAGATGAGAGGTTCTGACGTGCTCAGGCTCCACTGTCTCTCCATACTGGTTCTCGCAGGGCTCCCGGCAGTCCTTGCCCTTGAACTTTGGACCAGTTGTCTCCTTCCCATGGAGAGCAGACGGGTTTGCTCTGCCGTGGGCTGTTGGCTGCATCCTTCTCAGGGGCTGCTGCTGGAGGAACACCAGAGCTGTTCAGTGAGCAGGTCCGTGGGTAGACCTCTCCTCCATGCCGTTCTGTGAACTCACTGGTGGGTCCCGTAAAGCGCTTGGCTGTTGCTGAACACTGGGAACAATGGTCAGGGTTGGTTCAGGGGCTGTTTTCACACCTGAGGGCATCTCTCCGAAGCTCTTGGGATGGAGGGCACTGCCTTTGGGTGATCGCAGGCCTGGTCGCCTCTCCTTTGGGAGGGCTCCCTGCGGCTGGGGCCGCACACGGGCTGCTCCTCGTCTGCCCAGGCTGGCACAGGCTGCGGGGTGGGAGGGCCCTGACAGAGCCGCCCGCTCTGCTGCTGTCCCCTTCGTGCTGTGCAGCAGCCGTCTGGCCAGCAGCGTTCCTTGTGTTCTGCTTCTCCTCGCATCGTCCCTGCGTGTCGTGAAACGGCGTTCTGGTCAGAGGAGGCCTCCGACAGCAGCGCCGCTCGCTCGTGCAGTGTTGTGGTGAGGAGGGGCAGCTGTTGGTAGTGTTTCTCTTGTCGGGACTGTTCCGTTGCAAAGGTGCTTGGCACCTGGACTTGTTGTGGGGATGCTGTCTGCAGTGGGAACAAAGGGACCATGGCTTGCCCGAGGGGACAGGGCAAACCCTTTGCTAGTAATGCTTGTGGTTGTGTCCGTTGCGATTGTGTGTGATCTCCAGCTGGACAAGAGCAAGGGCTTTCTATGAGCAGCTGGGGTTTTGTTTGGTGGTGGTTGTTTGGAGTGTTTTGGCCCTGTTTTGGCTTGGACAGCACATTGCTCCAGTTTCACTTTCACTCTGCTTTTGTCCCCAAGACACTTTGCTCTTCAGACTGTCCTAAGGGGCAAAGACCTTTTGGGGTTACGTGTGCTGCTGGGGAACCGTTGTTTGTTATGAGATAGTCTCTTTATTTTGGAATTGCCCCAAACATAGTTTAAAAATCATTATGTCCTCAAAGCTTTATTTCTAGAACACCAATTTCTGGCTAAATATGATCTGCCCATGTTTGGTTTTCAATGTTTTGTTTAGGATATGTTTACATAAAAGACTAAAGAAACAGCAAGAGATGTGAAAATCTAAAGTAGCGAATGATAATGCTGCTTAATTATTTGGAAAGAAAAGCAAACTTTTCTGTTGACCCACAACAGACCATGGGACAACACACTGAAGCCTTTCCCGGAGGGGAAAAAAGGTGAACAAACCTTTGGTGTGTAGCTTTAGAAATTGTGTTCCACATGAAAATGACCTGGAGTTTAGAAATGAAATGACAGAAGGGAAAATATGATGGAGTCTCTGAAGGTTTATTGCAAGTACCAGTTGTTGCTGTGCAGCCTTGTTCTGCATATGAAAAGAGGTGTCCCCCCCCAGGGCAAAACAGGCAGCACTTGAAAAGCCAATCAATGGAACAGCTGCTGCTCACTGCCCATAAACAGTATGTATTAGTAAAAATAGGAAACGGTTACAGGCAAAGAGCTGAGGTGAACTGAGAAAAGAAGACGTTTTAGATGATTATCTGTTGTTTAAATTGGCTCAGTAAGGGAAAAACAACGTTCAAAGAGCAATAACCCAAACAATATTTGATATCATTTAATGGCTAATTGTCTGGAGCGAGGTAATACAGATCTCCATGAACTTTACTATGTGGTTTCTCGTTTTGGTAGTTTTATAGCTTTTTTTTGCAAATATCTGTCCCAAGATAACGCCTGAGAAGGACAACCAGGTGCACTTGTGGTGGGATTAGAGTTTTGTCGTTTATCAATATCGCACCCGTATCTTGACTTCATGGTTGCTGAGATGATAATCGTGCTTATCAAAGGCATTTCCTATAAATACGCAGTTTGTGGCTTATAGTGTCCGAACAGCTTTGTTCGGTTTGATCAGGTGGAGCCGTGAGCAAAGCCTTTCAGGTTGCGTGCCGCGGTTCTGGGTGCGCTCCCCTCGCGAAGAGGGCACTTCCCGGCCGGCGGGGTTTCACAACGGACTCGCTTTTGGCTGTGGCGTGCGGTGTTTTGGATGTTCTGCTGCTGCCTTTTGGTGTCTCCGAAGCCCTGTGGAGACGTCCGCAGAGCCTTTCATCTTGATGGAGGCTGTCGGATAGAGGACACTTTAGGAAGAAGACGTTAATGTCTGATCTGGGATGTCAGCAGCTGGAGAGCTGTTAGATCAGGGTCCCTCAGCACAGCGCAGAGCTGCCCTCTACCTCTGTGAACAACTGCATTGGGAGGAGAGTTCTGCTGCACAGTCACCTTGTCACGTTCCACCTTGGAACAGCTGGATCCAGCTGGGCCTTGTTTGTGTCAGGAAAGGATGGAGTCTCGCATTAAGAGCATCATCGTGACCTGCTCTTCAAGGTACTCTTTCCTGCAGGATACTCGATGCTCAAGATGAGATGCCATCTGTCTAGGAGAGGCAAGGGTTCAGTTTTGGAGAAGCAGGCAGTTTGTTTTCCTGACGTATGTTGCCTCCTATCACTGGTGCCTGTCACCATCTGCTCGTTGGACGGTATCTTCAACCAGAGGGTGAGAAGGTTCATTGAGGGGGCTGCTGCTGTTTTGGTAGGAAGTTGCAAGCTTGGCCTGTGCCAGGGGCGCTGGTGGACTCGGCCTTACACTGAGAGTGGGTGAGACTTCTCCATGTCCTTCCAGTCAGTGGTAAAATAATAGAGGCTTTCCGAAGGTGGTGCTCCCTGAGAAGGATTTTGATAAAGGTGATGGTTAGTACTTTGTGAGGAGTTGGTGCTCAGACAAATGGGTCTGGGCCACTGTACCGGTGCTGTACGAAAGGACCGAAGGGCCAGTTGGCTCATGCCTCTCACCTTTCTTTTTTCATTTTGGCCTTGGATGCCAGTAGCTGAGGAATGAGGAAGCCAAAGAAACGCATCTCAATGACAGCTGGAGAGAGACTGGGGAAAACCAAACCCTCCTGACAACAACACTGCCCCTCTCCTGAGCAGCCTGCCCATAGCACAGCAGAGAAATGCTTCCAGTTCTCTACCCCATTTCATATAGATACAACCAGCATTGAGCTAAAGGGGGTTGAATTTAGCCCTGTGATTTCTCTCCCATCCCAAGAAGTGAGAGAAATGTGTGTCGCTGCTGACCTGCTTTGTGTATGTCCTCGCTCTGAAGCCAAGAGCCCGTGTGTTTAGAAGTGCAGCAGTGCTTCAGTCGGCTGGGCTGCTCCGTTCTTCTCTAGGCCTCTCCTCCTTCGCTTGGTCTAGGGGGGTGAGTAGCTGTTGTTTCAATATCCCAACAGTTGTAGGAGGCAGATGTGTGTATTTCAGCTTCCTATGCTCTGGTGCTTCTGGTGGCCATATGAACTAACCTACTTCATTTTCACACAGCCCCGTGTTTTTGGCTCTTTGACCAAAGACCGGTTTGGCGCCTCGCCCTCCAGCACTGAGCAGGATGCAGCGCAAGGCGTGTGGACCGAGTTGGCTCCCTTGGCCTGGGAGGTTTCGGGACAGGGTCCCCGCGCCGCCTCGGGCAGCCCCCGTAGCTGTCAGACAGGCAGGTCCGTGCGTGGGGGGGCGCGCTCACTGCAAACATCAAGGCGTGATGTTGGCAGGGAAGATGGGATCCTGGAAGTGGTAGTTGGTAAGGGGCTGGCAGGTCTGTGCAAAGCACAAACTTGTGCTGCTTCGCAGTCAAGTAGAACACAACACTTAGTTTTTTACATTCTGGTCTCCTGGTGGTTAACCCTCCAACCTTAACTAGGAATCTGTTGAAAGTGCTTTTGAGAAGGCACTGTGCTATCAGAAGTGATGGGTAAGGTAGCAGAAGCGACTGACCCAGACTCTGAAGCTCTCAGAGCGCTCTCCTGTTTTGGATGTGAATGAAGAGTCTTGTGACCTGAATGGCTGTCCAAGTGATCCAGGATTGCTCATTGCTCTCAAGCAGACTTGGTGTATTATTAATGATAAGCACATCTAGTGCATGTTGCAAAATAAAAACCCAAACCTCAGTCCTCCGGCATTCGGATGTGCCACCTCAGCGCAATGCTGTTCGGCACCTCGTGTCCGTGCCTCCTTCGGCAGTGGCCGCTGCGGGGAGCGCAGCCGCAGCTTGGCCATGGGGCCCTGCGTGTGGGGCAGAGGATCAGCTGGGGGCTGAACTAGGACTCGCTGGGGCTCTGAGAAATGAGCTCCCTGTTGAGTGTTGTTATCACAGCTGAGGCAGGACTGTTAGAGGAATGGAGAACCTGCTAACGGAGTTTCAACAGCCAGCAGGTTTACTTACACTGGACGTTTAATAACCAGGTATCTGGTAATGCTTGCTGAGCTGTTATGTTCTGTCCAGATTTCCTGGGAAGCTGATGGAAAGGATGGACAAGTCATGATTCTTGGTGACCTGAGCGCAAGGAGGGAATACAAATGTGAGAGCTACACAAGTGGTGTTTGTGGCTGCCCTTAGAAATCGCTGCTATTGGATGAACCCAACTGTAGTACTAAGGAATGTAGTGGAGGAATTTGTTGCATTGAGGTCAACAGCTAGAACGAGCTGCATAACTCTATCTTTTTAAAACAAAACAACCCGAAAAACCCTCTAAACCAGAGGTCCTTCGGAGTAGCCATGGTCGAGGATTGGGTCCTGAAAATATGCAGGCTTGATTTTGTTGATGTAAAGAGGATTACTTGGATGCACAAGTGTTTTCAGGGTTGAGCCTGCTTTTGTAAGTGATGACTTGGCACTGACCATTTTTCAACAAAGGAAAAAGATATAAAAAGAATCTGAGACAAGCATGACTGTGGTCTCTGTGCACCTAGTTCTTTCTGTTGAAATAGCTTTATCCTCTGAAACTTCCTGACTTAGACAGAATTACTCCCGGCCTAATCCAGTGCAAATATTTTATCCCTCAGTAGTCTGCACAAACCCCTGGAAACGCAGGAGCTGCCAGTTTCCATCTAGTTCAGTGTCGCCTGTGACAGTGCTGTGGTCAGCAGGAGCGGCTTCTGAGGAGCCTACCAGAAACGCTGCGAGATGTATTTATGGAATAACCGGCCGGCGGGGCAGTTTCACCCTACCCGTTCGGCTGAGCATGTGTGTTTATTCTGTAATCCTTATGATCTCAACTTGGGCTGTTCTCTTTAGCCGTACCCGTGCCAAATGCTGTCGCTAACAATACCTTGTGGGACCCCGCAGGAAAAGCGCGCGCTGGCCGAGAAAGCAGAGCGCTGGCGTGTGAGTGTCGAGGCAGGGTCCGCTGGCGCTGGGGGAGCCCGCTGGCACGCCTCTGTTCCCTACGTCATGCACCCGGCTGAAGCCAAGGCGCTCAAAGACAGCCAGAGACTTCCCCAACAAAGCTGTGTCTTCGGTACGTGTTCTGTGAGTGGAAGGTTAGTGGGCTTGGGGTCCTGAGTGACGAGCCGATCTCTGTATGTTACATCAAACAGAAAAATACTGCAAGTGACTGGATAATTTTTTTAAGAGGGAATATGTGGGCCCAAGTGTGTAAGTCACACCAAAGTACATGTATACGGCATGTTGGACAAGTCGACTCCTGCTGATGGTTGTTATTTTGTCAGTCACAATGACAGGATTGCCAGGTCACGTCACTTAGGCATTTTCTGTATGCGAGGTTCACTGGCTGTCGAACTTGGCTGAGATAACTGCCCTGGCTCTTGATTTAAGGACTCCTGGAAACGATTTTGGTAGGGTTTTAGATCATGATATGCAGTGATGGTATATTTAAAGACAGACTTGAAATCGTGCATCCTAATGTAAAAACATTTATTAGGTGGAAAATTAAATGCATAGGTTTAGGATGACAGTGGTTTGAGTTAGAATGAATTGTGAGCAAATGGAATCGGTATGGGAGCTATTTAGCTTCGTTACTGAAGTAGCGAGCTAAGAGCCAGCTGCTGAGGAGCATCCAAGAGAAGCTTTCACTGCGGAATCCGAACACTTGGGAGGGATCCCGGAACCCCCATTAGTTGTCAAAGTGGCAAGAAGCAACAGTGATTTTCTGAAGGAGCTCATATGTTTTCCTTTGAGAGCTTCCCAGTTAATTTATAAATACAAGTGAAGTTGAAAGTATGAACTAACCAGAACGTCATTAAACCGTGAAGAGAATAGTCCTTGATTCTGAGCATTGCGTACATCTTTGGAAGAGGGGTAGGTGTGTAGTTATCTGGGTTAGTTGACTGTACCAAGCTTCTCAACTGATTTAGTGCTCTGCTTTTACGGGGACTGCCTTTAGTTCAAATGAAATATAGCTCTAAGCAATGAAAGGCATTGCTATGCTGTCAGTGTCACACTGGAAACCCACCATTATTTAACAACAGGGACGTAAGGCATGTCATTTCTTAAAGGAAGCAGAGGAGCCCAACTCCTGACCAATTTTGTCCAGACTACAGCTCTGAGGTGTTCCACGAGCACAGTCGAAGGGATGAGGGGACAGCAGCTTGCAGGCAGTTCCCCGTGTCCGGGCGCTGGGGGGGCGCAGAGGTGGCGGCGGCAGAAGGGGAGGGGGCTCCGCGGGGACGTCCCTCCCGTCTGCAAGCGCTGCGGTTTCTGTTGCTGCTCCTTTTTTGTGCCTGTGTAAAGGATTGCACATTATTGTTCCCTAATACAGAATTTGGCCGGGTGACAGAAGTGGAGCTTGGCAGTTGAGGAGTAGCTGAAGAGGCAGTTGCCATGTGGGTAACCCTAAACCTTGCTGAAGAAGTGGAGCTTTTCCTCCACAGACCTGCATACAATAGTCGCCTTTGTTCCCCCAGGCATCCATGTCCTTTCTCTGGATGGGTTGCTGCTCTGCCATGTTCCTTGTGAGCTGTTCGCAGAGTCCTGTTGTTTGAAGGTATTTTGTGCATCTTGTGACCCTGACCTGGACAGTCAAGCTGGGCACAAGAGCCCCAGCCTGCTGAGCAACGTTGTGCATGTTGGTGTCAGTGCTCTCCTCGGATACCAGTCTGGAAAGAACTCTGGAAGGGCGGGTGGTGTCAGGAGCAGAATGTGCGTGTGAGAAACGGGAACTAAGCTACACATGTGGACAGCAACGACTGTCCTGTAAATAGTTGGTGACAGGTCAGCCTTGTCATGCAAGAAGACGAGGAGGAGCACCACCTGAGCTATTCTTTCCATGCAAAATTATAATGAACTGATGTTTTCTGTGCTTTTCCTGTTTTTTTTTTTTTCTTGGTTTTTCTTGCTCTGTAGTGTTTTGTTTTGTCGCAGGTGCTACCGCTGTTGTGTTTGCACAGGCAGGGCTCCTGCCTGTGCGAGCGCGATGTGCTGTGTGCGGGACGTGCGGGGAATCCCGCTCGTGTCGTCCCGCAGGGCCGTCCCTCTGCATCCCGGTGGAAACATCCATGCTGGGCAGGTCCTGGGCTGCGGAGCAGGGGAGCCGGGGAAGCGCCGTTTGCATGTGGTGGCTGGAGAGGTAGCTATAAAAAGCCGGCCAGCGAGCGCAGACCTGACGGAAAAAAGGAGGTGACTCGGCCGTTGGGGAGCGCGCCCTCAGCCCCGCGGTGTGGCGGGGCGGGCCGCTGCGGCTCCCACGGCGGACACCTGGCGAACCCTCCGCGGGTCTTCCTTCTCGTCCCTCCCCGCCCGGCAGCCGCCGGCCGTGTCTCCCCGTGGCACCGGCCCGCGGAGCACCTGCCCCGGCGGGGCTCGGGGCGGCCGGGGCCGGGCAGCGGGGCGGGGACAGCCGGCGAGCCCGGAGCCCCAGCAGCCCCGGCCCCCGCAGGCTCCTCCTCCGGTCTCCCCGCCCCGGGGCCCCGTGACGCCGAACGGCGGCCGAGCTCCCGGGGAGGGGAGCGGGGGCTGGGATGGGACGGGATGGGAGCGGGCGAGGGGACGTCCGAGCCTGCGGGCGGCTTTAAATGCGGGCCGGGGCGGGCGCCGCCAGCAGAGCTGCTCCTGGCTGCCGCCGCCCGGCCGTGGGGGCTTCTGGCGGGCGCTGCGCTCCCCCGGGCAGACCGGCGCCAGCGGGTAGCGAGGCAGGCAGGCGAGGGTGCGCGCATACACAGATATATAGACAGATAAACAGGTGTATATACATTGTGCGGGCGGGCAGCCATGCCCCGCACCGCCTGCTGAAGCCGCCGCGCCCAGCCCGCTGCTCCCCGGCTGCCCCGCAGCCCCCGCCCGCTGCTCCCCGGCTGCCCCGCAGCTCCCGCCCGCTGCTCCCCGGCTGCCCCGCAGCCCCCGCCCGCCGCCAAGCTGGAGGAACGCCGCAAGCCCGAGCCCCGGAGGTGAGCGGGCTGGGGGGCCGGGGAGCGGGAGGGTCAGCGGGGCCCCGAGACACCTGCCCGGCCGCTCGCCGGTGCCTTCGGCTCCTTCACGGGTGCTCTGCTGAGCATCCGCCGCGGTCTGTCCGCGTCCCCGGCCGGGCCGGGAGTCGAGCCGCTCCGCCTGGCGTGGCGGCCGCCGGGGTGAAGTAGCGCCGGCTTTCGCGGGGAAGTACATTTCCCGCCCCCCCGCCTCGTTTTTCTTTCGTATAGCTTAAAAATAGAGCTTGTCCCGATAAGCGTCCTTATCTGGTGCTTGGTGGTAACTTTAAAAACGCTTCACCGAGTTTGAAAAGTTTTTGTATGGTTTCAATTTATCTTCAGTTTAGTAAATTGTCAGCAGCACCCGGTTCGAGGAAATTCTATTTCCTCTCGGGTTGTTAATGTTCCACCTGGTAGTGGCCGCATGGGGATATTTTCCCAGCTGAGACGAGCTCCTTGCCTTTTGTGTTCCCTGTTGTGAGCTTCCTGCTCCGCGCTGCAGTCCGGAGCGAACGTGGAAACGAGAGTTAATCAGCCTTTGTTCGCATACCGGTGTGCTTCTTCTTTTAAGACAACGTTAATAATTGATGGGTTTCCCCATCGTTAGAAGCGCATCCCTGTAGTTCTTGTATTCGGGAGGCTTTCCCGGTACTGCTCGACTGAAAGAGGCGCCGGCTTTGTGCTTCCAAGTGCTGCCCGAGCGCCCGTTCCCGCCGCGGGCCGAGCCGCGGGTCTGTGCGCGGCAGGCGCTGTGCGCGGCGCCCGGCAGCGCGGGCAGGGGCGCGGGGCGCGGGGCGAGGACGGGCCCCGGGGCACGACCCGCGTAACAGCTCCGCGGGACAACGGCTCACGGCACAGAGGTACTCGCGCTTTTGTTTCGGGAGGTGCAGTTTACTTTGCATCTAAAAACGTGCTCAGGCTGCTCGCTGCGTAGCGGCTGAAGCTACATAGCTGCTGGTTAGTCTCAAAATGTACGTATTCTGCTATTTTTTTTCTTTTTGAAAGGGAGAAACTTGGCTAGCAGGGTTTAAGAAAATGTGAAGAGCTGCATATTGTGTGTGGGAATAGAATTTGCTACTTAGTAATTGCAGATGTGATAGTCGGCAGAAATACGCCAGGTTCTTATTTCGGTTGATAATCAGAAGGCAATTTTTTAAGCATTGAAAGTGAGGTACAGGGATGCCCCCTGCCCCAAGAAAAACAGCCAAACCTGACCCAAACCCCCCAGTATAGGCTCTGAAACCCCAGCAACTGTTTTGTGATAGACTTAATTTTGTTGTAGTAGTTAGCACTCATATGCAGAATGATTAAATGTGGTTGTTTGCATCAGTGTGTGTGCTTGTTCCCATGCTTGTGTGTGTGTGAACTAACTCATTGGCAATAGTCTGTGTCCTTGTCTGTCGTTCAGTGCTGAAAGACCTTTCCTAGGGACTTGGATGTGTCCGAAGAGGTTAGAGTTTGGTTTTGCAAGGCTTTGTTTGAGCTGGTGATGTTAGTGCTCAGCAACTTCACCTGCCTGTGAGTGTCAGTATCCTCTGAAGGGCAAGCATTAGTACAGTGTGCAGTGATGCTGCTCTGTGATTCCCCCTCACCCCGTCCAAAGCGAGTGGGGTGTAAAACCGTGTCAGTTGTGCTCCGTTCCTGCCGAGTGTGAGTTTCACGTGTAAAAGCGGTGGCTGCGCTTGAGGGCAGAGGCTGCTCCAGGCTGCAGTGGCGGGTGGCCCGGGAGCCGGCGGCTCGGGGCGCTGCTGCCGGCGGCTCGGGGCGCTGCTGCCGGCGGCTCGGGGCGCTGCTGCCGGCGGCTCGGGGCGCTGCTGCCGGCGGCTCGGGGCGCTGCCGCCGCTGCGGGCCGCGAGGAAGACACCTCCCAGCAGGGCCCAGCAGCTTGTTTCTGCAACTCGTAACTCTGAAGATCTTTCTTTTAAACTTGCATGCTGTCATTTCAGATCTTGAAACTTCTCTGCAGCCATAAAACACCCTTAGGTAATAGTGTTGTATGGAGGTATTCCTCACAATAAGTTGTTCAAGGGAGTTCTATAGGGGAACTTTTAAAATGGAAGCTTTCACGGTCCTACTGTCAGTGTAGGGCAAACGCTTCAGTTCCTGATGTCTTACATTGATAAGAGAAGGTTGAACTGGTGCACAAAGCGCAGTTCAGAGAAAAATATCCCTGTGAGAAGGGAAAATCCGTAACTCCTTTTGTTTTCTGATCTGCCTCCTTATGAGAGCGGGCGCCTTGCTCGGTGCACAAGTGTTCTTGCACAGGTATTCTTCAGCAGCGGTGGAGAAGCCTTTGGGTTTGTCTGAAGGATTTTTAGCAGCCACTTTGAAGGCCCATGATAAACAAGCTGGAAGGAGTTTTGGGCAAGGTTGTGAATGAAAATTGCGGTGTGGGAGGGTAAAGACAAGATCTGTATTTATTTTTATGCCACTAAGTTTGCAAACAGGTTCAGGTAGCAAATGTTCAGGCAGCAGTTCTTAGAGATCGTGCTCAGCCAGGGAGAACCCATCGCCAAGGCAAGGCGTTGGGGAGGTAGCCGCTGTGTGAAAGCGCTCGTTCCGTGGGTTCAGAAAGGGATGCTCCCGTGTGCCTACACGTGGTCTGTTAGTGTGCATTTACCACTCATCTGATCTTTAAAAATACCCTTTTTTTTTTTTCTTTTGCTGCACTGAGGAGTACGTGTCCCTATCAAAAATAGCAAAGCTTTTACTGGTTGCACTCTAATTCCTTCTAACAGGCTGAGCACACTGGAGGACTTTAGGCGGGGTTTAAAGACGCCTCGTTGAAAACGGGGTGCGCAGTGCTGGCACTCTGCTGTGGGATCAGGTTGTCTCTTCTGTGGCCCTGGTAAAAACGCCTCGATGGCTTTGTGAGATAGCATCCTTGTCATGCTCCAGTGACCTGCCTCACACGTATTTTCTGTGTGCATTAGACTTAGAGTTGGAACGCTTTCTTTGAGCAAATTAAAAAGGTTCTGGTAACTACTATCATGTTCTCTGGTTCTAAGTCAATTAGCTGCTTCCAGCTTCTAATCCATTTAGAGGGCTCAAAAGGGAGTGCTCTTTAGAAACGCGGTAATAGCAGGTTCCAGTTCATGTTGATGAAGAGCGCATCTCTGTGCCGTCGTGCTACCTCGGGGAAGGAGAGCTGCGCTTTGTGCTCCTCTAAACAACAGAACCTGAATGGGGAGGCAGATGTCTCTCTCCTCAGTGTGTTTCACTGTGTGGCTTGAAATGAAAATACAGTAATAAAATAATCGAGGTTGTGGTGAAGTCCCCCTGCCCTTCAAAGCAATGCTTCCTCCCCCTGCCCTGAACTTTGAGTTGCCGTAGCATCTCGTTTCTACTCAGTCTGCTCAGAATTGTGTGCAGTTTGTGGCAGGAATGCTTTTTATTGCTCTCGGACAGTGCTGGGGACAATTATGGCACCCATAATTGGGTGATGAAACAGTGCGTGGCTTAAGTGAAAAACTACAGAACTGGGAAGCTGCTTAGTTACGTGCGTGCAGCAGCCGGCCGCAGTCCCTGCTGGGGCAAAGCCGTGCGTCGTCCCTCTGGCCCGGTGACTCAGTATGGACTAGCGGCTCCAGGGAGCGACCGGCGTCTGTCGGGTCAGAGCTTGCACGGAGATCGAGCTCAAAGATACTGTGGAGTTTACTGTTGAGCTTTGAAAATTGCTGTATGACATGAGTTATGATGAAGATACCTACTACGAAATGAAAGCATTTAGTAGAGGACCATGTACCTGTTGACTTGGACCAGTCCAGGTGAATGTTGCCTGGGAGCCCACCAGCCTTTTGGGGGCTGGGAGGGTGCACGTCATCCCGTGGCTCTGCGGTGACCAATTGTTCGTCCTCTGGATTTTTAATTGCCTGATTACATTAACTGAGAAGAAGAGACAGAAACATCTTGGAATTACTCTCTCACAATTACTTGTTTT
Source organism: Columba livia (assembly GCF_036013475.1). Lineage (NCBI taxonomy): Eukaryota > Metazoa > Chordata > Aves > Columbiformes > Columbidae > Columba > Columba livia. Next base: position 78,620,076 of record NC_088605.1, read on the forward strand.
TCAAATAAGTAACTTTCAAAGTTAACACACTTATCATTGAGGAGAATTTGCATTAGTTTTATGGGAGGAACAGCAGAGAACTGGAGAAACCTCCATGTCGGTTCTTGGTGTTGAGTCGTGTTTGTTTTGGGAGCGCGGACCTGATGAATGATATCATGTTCCTCGCCTTGTAAACCAGGTACAGTCCATAGTGAGTGTTTTGCCCGAGTTCCAGAGGGGAAAAGCCAGAGACCGAAACAAATTGCATTTCTTCATGAACTGGAGCAGGCCTGGCCATAACTGCTCCTTTCAGACGTGTTTCAAGGACTCTGTTATTTTCGCTTCCATTAGCTCCAGAACTCTTCGTTGCTATTTTCCTTTGGAGTGGTTCTGAACTGTGGTAGTTCTGGTCCGTTTGAGCGTTGGTGTCCGGCAGCGGGTGTTGGGGGCGTGCCAGGCTGTGGGCACCGGGAACCGTGTCCGGAAAGCCGTGCTCGCAGCTCTGGGCCGTGCTGGGAACGGTACCTGGTGTCCGGCAGCGGGTGTTGGGGGCATGCCAGGCTGTGGGCACTGGGAACTGTGTCCGGAAAGCCGTGCTCGCAGCTCTGGGCCGTGCTGGGAACGGTACCTGGTGTCCGGCAGCGGGTGTTGGGGGCATGCCAGGCTGTGGGCACTGGGAACCGTGTCCGGAAGGCCGTGCTCGCAGCTCTGGGCCGTGCTGGGAATGTACTCTGGGGGTCTGACTTGTGCAAGGTGGCTGCTGCTGATCTGTGGGATTAGTGAAACTGCCCGGAATCCCATGTGATCGCTCCCCAGTACAGATTGGATTTGTTTTTATTATTTTTTACTCTATTTTACAAGTTGTCCTGGAGAGCTGCTCTTACATCGGAAATCCTGGTGGGTTTGCATGTGCAACTTTTTTTCCCCCCACTTAAAACTGACTCCTCTGGTACATCATATCTTTTTCTGCTACCGCTTTCTGACCAGAACGTGCGGACTCCTTGATTTTGATGGTTGTGCTGATGTATAATCCTGAGTCAAAGACAGTAGCTGGAGTCCTGCATGGCAAGTAATTGTTTTTGCTGAAGTTTTCACGGTCTGTCTACTTTGTTTAGTACGTGCAGAAACAGAATTTTCCATCTTTTTCAACAGTATGTGCAATTTGAAGAATACAGCATTTCTGCTCTCAGGTATTTTATGCTTTTACTTAGTTTTAATCAGTTATTGAAGGCTGACTGATACCAGTCTCTAATTTCAACTCTTAACCTTGAACAGAGGGTTGCAAAAGTTAACTGTTTTTATTGTACTTGTGACTATATAACGCTTCAGATACGTTGTCAACCCTTACACGTAAGTGTAAAGATCTTTCAAGGTTGCCAAATATGACTCTGTTTAGAATGAGATTGGGCAATAGTTGCTCAGTAGCTCAAGGAAAATTAGCGTTTGACTGTATTAAAGCAGCTTTGTTGCCCTGGAATTTAATGGAAGTGTATTTCTCATATATGGGAATCGCACAGGCAGGTTTTTTTAGGTCTCATAGTTGGCAAAATCTGTGCTCATGAAGTGGGTGTCAGCCAAAGTCTTGTTGAATTTGAATCGTGTGATATCATTTCCACAAGGGACAGTCCCCGCATTCAGCGGACAGGCAGCGCAAGCAGAGAACAGTAGCTCTGTTCAGCGGACCCGCCTGGGTGTCTTTCTAGGCAGAAACAATAATTGCAATGAAAAAATAGATGGGCGCTTGTTCTCCTGTGTCCCAGCGAAGCCTGGTTCCGAAGCCTGGTTCCAAAGGCTCGATGGCACGGCAGGGCAGCGTGCAAGTGCCCTGCGGTAATTCCACGTGAATTCTCTGCAGCTCATGATCTGGTAGGCTGGTGTTTGAGAGTAATAAAAGAAGTTTGAGGAGCCGTGTCCTAGGTGAAGCGCAGAGGTGGAAGTGCTGTGGAAGTGCTGTGGAAGTGCTGTGGAAGTGCTGCCAGATCCTTGGCCATGCTGGTGACGGGTGGGCTCCAGACGCCCTGAGATAGATGGAGCTGGAGGGCAGGAAGCATCTGCATCAGTGCGTAAAGCTCAGAAATGCGGAGCTGTGCCATCTGAGTGTGACATGGTTTACATTGCCACTGGGGTACAGTGGGCCCTGACTCTGGAACCTTTGTTACCATTCACGGGATGATGATTTCTGTGGGGCTTTTCCTTATTCCTGCAAGGCCCTGGAGCGCTGGTGACTTGCGGCCCTGAAGCGCTTGAACCGATTGAGCCGTGCTGGCTGAGCCCGGTATGAGCAGCTCCGCCGGTACGAACAGGAGAGGGTGGACTGAGATAGCACCAGTGGAGCATTGATCGAACGGGGGCCTCGGGGGTGCCGGAACAAAGTCTGGGTTGCAAACGCAAGCTGCTGGTGGGGTGGGGTTGGAAATCAGTTGAGGACCAGTGCAAAGTCTTGAGTGCATCTTTGATAGGGCTCGGGGTGGTGGAGAGGTGGTGTTCGGAGCCAGAGTTCGCCCGCAGCCCCGTCAGATCACACTGCTCCTTTTGCTGAATGTCCTGAATAGACAGATGTTGTTAGCAGAGTGTTAAGTACAAATGCTTTCCGTTTCAGAGGGGTGTGTGTCTCCGGTGTGTTACCGCCACATACATCACCGGAATGTGCCTGGAAAGAAAAGATGGTTCTCGCTTAAGAGCAAGTACATCTTCTACAGGAATGTGATATATGCAAAGGTTTTCCCATAATTGTGTAAAAATGCTTTTCTCACCCAGGAAAAAATAGCATTTGGCATTTTCTGCCTTTTTGTGAACGGTAAGTAACCATTTTATATATCAAAAAGCTGTGGTTGGGACTGTAGAAGGAAAGTGTCCCCCACAGCTTAGGGCCCCGGTGTCACACGAGCTCTGAACGCTTTCCGTGCCCCTCGGGTGGTACCTTTACACCCAGCCCTGCCTGGAGAAGTGGATTTTCACACCTGCTAGAGTAAAGCTCGGTCCTGAATACACTCTCATGTCAGACACAGAATGCTTTTAGTCAGCTTGGTAGAAGAAAAGGTGAGTATGTGCCCTTCTTTATGTTTTGAATTTGGAAAATGCCTTCTTTGACCAGTGTATTCATCTGCCTGGTGCTAGGCTTGGCTTAACATGGATAGCTCGTCAAAGTGTAGAAAGAATTGAAGTTTAGTGAAACACTTAAACTGGAAGTAGATCCATTCCAATTAAGAGAGAGTGCTCTTTTAAATGCTGTGTTGTATGGATGGAAACGTAAGATCCATTTGAAGTAAATTTAGCGAAGGCTGGAATACAGAACGACGGCCGAATGCCCGATGAAGTTCAGAAGATGGCTTGTGTTGCTGGTGCGTGACTGACAGCGCAGGGGGGCGGCTGTCCAAGTGTGCTGCAGCGGAAGGACAGATCTGTCCCGTCCTCGGCCGTGTCACCGTTCCTCCCGAAGTGCAGGTCTGCGAGTGGCTCAGGTGACGCGATGGCTCAGAGCTTGGCTGGCTGGAGGCTCTGTGCTGTGCACAAGGAGCGTCCTTGCAGTAAGCCTGCTCAAAGCCTGGCCTGTGGCTTCTGCTGCTGTACTCGCTTGTACATCTGGCCTGGCTGGTGTCCAGTGGCGAGAAGAAGAGCTGGCTCTGCTGGGCGTTGTGGGAGGTCTTGAATTTTCCATCGTGGAAGAGCTGCGAAGCTCAGCCTGCGCGCCTGCCCGCATGGAAGCGGAGAGCAGGCCCGGGCCAGGGCGCAGGGCCGAGCTGCTCGCGCTGAGCTCCGGGAGAGCGGGTGTTGCGATCGTTGCAGTGGGTTAACCTGGGACAGGCACTCCGGACCGATGAATTCTACAGTGAAACGGCAGGAATTACTGCAAAAGGAAGAACTCCGTAGTTTGTAAGTTCTGTTTGGATCGCCCATCTTTCCTCTTTGCCAGAAAAGAAATGTATAATTTCTGTTGAAAGAGAATGTGCTGCAGAACAACTCCATGGAGATCCCAACTGAATCCTCTCCAGACGCTGAATAAAGGGTGATCATGGCTCCAGCTTTTAAAATAATTACTGAAATTAAAGATCAAGCTTAGAAGAGCCCAGAGCCAATGCAGTTCAGTGAACATTAGGTATACAACTTAATTTATTAAAAAGTCTTGCAAAACCCACTTACGTTCATTGTGCTCAAAATATATCTCATGGCAAGTAACCTGAATGTCCCCTGGAGCTTCAGCGGCACAGAAATGTGGGAGCGCTTGAGGTTTCTGTGAACTCCGAAAGTTTCTGTAAAGTTTTCTATAAATCAAGCGATCTTTCTTGAACCTGTTTCTGCCTTTTTAATTCTAAATGATGAATAAGACACCTTTGCGTTAAGTATTCCTCATACCGTAATGCTTAGTGTTACAAACAGCTTAGTGTTTCCTGGGGAGGCTTGAGTTGTAGCTCCCTGAAGGTTACCACTGTTCTTCACGTCAGGTCATGACACTTCGGAATATGACCCTTAATGTGAAATTCTCAGTAATGTCTGTGAAGTCTTGAGCTGCGCTATCAGCCCAGCTTCTCTGGCTCTGTTCCCGGACCAGTCATTCTACTGAGTAATAAAAAATTGCAAGATAATGGGTGCAGATAACCGGGGTTTGATATTCCTGTAGACTCTTTTCCTTTTACCTTTAAACAGCCCTGTTGCAACGAGGTGCTGGGCACAAAGCAGTTCTTTGTTCGCAGGTGTCTCTGAGAAACGTGTGATGACAGGAGGGTTTACAAGTGGGGTTCAGTGACCGGTGGCTGCACTTAACCAGGTGCCTGCTGCTCACGGGCAAGGCGTCTGGGACCAGGTCACCAGGCACTGCCTTTATCTCTTTTGCTTATTGCCAGAAGAACAAAAGACAGTTTTGTATCCGAATTCTGTTGAAAGTTAGCTGGAGTGGGGCACGGGTGTACCCTCTATGGATTGGAGGTTTCTAGGTGAAGACGGCCGGTGAGGTTTGCAGGCGCAGACTGCTCTAGCACGGGGGCGTTCCTGTTGAGCTGGGATGAATCGCAACGGCTCGGACGGGCCAGGCAATCCAGGCTGCACAACTCTCTCATCTCTGACGTCTCCCTCTCCTTTTTTTATCAGGAGGCCAGTAAACCATTTTGTTGGCTTTGCCAGCCTGAAAAAGAGTGTAAAAGTCACTTGAGCCTTCTGTATTTCTATGAGTACATGTTAGAAAAGCAAAAAGTGTTTGGGTCCTGATTTAAAAAGCTGTTTCTCTGAGGTTTCTTCCCAAAGAACATCTGCCTTCAGGTTTTTAAGCAGCTGCATGTGAAAAAGAGGATGAAAGCAGAACAGCGGGTGATCGAGATGAACAAGTGAGCCTGGTCTGTTATGCTTTAGACCAGATCGTGTCATCCAGTTCCAGGCCCGTTAACCTGTGTAAGCTGAGTCTGGAACACCGCAGACTAATACCAATGCTCTGCTTAAAATCAACCTGCACGTGCATCACGTGGAGTGTGTTCACATTAATTTTGGCTCCTTGATATGGTCTTGAGTTTATGGTTGATAAAGCAGAAGTAGAAACTCTCACCTTCTCTTCCTGAACTCTGTGAAGTAAGAGAATGAGGGAACCATGAACTATTTCTGCCTGTCTTGCTCGTGGTGCAGTGCCGTGGCTTGAGCGCTTTATCCAGAGGGCTGTTGCACAGGGGCCTGGGGAACATGTCCAGTCGAGTGCCGGGGCACGCCGGGGGCTGGCGTGCGTGGCCTGGTCCCTGCGGTGCCGCTGCGGTCGGACGGCGCTGGGCGCTGACACGGGGAGAGGGGCTCGTTCTGGTGGAAGTCTCGACTGCGGTGCGAGTGCTACGGGGTCTAAAGGAACATTCAAATGCACTCATTTTTTAGGCTGTCTCTATCTAGAAGAAAAACTGTTTTCAAAGTCCGTTCCTAGAGCAGATGAAGTTTTTCAGACGACATCTGAAAGTAGTACCTGTGCTATAGTAATATTGTCTTTTCCAGAAACCTGCTTGGTCTTCTGGACAAGCTGATTAGTCATGACACCAGTTTTCAGGCTACTGTGGAGGACCCAGGACCTCTGCGGCAGTGCTGCCTGTCACCATCGCTGTGCTGCTGCCTGTCACCATCGCTGTGCTGCTGCCTGTCACCATCGCTGTGCTGCTGCCTGTCACCATCGCTGTGCTGCTGCCAGGCTTTGCCGTGGCAGTGGGTCACCGTAAAGGAGCTTGTAAGAAGCAAGAAACTGATTTTCAGCTGTGGTTATGGTTTTGTTCTCAGTCTGGTTTTAGGCTCATTATGAGTAAGTCTGTTTGGGGCTGCCCTTGGATGGATGTTGTCTAGAGGACAGTCTTGTTAAAACTTGGGAGCTGCCTGCTCAGCAGTTGAGTTATGTGCTTTTGGCTGTGGTTGGAAGATACAGTAAATTCAGCTTTAGGGCACTTAGAACCAAATTAAGAGTGTGACTTTCCCATGAAGCAAAACGCCAATCCAGTAGCAAACTGCTGGTGCTGGTGAAGTGAGTTGAACATTTCTAAATGGGTTGACCTTATGCAGGATCATGTGTTGTCTGCTTATGCCAATCTGCTTTTATGCTGTGTCATGTTCCTTCTGTGGAAGTTGGTGTCCTGGTGGCAAAATAACCCGTATTGCTTTGTTCAATGACTAATGCAGCATAACCACAGCAAATCAGGTGTCCCTGCGTGGTCTGGGCCAGACTTTTATTAATGCCTAATTGATAGGCTACAGGTTTGAGTTTAAAGATCATGAGCTTGGTCTGCTGTGCGCTGGTGCCGTGTGTAGAAGTCAAGGCAGTAGATGGGTCACTGCGATGTGTCGCTCTCATGGCTCTATTAGCCGAGTTCTGCTGTGACGCAGGTAGTCGTGACACACTGTAATCCCCGGACTGTCTTTTGTCCCAATGGCCCTTGGTACCCCATGACTGTGATTTTCTTTGTCTGATAATATTGGCAAAAGTGCGTAGGTGCCTGCCCATCTGATACCACGACATCAAATCCTGAGTTGTAGAAAGGTTTCTCTGCGTGTAAGCGTAATTCTGATTAGCGATAGCTGGGAATCGATCACGCCTGGTTCTGTCCCAACAGCCTGAAGAAGGCAGCTCCCAGAAGGCACAATACGGGGTGCTTCAAAAGATGGACCTGCCTTGAGGTTGGGTGCATCTTTGCAAAGTGCCCGTAGACTGCTGCCCTTGAACGGGGTCGTGCATCTGCTGTGGCGGCACGCAAAGGAGTTGTCGCTCGCGGTCCCGTTTCTGCCGAGTGATCCTGGTGGGTGTCGTTCGAAGGGACCTGCCTCCTCGGGGTGCTGGGCTTGTTGGGTGCTTGGCGCCCTGGCGAGGCGGAGCAGCTCCGGGGCGCACGGCGCTGCGGGCTGCGACGGACTTCAGGAAGGGAGGAGATCCTCCTGTATTTCAGTTCGTTCTCAGATGGCTTTAAAATAACTTTGGTTTGCGTTGCTCTCTGCTCTTCTTTCTGGAGATACTGTTTCTTCATCTTCAGTACACTTGCATCGGTTTGTGTTTCTGTGTGGGTTTTTTTTCCCCTTGTTCGGTTTTGTCTTTTTTCCACCCCATTGCAGTTGGTGAAGGCAAACAGGGCACTTAGGTTGAAAATTGGCTGTTTGCTTTTCTGGCTATCAGGTCTGCATTAGTTCTGATTGACTGTTATTAAATTAGCGTTTTGTGCGTGCACTGGGACTGCTGCCAGTGACCTCCTCCAGCAGAAATTCTGCCTCATCCCCGGGGCACAGGCGCTATAACGTCTTCTGAACAAGCGCTCCGGGCCACTCGAGTGCGGGTGAGGTTACCCGGGGTGCTCCAGCCTCTGACAGCCCGCTGGTTTGCTTTGCCGGTCTCGTTTTGGGAGAGGTTTTCATTCCTCCCCGTGGCTTATGTATGTGTGCTGGTGTTTGGATTTGGTGACGCTGCCGCTGTCTGTTCTGCAGCTGCGAGCTCTGAGCACACTCCTTTTGATGTGCTCTCTGATGTTTTCACGTCCCTTCTTTTGATTAACTTGTCTAACTTGTAGAAATTACATAATCTAACTGGGACTTTTATCTAGTGACAGTTAAAAGTTTGCAGAGATTGACACCCCCTCTTTTTTGTTTTTCTTTCGCAAGGCTCTGCTCGTGCAGTTCCTCGGTTCCTCGGCCGTGCGCGCTCTGCGGGTCGGCTCCGTCGCTGGCAGCACTCGCCGTAGCTGCACGAGGCTCTCGGCGACGAACGCGCTTCGAGCTCCTGCTCGGCTAGCGCAGCTCCGTGCTGCTCCGTTTTGCCGCATGAGTCTGTATAAGGTTGAGAGTTGAAGCAGATTACTGACATCATCCTTGTTAAAAATATCCTTTCTGCTCTATCCTTTCTGAAACCGGCAGATCACGAAACCGCTTATCACTTCAGAACGCTGAGAATTGGATCAGAAATGCTGTGACCGCACTCTGTGAAGTGCTGAAAGCGCATCAGCTCCCTTGGCTGCTTCAGACGTGGCCAAAACGTTTTATCCAGCCCGGCTTTCTGCCTGGTGGGGCCAGCCGGCCGCGGCCTGGTGGGGGCCAACCTCTGCCAGCTGAGCTGTGTGCTGCACCGCCTGTTGGTCGGGCCCGGCAGGGTGGTTGTGGCGGGGCTCCAGAGGTTTGTGGTGCTTTTAGAATGACTTGGGGAGGTCATGGGGAGGAGAACGTGCAGTTCTAGGAGCTGTGGATTTGACAGTATGAAGCCTGAAGGCAGGGAAAAAGTGCCAGGCTATAATTGCAGAAGTGAAATGATGATGTAAACTGGTCTGGTGATTTAGTGTACTGGGGGTTACTGTGGTGGAGAAGAAACTTCCCCCCAAAACAGTCCCACAGGAGGAGGAGCGCAGGAGCCGCTCGCTGGGCAGCCGGGCTTGAAAGGGCTTGGTTGTTAAAACCAGGTCTGGGTTTAATGGTGGCGCTGGCTGTGCTGCCCCACCCCGCATTGTACACACCTGCCTGTTCTTGTGCTACATGGGAACAGGACTTAAACCCAGGAACTGCCGTTTCACATCACCTTTTTCTTTGAAAAGGCAGCCTGGTAGGGCCCAGGCCCGCCTTGACATCCTTGTCTATAGGTGGGAAACACTGTGTCGGGTCCGTTCGATCCATACCTTGCTTTTTGAGACTCTGTGAGGGCAATATTCAGCAGATGCTGGAAAGGTTTCCTGTAGCTGCTGTTGCGTTGTCTAGATTTGTATATCTGTGTATATTTATACGTAAGCGTGTGCAGATCCCCTCTCTATTTGATATTTTTACAGTCTGCACCCATTTTAATGTTGTGTGCTGAGCCGATATAAAATAATGCTTGTAATATTGCGGGTGGTGCTCAGTCCTTGGTACCTGATCTTAGGACACAATACATTTAGGCACAGGTTTCTTTAGGAGAGCTCTTACATGAGGCTTGAACAAAGAGCAGCTGCTTTATAAAACGAGGTGGTTTTTAAATGGACGTGGGTTTAGCGGAAGAGCACGGGTGCTCACGTGAAGCAGCACTCTGGAGCGGTTTCACCCAGGGCTTGTGGAGCCTCGAGCCGTGCACTCTCTTATCCGTCTGTTGCACACCGCCTCACTCTTCAGGCCAGGCGGCCGGGCCCTGTGTGGCTCGCAGGGGGCTGGCCACGAGAGCCGGCTCGTTCAGCCCGCGCCCGCAGCGCGCTCTTCCCTCCCGCCACCTTCCCGTTGTGGGCCGCTGCTCAGAACTTGCCAGCCCTCTTCTTCCAAGCAGATGATTTGAAGCAGGTGGGGAGCTTTAAAAACCTCCTTGTGCCAAAATTGATCTCTGTTCTTGTTTTCTATTAGTATGCAAAACTGAAAAAAATATTTAGGGATAGGCAATTGCACGTGCAAAAACGTATTTGAGTTAAAAGTTGCCTGTAAGGCATGAAACTACAGCAAAAATATTGCAGGATGTGACATTGTCATGTTTATAAATGGCAAAAAAACCCCAGATCCTGCAGGCTGTTTCGAAATAATTATTTTTAGGAAAAATCCGCTACTGCTTGTGGGTTTAAAGCCTGACACCATTCTGCCTCTAGAGAACACTTTGTGATGTGTATTTCATGCTCTGCCGAAAAAAGGCTACAGAAGCGGCTGGTTGGTGTCAGCCTCGGACAGGTTTATTCGTCGTATTTGCAGTGAGAGATCCCTTCTTCCCGCGGGGCCAGCCCGTAAAGCTCCCGGCTGAGTGCGGTCCTGAACTCCTTCCGGGGTGTCTCCTCGCCGCCCCGGCTCTGCAGCCACGGTTACGCAGGTGGGCAGGAGGGAGTCGGGACCAGCGCCCGCAGCGCAGCGTGGCTTTGCGCAGGTCACCGCTCCGCGGCCGAAATGAAAACAACCAGGCACCCGACTTGATCAGTTTTTATCGGGTTGTGTCATTTTATGGTAGGTCATCTAAGCATAAGGAAACAGTGGCTTCTATTGCTCCACCTGCCCCAGGTCCAGTGCCAGTCTCCTTGTCCCTCCTGATAGCTCCCTCTGTTGTGATGGTGTTGCTTTCTTGTTTGTGCCTATGAAAGGACTTTTTTTGCTGACACTGCGAGAGTTAAACGGGCCAACCTCTCCACTTTGTAAAGCCCAGATTCTTTGTGAACCAAAGAGAAGCTGCTTCTATTTCCTTTATTCCTTTTTTGTTTTTATAGTAGTTATTTAATTTCTGAAATGTATCCAAGTTAGAGAGTTCTTCTGAAGTTGTCGGACATCTAAGTTGAAATCTAAACGGTATAACTTATTTTGTAAGAATGAATGTGACCAAGTCTGACGGTGGTTTCTGCAGGGCGCTCTCGTGGGCTTCACCTGTGAGCCGAGATACTGAGTTCTGCGTGTTCAGACAGTGAGAGCTTTTGAGAGCAACATTCAGTCAAGAACTGGGACTCGTGTTCAAATCCTCTAATGGGACTTAATTCCAGTCCCTGGGAACCTCTCTAGAGCTGAATATTTCACATAACAGTGGGGTAACTTTATTGAGAATTTATTAAAAAACAAGACCTATGTAAGTTGCCCCCCAGCTTTAAAAAATGTCTCATTGCTACTAACCCTGCTTTTTGTAATCCAAATAGCAGGCACAGTGTTAGGGACGCATGGGCTGCATTTTCCTGAGTGAAACCCACGTAACTGGGACATTCCAGGCAAACAGCCTGTATTGAGCTTTGTATACCTGACACTGCCCCATGGACCAGAGGTACTCGGGGCCTTGTTCTGTGCTTTTCTCTAGGTCTTCATAACCTGCTGACAGAGCAGATAGCGCAATCGAGTGAGCGGGCGGCACTGTAAAGGTGTGGAAAACGCCGTCTGAAATAACGGTGCGGAGGCAGCCTCGCAGAAATGCGGTTTCTGAGGGACAACAAGGCACTGAGCGGAGAATATGTCTATTTGAATGCTTTATTCTCACCAACATACTGAGCATGAGGGTGGTTTTAAGAAAGGTGGAAAAGCGGCATGCTCCGTGAGAAGCGGCCTCGCAGCTGTTTGCGAGGAGCGTGTTAACTGCTGATGGGTGCCGGGTCAGCACGGCTTTAGAAGCTGCGCCGGTGGCCCCGCAGCGGTGCTTGGCTGCCCGGGCGTTGTGCGCCGGGGAAAGCTCGCTGGGTTGGCCAGCGGCTTGTCCTGTGCGTGCCGGCGTGTCAGAACTCTGACCTGGGTGGGCTTCCACGGAAGGACCTCGAGGGACGAAGCCAGGGAGCGTAGCCTCCATGATTTACATGGGCTGTTGAGGGGCACACGTGCCCCGTGTTTTGCTCTTCCTTTCAAAGCCCCTTTAACAAGTGTCAGGTAACAAAAGGCTTACGTCACCATCACGCTTGAGAGACAAGAGAACCTTGGAGCTGTCACACACCCTTTGAAAAGGCGAGTAATCCAGAACGTGCAGTTGCTCGCACGTTGGTAGTAAGATGGTAAACTTGCAAAGCTTCCTCCTTTTTGCACTCGAGCATGCATGAATGGTCTGGAACCATGTCGCGTGCGTCGTGGTCTAACACGTGCTGGCATGTCGTAGGGAACTAGAAAACAGGAGTCAGGGCTGCAAAAAGCAAAGCACAGCCCAAAGAAATGGTCAGCACTCCTTTGAGGTTGCGCTCCAGCCTCTTCCCCTGGGCCCCGCACTGTCAGAGAGCAGGGCGCTTCTGCACCTGGCATGGGTTCACAGGTTTTAGTCCGGTGTTTTCCGTCGGTGTCTCTCTGTTCTGCCCAGCAGATGGTCGGCGTTGCTCTGGAGAGAGGAAACCGTGTTCTCCGTCCAGACACAAGTGCTGGGAGGGAAGAGCTGAGCTGGGGCTTCCTGCGTCCGCGCCGCCCTGTTCGCTGTGCGAAGCAGTCATCTGGGGTATCGCTGCCCTGGCGAGAGCTGTTTCAAAACCCAGGTTTATGTTTGGATGTGAAAACATTGTCGTGCCAGTTATTCCTGCAGAAAGCAGAGGCTTCTGTCCTTCTCTGCTCCTGGTGACTGCACAGTTTTGCTGAGAAAGCACGTAAGAAAATGCTGGTTTAGAGCTGACAGGAGGAAACGCATCCAAGATAAATTTGGCAATGTGTTCTAAAAGTGCATCAACCAGACCATGCTGATTATAGTCAGCAGCTCATTTTTCTGTGTGATAGAGCCCATATGCAGTTGTGAGGGAAAAACAAGATGCGTGAAGCCTGTAAAGAGGAAATGGTCATATTAGGACTGTTTATTCAAGCATTTGTGTATGCGAGAGAATCAGGCCTCCTTCCAAGGTTCCTGTTCTCTTGGCCACTGTCATTGCAGCACCTGAATGCCCCACAGGTTGCACGGGGAGAAATCATATTATTTCTCTGTCTCTGCAGCCCGTTGACAGAATACGCCTGTTTAGCGTATTGAATCACAGAGTCCCAGCCTGGTTGGGGTTGCGGGACCTCTGCAGATCCCCAGCCCTGCTCACGCAGGGTCACAGGGCAGATGGCACAGGTCGGTCCAGCGGGTTTGAATGCAGGCGGCTGATGCGCAGCGGCTGTGGAGCCGCGGGCCGGGGCAGCGGGTCGGGCCGGGGCAGCGGGTCGGGCCGGGGCAGTGCGTGGGGCCGGGGCAGCGCGCGGGGCCGGGGCAGCGCGCGGGGCCGGGGCAGCGGGACGGGCCGGGGCAGCGGGACGGGCCGGGGCAGCGGGACGGGCCGGGGCAGCGCGCGGGGCCGGGGCAGCGGGACGGGCCGGGGCAGCGGGACGGGCCGGGGCAGCGGGACGGGCCGGGGCAGCGCGCGGGGCCGGGGCAGCGGGACGGGCCGGGGCAGCGCGCGGGGCCGGGGCAGCGGGTCGGGCCAGGGCAGTACACGGGGCCGGGGCAGCGGGACGGGCCGGGGCAGTGCGCGGGGCCGGGGCAGCGCGCGGGGCCGGGTGGGTCTGGCCAGCCCCTCGCAGCCCTGTGCCGGGGCTGCCGCTCGGCCGCGGGCGCTGCTGCTCTGTGACCCCCGTGTCTGCAGTCCTCTGCTCCCCGAAGCTGCTGACACCCTCTGTACCCTGGGTATTGCAAAAGGGTTGTTCTTCAGGCTTGGCTTTCACGTGGGCTGTGCGTTATGCTGTCCGTTTCAGTTACAGAGCTGGCTCCGGTTTGCGTGTGTTTGGGGTTTTTTTGGTTTTTTTACTCTTTGTTCCGTCCAGAGTTTGGAGTTTCTTCCTGATTGCAAAAGGTATTTGAAATGGGCAGAATCGTAAAGGCTTATCAGCAGGTAATAGCTCTTGCTTCTCACTCCCCAGCTATGTTATGTGTTTATTCACTTGAGCACGTTGTATCTCTGTGCAACAGCTCGCGTTGCCACATGAGCCATTCTGCTTTATTTATGCCAAACACTGGTTTCGCTCTTCTCCTCCCATAAACGACGGAGCTATAAAAAGCGCTGGTGTCGACGGCTGTCGGCGCAGCCCCGGGAGGTGGCAGCACTCCGTCCCCGCCGCCGACCCGGGGTGCCTGGCGGCCGCGCTCTGCTTAAGGACGCGCTGCGGGTGTTCGGTGCTGCAGCAAGGGCCCTAAAGGAGGAACTTATAGCGCGAGGAGCGAGACAGAGACCCTCAGACCAGCGCAGGAAGGAGAAAGAGACAAGGAGATTAAGTTGGTTTTGTGTGGTGTTTTGTTTTGTTCAGTTTTTGTAACCTACCACAAGGTCTTGAATCACAGCAGTTTCCTTCGGAAACTAAGCGAGGTTTGTTCTGCCCATGTTCATAAATGCTGTTACCTCAAAAGTTATCCAGAGCTGAGGGGCAGATCTGCTTTCTTATTAATTAGGTTGTGCTCTGCTTGTTCCGGAATAGCTGGATAAGAGACTTTTCATCTTCTTTCCTGCTTTGTGCTGATTAATTTCCTTCACTTTTGCCCACCTTATAGGGATTTTTCTCTCAGGTATGAAGTCTGACCCGTTAGCGTTAAGGGGGTCGTGTTCTCGGGCGGGCGGCAGAGTGTCAGTGTGAGCCATCTGCAGACGGGCGCTGGGTCCCGTGCTGCCTTGGGTCGGCCACGTGTGGCTTTCGTTAAAATCCCATTGACACGTACTGTCACTCCTACAGATGCTGGGTAGAGATCTAATTATCTGCCCGGGGAGGCCAATTACCCAAGCGGCTCTTATTTTTCACTTACGTTCAGTCAGGGTACATGACTTGCTCAGATCTGGACCCTGAAAATAGAAACTCTATTTTTTTAACTGTTTTTTTAGGTTTGTTTCTAAAAGCTTGCGGAATAGCAGTAATGAGGATGTAGGTCTAGGTAAAAAGTGTCTCAGTGTCTTATGCTTTTACATTGCTCGAAGGAGCTAGTGAAACAAGCTTAAACTAAGTCACATTTTTGTTCAGAGGCCTTGAAAACCTTTCCACCCTCTCGTGCGTGTACCCAGCGTGGCCCTTCTCCTCCGCCCGGTGTAGAGAACACCTTTTCTTGCTGCGGTGCTTCACCGACAGGACTGTGCCAGTGTTCCCCTGAAGACCTAAGTGAAGATTTCCCTGTTGCTTCTTGTGATTTATTATTTTGCTTTTAATTTCTACAACTCACATTTCATGTTATTTGAAGAATCCCAGGGGGCTGAAATATTTGCCCTGTGCAAAATTCATAAAGGATGTTTCTTGCTTGATTTTGGCCCCAAGAAATCCTGCAGTAATCTGAGAAGGGCAGAAAAGCCCAAGTCAAGGGAGGTGGCGCTTGGGAGTCTAATCACTAACTCCTGCGGATTAGAGCGGGGCGCCGTGCCAAGGCCACCAGAGCTCTATTCCTGGCCCTCTAAACCCTCCAGCTCCTTCGGATCCGCTCTGCGCACATTTCGGGGAAAGCGTCAGGCTTGCGGTGTGTCGTGAGCGGTTTCCCGACCCTCTGCGCTGGGAAGCGCAGCTCTTCAGTGTGATAACCTGCTCCAAGGGAACCAAGTGCCCGTAGTATAACAGGCAAAAGGCTTGATAGAGCTGTAAATGGGACGTTACTGCGCTTTTTTGCCTCGAGCGGCTTGACTAAGTGTGTGATGAAAGCGTGGGGTCCCGCAGCTGAGGCGCCGCTGTGGGTGTTGGGCAGCGCAGGGGGTGCGGGAGGGCGCGCTGCGGTGTGGGGTGCAGGGTGGCCCTGGGGGCTCTGAGGGTGCTGGCAGCACCCAGGCTCCCGTCCGACGTTCATGGCTCCCGCAGCGGGCAATTTGAGCAAAGGTTTTACTGGGTGGGTGGCACCCGGTGGATTTTCAGCACCGCGTTCCTCGCAGGCAGTGGAAATTGCATCTGCCACAAAGCAGGTGTTTGTGCAGGAGCTGTGGGCTGCACAGCTGTGGTTGCACATGTACAGATGTGCTGAGGGGCCCGAATGTGCTGGTGCGCAGGGAATAAAGGCAAATGCCAGGGCATGTCGTGTGCGAAACTGTAAGAACAGACTCGGCGGAGTAATGAAACGTGTGCGGTTTGTGTTTGGTCTGGAAATCCAGCCCCATCTGTTCCAGATGTTTTTAGTTGTGCTTGTAGCAAGCAGCTACTGTGCTGCTTTGGGGGAAATAAAAAGAATTAAAAACTGCGGTGTGCCTTCACGACGGTTGCAAACGGGCAGGAGCAGCCGTGAAGTATGTTCCCTTTTGTTGCCTTGGAGCAGATGCATAAATAGCCTTGAATAATTTAATGAAGAACTTGTGCTTTGGGGAAGGCTTCTGTGTGCATGCCTGAGTACTGGCTTTGTGAGTTTTGCTGGCAGGAGGTGTCACAGGTCTAACCCCTTCACACAGGGCAGCGGCTGCTTGTACAGCGGTGCTCTCCTTCAGGCTCCGGAATCCGTTCTGGTTTCCAGGTCCCTTGCAGACAGCGTGGGCAGGACCAGCCTGTGTGAAGGAGAGGTGGGCTGAGTTGGAAATGTCTGAGTTGGACCTAACTTAGTCAGGAGCTTACACTCGTGGGTTTGCCTGGGTGTGGAGCTGTAGTGTTTGCTGCCATCCAGCAATCCAAATGAAAAACATTTATTTCTGTATGGTGAGTTAGTGGTTGTGAATGTGACTTGGTTTCGCTTTGTTCTTTCTTATCTGAAGTATCTCAGACTCATTCATGGGGGCTGAGCTGCGGACGTGGAGCCAAGGATGAGGCCAGTGGCGCGTTAGTGGGAGAGCGGTTACTGCTGTGAGCAAGTGAGGGCTCTGGTACTTGCTTTTGTGGCCAAATACTTCTTTGTGTTGCGCTGTGTTTGTCCCTGTTCCATCTGGGGAACGTAAGGAAAAGGTATCGGGTTTTGACCATTACCCGCACTTGCCTGCAACAAGCAGCAAATGTGAGCTTAGCCTCGAAGCAATACGAAAGAAGATTATTTAGTACAGCTAGATTTTTTTTTTCTCTGTTATTTTACCAATTTTGTATTTGCTTGTCCAAAGTGTATTTGCAGATGGACCCTTGGGAAGCGCCCAGGGTCTTGTGTTGTGTGTGGAATGCAGCAGCAGGGGCTCCAGGCAGTGCCGCAGCAGGACTGGCGGACGCGGAGAACGGGGAGGCTCTTCTACACAGAGGAGCGGATGAGAGGTGGAGGGAAGAGGGGAGGGAGAGAAGGCAACTACTAGAGTCCGTCCCCAAATGGATGAATGAGTGGGTGACACATATAAATGACTGCTGTGATGGTCTGACTTAGCTGTAGCTTGGTCTCCGGATAATCCTCGTATGTCAGATTTCTGTAAGGCCAACATGTGACACAAAGCTTGCCTCTCAACAGGACAGACAAGTGTGCTTTGCTGGAATTAAGAGCCCGGCTAAAGCCTGGGCTCCCACTGAGCATTGATTCGAACGCGTGTCTGTGTATTTGTGTGTGCTCGTGTACGTGGCTCTGCGGCCGAGGTCTCGTAGGAGAGCTTGAAAGGGAAACTGGAAGTCCCCAAGCTCTGGGCTGCTGCATAGGCAGTCCCAGCCTCGCCTCTGTGCGTTACGGCCTCTTCCGAGGGGAAATAAAGAAGGAAAAACAAGGAGGGGGGAAAAGGAAACAGGAAAAAGGCTTCTAGCTGGGATTACCTTTGTCACACCTGTCACCACCGATGTCCTGTCAAGGTTAGAATTGGAGCTACGTGAGGCCGGCTTAAAGCAGCGCCGCTGGAGAGGAGCTCTATGCAGGAACAGCAGGCACCGGACGGAGAGCAGGAGAGCCCCCGGGAACATGAACAGCAGCTTGCACGTTAGCCTGCCCGGGAGCTGGGCTGGTTCCAGCAGCTCGCTGCAGGAGAAGTCTGAGCATTCCTTTTTTCTCTTCTATTACTATAGGATGGAGGACGAGGCGGTACTGGATAGAGGGGCTTCCTTCCTTAAACACGTGTGCGACGAAGAAGAGGTGGAAGGTAAGAGACCGTGGACTGCTGGGGAGAAAGGGCATGGTCACAGCCGGTGTGTGAGAGCGCAGCTGGGCAGCGGGGGCGAAGGGCACCTTTGCTGTGCTGGGTGATTGATCCTAAAGCTGACCCAAACACCGTAAGCTTAACTGGGGTGAAACCGACTTTTAAAATGTAAAGAAATCCCCTTTTTCAATTCAGGAGTGAATGTTGCATGCTGCTGGCACACATTTCCACTTCCCGCAAAATCCTGTTTGTGTTGCCGTGCATGGATAGGGCTGTGAAATATCTGGGCTATTCGTTTTTCTTTACCATCTGAAAGTTCCTCGTGTGTCTCGGTGACACTTGCACGTCACCAGGACACCCAAGTGCTGGAGCGCGGTGGCAGGTGTCGCAGGTGGAGCAGTGAACTAGAAAGGCTGGCAGAATTTGTAGTGTCGGGGTGGACGTGAGGCAGGAGTGGACGTTTTCCTGGGTTATCCTGGTAGCTGAGCAGGCAGGAAGATAAGGGTTTCCCCATGGAAGAGGAGCTTTTGAACAGAGTGACCCGTTTCCTTAGTTGTTAGGAGAAGAGTGGATTCCTTTGCGAGTGTTTTGATTTTTTTTCCTCTTGCTAAAAATATTGTGAAATCCCAAAGATGAAAGGAATTTAAAGGAGTTTAGGTATTTCAGGTTGGTTGTGGGAAATTACTGAGCTGATAGGAATGAATTATTTGCAGCAGATATTTGTGGGTTTTGTTTTATGGGAATCGGTTGACCATGGGCTTGATAAAGCAGTGGGGAAGGGGGAGAGGCCGGTAGGTCCGTCCTGTGCCTGGAAGGGAAGGGAGCCCAGCGTGTCTGCTCACAGTGCTGTCCTTCCCCCGTCACTCTGGTAGGTATTTTGTGCCGATTTCTGTATTTGCAAACACACACCTGTGGCTTTTCGGTTTGCAATGTTTCCGAAGGTGTAGGGTTGCCACCCCGTCATGGTCACCGCTAATGGACAGTAAAGGATCAAGCGGTATGAAAGAAAATAATCTCCAAAAGGTGGATGTGAGCACCTCCAGCAAATCAGAGCAGCCATTTCCAGGAAACAGCCTGTGCTTTCTTCCCCTCTTGTGGGAAGCAATCTGTGCTCGGTAGCTAAAAATCACGGTTTGGGGTTTAATGAGGCCATTTGCTGCCTGCAGCGTCAGGATGACGGGTTTTGTATCAGCCCTTTGCTTGGAGAATAATTGGTATTTTGGCACAGCAAAAACATTTGAGAGGGGAGAGAAGGGTAAGAGTTTATTGTATTTTACTGTCCAAAACCTTGCCACATGCTGTTGTGGTGCCTGTGGCCCACATGTAGCACTCCAGGAATGCAATACAGATTGTTGTTTGTGAGGAACATTGCGGGGCTGTCCTTTGAAACTGTCTGCAGGTGCTGAGAAAACAGTAATATTTGAGATGTGGTGTGTTTATCACCGTGTTTCAGGGCAGATAACCCATTTGATGTACTCGGGCTAACAGACTAGTTGCAGTTCATCTCGCTGGGCCGAGGAGAAGAGGTGGAAGAAGTATTTGTAACTGCACATGACAGGCCCTGAGAGCTGTCGCTGCTTGTCTGAGCCCTGTGGCTGGCGAACTCCCCGGTCTGTGCTGAGCGCGGAGCCCTGGGAGCCCTGTGGCTGGCGAACTCCCCGGTCTGTGCTGAGCGTGGAGCCCTGGGAGCCCTGTGGCTGGCGAACTCCCCGGTCTGTGCTGAGCGCGGAGCCCTGGGAGCCCTGTGGCTGGCGAACTCCCCGGTCTGTGCTGAGCGCGGAGCCCTGGTTCTCGCCGCCCCTGGGGACGACCCAGCTGGGTCCCACGGGAGCTGCCGGGGCCGTGCCGGGCCGTGGCGCCTGTTGTGCATTCAGAGCGCACCTGCAAATCCGGAGCGTGGCCACCGCGCAGATCAGCGCTTAGAGCTTGGGCACTCTCAGGAGATCTGGTTTGTCCTAAAGCAGATGGTGTGTGTCCTCAGCTACATCTCACTCTACTCACATAGGTATATGAGCCCTGTGTATAAGTAAACTGAATGTATGTGTGTATCTAATATACACGCACCCCACGTACAGTCACAGTCTGCATATATAGAAGGAATTGCAGAATCAGAGATGGTCTGGGTTGGGAGGGACCTTCCAAGCTCCCCAGTGTCCCCTGCCATGAGCAGGGACATCTTCACGGGCTCAGGTTGCTCAGAGCCCGTCCAGCCTGGCCTGGGATGTCTCAGGGATGGTTCATCCACCACCTCTCTGGGTACCTGGGCCAGGCTCTAAAACTATCCTCTTTCAGTTCACTATCCAATGGAAGGGCTGAAATACCAGGTTGAAGCCTTTAGATTGCCACTCGGTGCAGACGCCTTTGAAGTATCTTTGCTGGATTTCTGGGCAGCAGGTGGGGGTTCCAAGGGGGAGAGCATGTGTCTGGAGGCCTGGAGGTGTTGGCTTTGGAGCACTCTCCATTCCTTCAGCCGCTTCGGTGGTGTGGTTGAAATTGCGTTTCAAAGAAGCTTGTAGTAGTTACATCCTCTGCAGAACCAGGTACCAGCCAGTGGGATTTGTTAGCTCTAGCTGTATTTTATTTTATTATACTTTGTATTTTCAGCCTGCTTTCATGAGGAAACAACATACTTACCATAGAGCCGTTTGCTTCTCTTGCCTCTTCTCTCTCTCCCAGTAATTCTTTTCACCCAGCAGTTAATTTTGATCAGCTTTCTCAGGAAGGCTGTTTAGAGCTATTAATTTCACCAAACTTGTAGGGGAAAGAAACAGAGGAGAGAGGAGAGATGGTTTCCTTTTCCCTCTGCTGGGGAAAGGAGAATCGTGGCCGTGGTGAGAGGGAGCTGGCAGTGCAGGTTTGGGGCAGTGGCCCCTGGGGAATGAAACACCCCCTGTGAAACATGCTAACCCGCTTAGGAAGCAGGCTGCCCTGGTGGCTGGTGAGCCTGCTTCATGTGAAATGGAGACGGAATTTTGAGGTTGTCCACCTTTGTGTATCCCTTGCGAGAAGGGAGGAGCAGCGTGGTGTTCCGTTGGTAGCTGATAAGCTCACGTCGTGTCTGTGGGATGGAGACAGAACTCTGTTACCGCATCGATGGCTAGTCTGATTTTCTATAGGTGTGGGGGAGAGGGAAGGACTTGGCTTTCTGAGGACAGGGAAAAGCAGGCGTTTCTGGTCCGCAGGATGCTGAGACACTTTCAGCGTGGGGCACCTGTCGGTCATGCCCTCGCTGAGGAAACGAGACGTTAACAGAAACCGTGCGTACCTGACAAAAGTATGTCCTTTGGCTTAGTTCCAGAGATTGTTCAGTGCTTCGCTAAGATGGCACCTCAGTCTGCCCTATGCTGGAGTGTGTTGCTATTTTATTGGTGATATCAGCTGTTGACAGCCAAAACCGCTTCTGTTCCGTTTTTCCCCCACGTGTCTGCGTGAGCGGGAGGGCTCACTGAAGTCCCCGGGCACGGCTGAGCACCAAGAGCTGCTTTGTGGCCAGCACCGGTGTTGCACAGAAGAGTCCCAGGAGCGGGGCTTGGTGAGACGAGGGATCCGCCTGGGTCGGGTTCAGAGTGGGGCGGGAAAGCAAGTGAGAAAGTGCGGGCTCGGCTGGGCAGAAAGGAGGAGGCGCTGCCCCGAGCTGAACCTCCTGTGCGAGAAAACCGTTCCCATTCATCCAGAGCACTGCACGTTCCTTTCCTTGAAGGTAATGACATACTGCTGTAATGCCACTGTTAGGAGTGCTGGTATGTGTGACATAAACAGATTACTTAATAACCAATTTTGCAAGAGGGGAAAAGTAAAGCTCCACCTTATCCTTTGAGATAAGGTATTCCTGGCTCCCCCAGCGTCACTTCCTCGGCCGCTGGTGGCGGCGGGCGGGATGCCGCGGATCCGCCTGCCGGCCCCCGCGGGCAGGGCAGCAGCGCTGGGGCCTTCGGCCCGGCCTTCACGTTAGTTTACAAGGCAAGGTATCTAGATTATCTCTTAGATATCACCGTTGTAGCAAAGACTTCAGGAAAAAAATTCCGTTACAGTGGAAACTTATTAGCAGATCCTGTTATCTTTGTGGGATTTACTATCTAGAGACCTGGAAACAAGGATTTTGTAACAGCTTTCGGTGACTGCTTTCTCCATTGTAATGGACTGTTCCCCACACTGTGCTGCTCCTTGCTTTCTATTCTTGACCCTGTTATGTCATTACAGTTGGGTAGAAAGCTGTGTGATGCCCTAAGCCTGAGATTATTACCTGATGGTTGGATCAATGAGGAGAGAGGTTGAAAGGGCAAAGATAACTGCAAACCTTTATTAACAGCAAGCAGAAGGGAGGAGAAATGCACTGTATTTGCCCATTTACTGGTTCTCTTTTTCTCATCCCCTAGTTTTTGATCACTGGCTTTAGGTAGACCCTCTCCAAAAGAACAGGAGACCTGTTTCCTCTCACAGTTTTTGATTGCTACTGAAGTAAATGTGATTAAAATATTTATCAGGTAAAATCTCAGCACAGAGTGTGCTTCATTAATTTTCATTGGCCCCTCTGATTTATATGTGGAGATAGAGTAGGCTGGTATTTGCTTTGGTGAAACTGACTCACCTTGCTCCCCCAGGAGCAGAAAGACGGGGGTTTGTCTGGTCTTGCCGCCGGAGCGAGCTGCTGCCCTGGGTCTTCTCAGCTTTGAGGCGTCGGGATCAAAGGTGGCAGATGAGGTGCTCCCCAGCTTTAATTCTCCGTGACGCTTTGCGGGATACCGAAATGTGCTGTTATCCGGTTTGTCGGTCTAGTGCTGTGACTTCGCTGAAGACTTTGGATGATCCGGTAAATCCCTATGGCAAAGTGTAGGGCGGTTTTTGTGTGTGTGGATTAATTAAGTCAGTAGCATAAATGCTGTGAGGTCTGTGAAATACAAGTCAGTCACGGAGTGGTTTGTACAGAAAGTTTTGTCATTAAGATAGTATTAGTTTTTAGTCATTTATTAGCTCGGTGCCGGTAAATCTGGGAGCAGGGTTACTGTTGGCAGTGTCCAGCAGGGATCAGGTTTTCCCATCATTGCGTGGGGTGCCGTCCTGGTCGTTCCGTCTCTCGGAGGGGCAGTTGACAGGGGTCAGCATTGGCTTTGCGAGGGTGCTCGGGCTGTGTGAGAAGCTCTGTGACAAAAACTGCAGTCCAAGTTCAAACGGTGATAAACTGACTGTACATAGGGTACTGTTAAGTTGGCTGTGCACACAGGAGAAATCAAGAAAATGTTGTAAGAACAGCTGAGCCAATATATGATGTGGTTTGCCTGTTGCGAAGGAAGGGTGTTTTCTTTTAAGCAATGATTCTTTTGCACAGATGCTGCGAGTGTAAGGTACGTGGCAGCGAAGGAAGGTTCCATACGGTTTTGACGGTGCCTGTCTTTCTTCCATCTTCGATAGCTTTGGAAACAATCAGCTTCTGACCTGGTGATGGCATGTTTTGCTGAGGGCCATCCAGAGTAGGAAGGCCACCCTCACATTACTCGCCTCTACCCTTCAGCCTTCGATGGGAGCTACTTCAGTGGGTGGGTGTTTCCAGTCCCTGGGGCCGTCCTGGAGCTGCTGGTCCCAGCAGAGAGCGGCCGGCACTTGGACAGGGCGCTCAGGGGCAGAGGCTTCTGTTCCCTTGGTGCTCTCAGGATAACCACTCCACAAATCCACTCGCAAAGACCTCTTTCGTCCTGGTTTTGTCCTCTTATGGGCCATTTAAACTTGTCTGACTCTCTTCTTCTAGCCATTGTAGATAGCTTCCTCTGCCCAAGAGCACTTTTTTAAGGTACGATGATACTTGATATGGCAGTTCAGGGTGGAGATTGAAGATACAGCCTTCTTCAGGCTTCAGATATGAGCCTTAGGTGTGCTCATTACCCTTCCCAATTTTTTTCTTTCTGTGACACATGTAAAATTAAACAGGGTGACACTGGCCATCCCTGGTGCTGGGGAGCCCCAGTCACAGCTGTAAAATGTGTGGTGCAGGTGTTTGATCTCTTTGGCTGCATTTAGCAAACTGTCCTGACAGATTTCTCAGAGCCACGTTTCGTGCTGTAAGCGAGGGCTCTGGGAGTCAGGGGACGCCTGTTAGAGCTGTGGTGGAGGGCGAATGGCAGAACCCGCTTGGCAAACAGGTACAGCCCCGAGGCCGGAGGCGCCTGGCGCGGCGTCGGGCTGGGCTGGCCAGGGCAGGCGGGCACAGCCTCGGAGCCGGGAACACAGGAGTGTCCTTCTCTTATCTGCGCACCAAAGCGAGCAGAGCTGGCCTTAATCTGGAAACCGATGCTGTTTGTACAGCGTGGTAGGGTAGGTGCAGTCTTTACACTAGCTCAGTCACTGCCTCAGCCATCGCGAAGGGCTGTCCCCTCCTTTCCGTTGGGCGATATTCCTGATCTGGTTGCGCAACGCTGTGGGAACTTCCAGAGCAGTACAAGGGGCCGAGGCGGGAGGGAGGGAACCTCGGCCGTCCCTCGAGGGGAGCGCCGTGCTGCTGGAGAGGCGTCAGGAGGCCGCGGGGTGAGCACCGCCGTTGTACGGTTCCGCCACGGTCCCTGCCGGCAGGAGCTCGGCCTCCGGGTCACCCCGGCTCCCGCCGCAGCCTGCCTTGCATAAAGCACACCATGGCCTCAGCGTTCAATTAAAGGGCAGCCTTGGAACCAAGGTTCGGTCCCAGCAGGGCTGTTCTGCCTCGTGGTGCGGCGCTGCGGGGTCAGGTGGTGACGAGGGCCGCTCTGCGTGCCTGGCGCTTGGCAAACCCGCGGGGAGGGGATGGAGGTTTGGTTGATCCCTGCTGGCACGTTGTACCTGTATACCTTGTTTCTGCTGCTGACAGACGTTGGCTGTTTGTTCTTCAGGCTTTGGACAACATGCTGCTACTCCATGTGGTCGTTGGTGGTCCCCAGGAGTTAAAAAGACACAGCGTTTATGTCAAGAGTTTAGAGCGCAAAACCTTTCTGTCCCCAGGTCAGCGGCCTCCCGCAGCAGGCTGCGAGTACGGAGTCTCAGCAGCTGTGAAAGTCAAGGCTTTGCTTGCTTTGGAGCGTGGTCTGAAACCCACCTGCATGTATGAGCTTGGTGGAGCCAAGTACAGCTCGGTATTCTCTGCCTTGGGAATTAATGAGGTGACAATTTTTGCTCAGACGGGCTGTTTTGGGCTTTAGCCATTTGAGTGGTGATTTGGGGCATTCTGAAAGGGGACATGATTTAAAGGATCTGTGGTCCGTGCTCGAGGCAGATGTCCGAAAGTCCAAAGGCGCTGTGCTTCCAAGCAGCTTGGCCTCAAACGTAAAACCGGCAGCCCAGCACAGCTCCCCCGCTGCCCTGTTCCCACAGCCATACTTCTAAAATTCGTCTTTCTTTCCGTGGGATGCAATCAGTGCCGGCCAGATTAGATCAGATCACAGCCAGACAGGTTTGGTGACTCCTGTAACCTCACCCAGCCCAAAGAAGAGAGAAAGAAAAGCAGCTTATGTGGTTGTGGGTAAGAGTCTCGCAGTGGCTTATGTAAAGCTCCGCGCAAGTACCCCGAACACGTTTATTGTTGTGCATCAACGCTGTCCACCTGTGAATTCACGGCCAGCTTCCCTGTGTTTTCATGGAGCGGTACCTTTCAACAGCCACCATCATGTATCTCCTGGGCTTCATGGCCTGTTCTGATCCTTGCCTAGCAATGTGTTTTGCCTTGCTGTTGAGGTTTTCCTGGCTTCGTGAGCTCTGTCTGGGAGCCGTCCCGCTCCCCGCGCACGGCGCTCGCCCCGCCGGCCCTGCCAGCAGCCCGCGGGCGGCAGGCTGGGTCGCTGCCGGGGGCCGCGCGCCGGGCACGTGCTGACGGCTGGGGAGGCTTTGCCACGGCTCACTGCCGGGTTCTTACGTGGGAACCTTTGGAAGACCGCACAGGTCACTTTTACATAAAGATTAGAGTCATCTTTTGAAGATACTGGAAGCCTGATGTTATAACATTTAAAAAACCAATCTCTGATTTACATGCTGTCTTCCCTCAGAGTGCTCAGTTCCACAGCCCTTGTAGTGACTTCAGTAAAGAACTGAATATTGAGGGGAAGCACAGTAATACAAACACGTTAAATGATCTTTGCACAAGTTCCCTCCTTGATTAAGTAACTGCATCTTGGTTGTTGCTGCTGGGTCCTCTCTTGAATACTTTCATCCCAGCCATGGATTTATGGTCCTTCGCGGAGCCGACAGAACTGTTGCTTGTAATCTCGTCCCTTCCTGTTTCACCTGTCAGCGGCGTGGTCGCTGGGGGTTTGTGTCTCTTGCAGCCTGTTTTCTCTTTGCCCTGTACTGCATCTCTCTGGTTGCAGGCTGTTCTCGTGATGACCTTTATTAGGTTGTGAACCCCCTGCCCAACCTTACTGTTGTCCTTCCACAAGTCTTTGGTGCCATCCCTCAAGGGTCCGTCACCTGGTGGGTTCACACTGACCCTTTTCTTTAGCTGTCTGCCACATACCACAGAGTAATTAGTTTATGGCATGTTACTATTGTTTTAAAGGCCTTTATGCCTGAAGAGCTTTCCCGATCTCAGTTTTTTTCAGCTACCTGGTTGTGGGTTTACGGTACATTTTCCCAGTCTTTTCCATACAGACAGGATTTCCTCTGCTTGCCCCAGCGGGTCTCAGCCAGTGTCCAGTGTCCGGTGTCCAGCTCTGTGCATGCCCTGCTCTTGCTGCTCCGGTCACAGTCTGCGCTCGGGCCCTTCCAAGACCTTTGGTTCCCTTTGTGGGAACCTCTTGCCTGAACATCCCCCTTGTAGGACATACATGCGTGTTTCTGCACTAATAAAATCATTCCTGTGACACAAAGAGCCGCGTCTCTTCCAGTTGTGTAGGCTGCCCTCTCTTTGTAGGGAAACATCTTTTCCGTGGTCCTGATGCTTGATGGAGTTAATTTGCTGTGGGGACCAGAGGTGATGTGGATCCGATTTCTCTCTTCACTGGTATGTTAGTTTGTTCAGATTACAACCAGATCACAAAAAATGAAGTGCTCAATGAAACCTTCTGCTGTTCACCTAATCAGTAAGTTTTGACTTGCCTGGAAGAGCAGTTACTTGGTCATGAGGATGTTCTGAACACCCTGTGGGGACGGAGTGGTGAGCCCAGCAGTTTGCCTGCTCAGCGTGCCTGGAGGATGGCTATGGCTTTTCTTTCTGGTTTCAGTATCTGTGTTCGGATGCATTAGTGGCAATAGCACTTGGTGCTTACAGTGTGCTAGAGGAAACAATGTGTTCTTTGTTTCCAGTGCATGAACCGGCCACGCTCACTGACAGGTCTTGTGAATTTCATCCTACCCAGAATTTAGACCCTTACAATGCATCTTGAAAACATTCTGGTTGGTTTGTTGTTTTTGTAGCTCGTGTTTTCGTCTGTGTGGAAATGGATGCTCTTTGGGATGGCTGCTGGGAAGCCCTGAGGCGCGCTGCGGTGGCTGCAGGAGGGACCGGCAGTGGGCTCTGCCCGGTGCTCGCTGCTCTCTGAGGCAGGCGTCGCACAGGCCGCGTGTCCGTCCTGTACCTGCCTGGGTGTGCAGGGCGACAGCCGAGCCTGGGGTCCCGGAGTCGTTTGGGTTGGGGGATCCCCCGTGTGCTCCTCTGCGAGGTGTTTGGCACCTGTAACGCCTCTGAAATCAGGTGAAGGCCCTGGGCACGTGACAGTGTGGCCTTTTGTTCTTAGTTCTTGAGCTGATTTGAAACTAAGCAGGGCTTAGTTTGGGGCTTGCTTAGTGCTACTTTTATTATCTCCCCTTTAAAATGGATCATCCCTGTGATTTATTTGTCCTTCTGGGTTACCAGTCATTTATTTCTTCAGATTCTCACACAAAACAAGATCTGCCCTTTGGCTGCCACCCCAGTTTGGTAAAGCAAGCCCCAGAAGCCGCGCTAGACTCAGCCTGGTCCCGGCGGTGCGCTGGGACACCGGCCCTTCTCGGCCGTCAGACATGGTGTGCCGCGCGGAGTCCCGCTGTCCCCGGCCCGTCCGTGTGGCTGCAGGTTCCTGAAGGTCAGGCACGGCTACGGAGCGAGTTTCCAGTTTCCGTACAGGTGTTCTAGCACCTCATTAGCAGCAGGAGTGAAAGCCACATGCTCTAAGAATGTGTCAGAAGCCACACAAATAACGAAAGCTTGCCCGCCCCGGGGTGTGCTGTGTTTCAGTTCCATCCAGGTGTGAGACTGATTGCTTGGCTGGGAAAACAGGCAGAGAAGGGCACAACTTGACCTGTTTCTGTGTTACAATAGACCAGCTGTGCCTCAGAGGTGGTCTGAAACACCGGTGCCGGTGCTGTCTGAGCGCCTGGGTAACACGGTGCGGGGACGGGAGAGCCCAGAGCATACAGAGCACAGGTTGGCTGTGCAGACACGTCCATCGCGACCACAGGAGCCTGCCCAAGCCTGATTGGGTTTTATGTGACTCTCCCTTGAAAAGAAAAGTAAGAGCCAGGTGAAAACTGCTAATACTCAGCTCGTTTTTCTCTGCTTCATAAATTTTTAATGTTAGGTTTTGATCTTGTTTCCTTCTAAGGTGCCAGTCTGGGATTCTTTATGGTTCACCCTGACCCGGCGCTAGGTCTCAACAGCCCTGGCCATGTGGAAGGGATTCCTTCTCGCACCCCATGCACTGGGCCGGCTTTGTCCTTTCAGCTGTAACTTTGGGCTCTGCTCTCCAAATGACCAAGCCTGGCTTTTGCTCAGCCAAAGCCATTCCGCTGTCACTGTTTGTTTGGGAGAGTCAGTGTTTAGAAATGAAGAGTGTGTCATAAATAAGTGATCTCTTTCTGCTTGTTTGTTTGCCTGTAGATAGTCTGGAGTGAAAGAACTTGAGTCTTGCACAGTGTCAGGCTCAAAGCCTGCACTTGGTCCTGCACTAGGATTGCAGAAAGCTGTGGGCTCAGCTCAGTGTCCAGGTTAAGGCAGAGACCTCAGCCACAGAAGTTATCACCACACTTAGGTGACCTAATAATATCTGCTGATTGCTTTATTTTGAGTAGTTTTTTCCTTCTCTTGTGCTAAGGCCCTGGTTTCAGGTTGTGTTTCCTGTAACACAGGTTTGCTGGTAGGATCCTGCACTGGGATTACTGCTGTGGCCCCGATGCCGTGTTGCATGTAGGTGTTGAGATACGCAATACAAAAGGCTTTGGGTAAAGACCATTGTTGCAGGATGAAGCTCCCCAGAACCGCCCAGATTCAAATGTCTAAGGAGTAACTGCCCTGCCCCCAGCACACTTGTGGTGTAGGCACAGCCCCGGGTCTGCGTGCGCGGCCTGGGCTTCGGGCAGTTTTACCCCTGGGGTGTCAACCAGACCGTGCTGGGCAGGAGACGAGGGACCAGCAGGCGCTCGTGCAGGCAGGGAGCGCTGCCTTTTGCAGAGCTTGGATTTGGTGATACACGAGTGGGTTCTTACAAGGGAAACTGGTTCGAGGAGTTTCCTGTGCCCAAACTCTACATTTGGACTCTGAATCGTGAGCTGCTCTTCTTTAATATCTTAATAAAGCAAAAGACATGACTTGAACCCAGGTTTTTCCAGGGGACATGTAGCTTTGCGGTGATGACTGCTTCTTGTTCTCTTAGTAAACGGATGAGGCGGTTTTGCTCTGAGCTGGGTGCGTGGTCAGTGTTACCTTCGTGCGGAAGCGGCCACGGTCACGAGCGGTAGCTGCAGCAGGTGCGGAGGAGGCGGAACCAGCGCTGCCCTCGGAACAGAAGGTGCCGCTTTCCCCGCAGGTCTCGCTCTGCATCTGACCTCTGGGATTTTATAGTCTTGTGAAATACATGCCTCTGGTCAACCAAAACAGCTCTAAAAGTTAATGAGGTGCACACGGAGGCTAGTAATTTCCCTGGGGACAGCGGGAAGGAGATGGGATTAGCAGGAGGAGTTTCGCCCTTGGCTCTGCTCTTCCCGTCCTCCACCAAACTGCAGGATAACAGTGGTGTTAAATTTATCAGGCATTACCATTAGTAGTAAATGGTTCTCATGGGAAAGGCTCTGTTACCTCAGCAAGTAGGAAATGTCTCAGAAACCCGGTACATTGAGAGTACGTGTCAATTGTTTCCTTCCAGGCGCTTTGGGAAGGGAGCCTAGAAGTTTATCTCAGCGTTTACAACAATCTAAACAGATGCCAAGCACTTCAAGTACTCAGAAAAGGAAAATGCCTTGCTCGGCTTCCCTGAACAGGCTGGGAGGGGGGAGGACAAAAAACAGCGTTAAGTAAGTCTCTTCTTTGCAGAGCAGGGAGAAAAGCAGCTAAGTAATGCAGATGTTTGCCCGCGTATATACAACTTAGTTTTATATTACCAAAATCTGTACTGTGCACACGTGGTCAAAAGATTAAAGAGATTGTCCAGTATGTTAGCAGCATATTAAAGTATTAAGACTACAGGCTTACTATGATGTGTTTCTGCTATCAAGCTGACCACAGAATGAAAGTGATTCGAAGGAGGACGTAGTTTTAATGCAGATGCTGGAACCACCCCGTCCTTTCACATCTGGATTTGGGTGTGATCTCGGCTGTGCGAGAGCTGCCCCCGCCCGGTGTGTGCCGGGCCCCTGTGCCCAGCTGGGATCTCCCCGTCTCTGTCCCTGCCCAGTGCTTGTGCCATCTGCCACGTTAAAGCTGCTGTTCCCGAGGCTGGAGGAGCTCTCCCGGTTTGCTGTGGCACGGAGCAGTGCTGCCTGCAGCCGTGTCCCATGCTGCTCGGTGTCCCACTGCGGTGCCAGCCTCCGCTTGGTGTCCAGCCTCCGCTCGGTGTCCCACTGCGGTGCCAGCCTCCGCTTGGTGTCCCACGCCGCTCGGTGTCCCGCTGCGGTGCCAGCCTCCGCTCGGTGTCCAGCCTCCGCTCGGTGTCCTGCTGCGGTGCCAGCCTCCGCTCGGTGTCCCGCTGCGGTGCCAGCCTCCGCTCGGTGTCCAGCACTGCTCGGTGTCCCACTGCGGTGCCAGCCTCCGCTCGGTGTCCAGCCTCCGCTCGGTGTCCTGCTGCGGTGCCAGCCTCCGCTGCGGTGTCCAGCCTCCGCTCGGTGTCCCGCTGCGGTGTCCAGCCTCCGCTCGGTGTCCAGCCTCCGCTCGGTGTCCCGCTGCGGTGCCAGCCTCCGCTCGGTGTCCAGCCTCCGCTCGGTGTCCCGCTGCGGTGTCCAGCCTCCGCTCGGTGTCCCGCTGCGGTGCCAGCC
This sequence comes from Columba livia, assembly GCF_036013475.1. NCBI lineage: Eukaryota > Metazoa > Chordata > Aves > Columbiformes > Columbidae > Columba > Columba livia. The sequence continues at coordinate 78,650,969 of NC_088605.1, forward strand.
TCCGCTCGGTGTCCCGCTGCGGTGTCCAGCCTCCGCTCGGTGTCCCGCTGCGGTGCCAGCCTCCAGTCGGTGTCCAGCCTCCATTTGGAGGCAGCCGGGCAGAGACGGGTGCAGCTCCCTTCTTCCGCCTCCGCGGTACCCGGAACCTCCCTGAGACATTGGCACTACCGCTCTTGTCTGTCAGTCTGTATCCTGTTATCTCCAAGGCTATCTGGTATGTTGTATCTATCTGGCGTGGTCTCTGCACAGTTAACGCCGGTACGTGAGCCCGCGGTTGCTGCGGCACTCCAGTCGCCAGAACCACCGTGTGGTGTGTTCCAGGGCCATCGCAGACACGGTAGCCCCGTCGTGTCAGTGAGCGAGCAGGGAGTTCCTGTGTGGACCTCTGCTTTCTGTTCCAGTTTCCACAACACGAATTACACTTACTGCCCGTCTGGGGATGAATATGTTTTTTCAAATGCTCATGGTGAACAATTTTTCTTCTTCCATTTTGTTGGTCTTTGAGAATTAAGAATGTGATGTCTAAGAAGCCTTTTCCAGGTGTTTTTTTATACTTAAGTAACTCAACAGCATGCACCTTGAGTTTCTAGTTTGTCCTTTGCTTCTCAAAGCAGCTGCTGCTGGAGCTGTTTGTGCCTCAGTGGTCCTGCTGGGCTACAGAGTGTGTTGAGACACAGCGTGGTACGTGTAGGGCCGGAGCTGTTTCCATAGTTGTCTGGCTATATCCTTGCGTACAGCTCATGGTTCTGTTCTTTGCATCCGTGGGGAGCTCAATTAGCTGGTTTCGAGTTGCTATCAAGGAGGGCCATGCTGGTCAAGCAGCTTTTTAAAAGAACCGGGATGCTTTCAGTACGCAATTCACATGCTAGAAGGGTGAAGGACTCTTCAGACTCTACAGGTGGCCCCAAGGCCATGTGGCATTTGAGGTGGCGGATGCGGGATCTCAGCAGGAACATCCCAGCCCTGACAGAGCTTCTCGCGGGTGGATCCACAGAGCAGCGGGACGTCGGCCAGACACGGAGCGGGCGGCAGGGCTCACAGGGTGCCGCGGCCACCCCTGCGCAGAGGTTTAGTTGAGGATCTGGAGTTTTCCATACCAGATTCTGGCTTTTAATCAACATCCCCTCCATATGTGTTTTGTTTATTTTTAGATACACACACATATATACATATATGCTTGCCTTATGTATGTTTGGAAGTGTGCTTCATGGACTCTGGCTGATCCAGCGCAGTCTCTCTTGTGATTCCTCACACAAGGTGTCAATTTGTTATGGAAATTGTGTATTTTGTGCCGACATTTTTGGTTTCTAGGTCTCAAAGCCTGGAATTATCGTGGTGAGGAATGAGACGGGCGTGTTCAGCAGTGAGGTTGACTGGTACCCGCAGACTCTGGCTTTATCTTGCACTGGCGTCTCCAGAGCAGCTTCCTCCGTGTTGCAAACGGGGGTTCCTCTGGTGCGTTGGATGCTGCTGAAGAGCAGAGGACAGGAGCAGGCACAGGCTGGAGCTGCGGGGAGGGAGCGGGGCGGGGCGTGTTCTGTGCCGGGGAGCGGGCGGCGTGAGGTGACCGCGGTGGCTCTGCAGTGGCAGTAGGCGCCGGTGCGTGCAGATGAACGCGTTCATTCCCAAGTGCGTTGAGAGCTCGTTGGTTCAGATCAGTGTACTGCAGTCAGCAGTGGGGCGTGTGTGTTTATGTGAAACCTGCTGCTTGGCCGAACTGAGCTGTGAGCGGGGAAACCCCATTTGGTGAAAAGCACAGAATACAACTGTCACTTATCAAGAGGTAAATCTGAAGGAGCTGTTTGTGAAGCCTGAAGTGAGATGGCTGAATTATCTGGACACAGAAAAAGACGTGTAAATGCTTTCTGCAGGTACAAGGAAAGATGTTTATCCCAAGCCAGGAGGAGTGTGGAAAGCCCTGAAAATAAAACATTTCTGATATAAGTCCTCAAAAAGACATAACAGTTGATGAATGTGGTTGGAGTGCTTTAGTTTGACAGGATAGTCTCTATGAAAGGGAAAAAGCATACGTGGTGTTTACAGTGAGCATGTGAAACTTGCCACTTGCTCTTTTATTATTGAATTCTTATTTTGCCAAGTGCCAAATAGGGTCCAGAGGAGGGCCACAGGTGTGATCGAAGACGACCAGACTGGGAGGCCGCCACGTGAGGGAAGGGCCAGAGAAACGGGCTTGTGGAGACAAGCAAGGAGGGCTCGGGGAACACCTCGTCCCCATGGCCCAGTGTTTGAAGGGTGGCCACCAAGAGCACGGGCGCTCCCTTTCTTCAAGTGGAAAAGACGAGGGGCAACGCGTACAAGTCGCTCCCGGGGAGATTACCATGGGACACAGGAGGAAAATTTTCCCAATGAGAACCATCAGCCATTGGAACGATGGCCCCGGGGAAGGGGGGCACTGGTACATCAGGACGGGGTGCGGGGCCAGCTTGTCCAGACTGGGCTTTTGCCAAGAAAGGTTGGACCAGGTGGTCCTTGAGGTCCCTTCTGACCTGGTATTCTTATTTTTATGAAGTACTTAGAAATTTACAGTAACTGACGTTGGAAGTCCTTTCTCATGTGCTGTGTTATAATAATACCCTAATGGTACTTTGACACTCATAGACAATGGATTTCCAAAGTCAAGGGATGTACATTTGGTTGCTCTAAGCTCTCTGGCTAAGCTGGATCAGTTTGCACAAGGGTAGGTGTTAAATCCAGGCAATGGATTTGGTAAAACAAATGGAAAAAGTAATGCAGGAAGTTTTTGAGGAGCAATGTGTTCTGTACTGCAAAACTAGTATGATGGCCTTCTGTGGTTTTTGTTACTATTATTTTTAAATGAGTCGCAAGGACAGAAAATTATCAGTGAGTCTGCACTGACATACACTCTCAGAAATGATTGTAAAAAATACCTTTCCAAATGGTAGCTAAAGAGCTCCTAGCTTGCATTTGGAGACAAGAAACATAGCACTAATCAATGTTAGCTTGATGAAGAAAGATACTTTGCTTGCCTGTTTGAGTTAAATGCAACATGAACTGTACTGGCCAGTGATGGATAAAATACACACAATCAAAGTTAATATTCCCCCTGTTTGTGTTCTGCAGGTCACCACACTATTTACATTGGGGTCCACGTGCCGAAGAGCTATAGGAGAAGGCGGCGTCACAGGAGACGACCCGGGCACAAAGAAAAGAAAGAGAAAATCTCTGAGAACTACTCGGACAAATCAGACGTAGAAAACGCGGATGAGACGAGCAGCAGCATCCTTAAACCTCTCAGTAAGTACGGGTGTCGCGTGTCGCTCACCACAGAGCTCTGTTGTCTTGTGATGTGCTCCTGATCTGGTGATGGGGACGCTGGATCGACAGAAACAGGCAGCTCGTGTTGCAGGGTCAGGGCCGCGGAGCTGCTCTGGCTTGGAAGAGGCACAGGCTGGCAGACATTTCATCCCCCGTATCGCCCGGGTTTGCTCCTGAGTTAATGCCAGCCAGGAACAGGCCACGTTTTAACAGGAAGTTGATGGTGTGTGTAGAAAGATAGCGAAGAAACACAAAGACTTTCTGGAAATCAAGCACCCTGTGGTTTCAGCTACAACAGAAACAGCCTCACGGGAGCAGGGTGGTGAGAAGCACCAACCCACTGCTATAGGCTGCGGCAAATATACCCACTTGGGATTTGGCTTCATTGTATCAGTAACTTCTGGTGCTAATAAGACTTTTCCCATCAGCAATCAATTACTTCCAAGTTTTGCAAACAAAAAAAAGGAATAAAATGTAGCATTACTTGGTGTTTCATTACCTGTAGGGGTTGAATATCTAAATTCAGTTAGGCAATGAGGTCTGGTTTGATGCCTTGTGCATATATTCCTACTGAAACTGTTACCCAGAGGAGGCAGATGTTACCTGAGCAGCTCTCCAGCAGCACGGTGGGGCACGGTCCTGCAGCCCCGCTCCCCTCGCTCCGTTCTGTTGCCCACGAGCTGGTGCTGAAAGCTGGGGGGTGGCTGCTTAAACACAAGTGGGGGAGACTGTGACAGCCTGCTAAAATGGGAACGTGCCAACACGGTTGGAATATGGGAGAACAGCCCAGCATATGACATGTAATAATTCAGATTATTAAGGCTAATTCCACACAGTTGGACTTGGAGTAATCAGCTTGTTTGTAAGTGGAGAAAACACTTCCTGTACTCGAGAGAGGAGCGAGCAGGAGCCCTACGACCTCATCTTCGGCTGAAGAAACAGGTGAATGTTTCACGTGCAGTTTGCTGCCGCGTAGTTGCCGCGTGTACAGACGGCGCCCCGGGATCGACCGCCGTGTCTGCAGGCCCTGCCGCCCTGGGCGGTGCAGCGGGTCCAGAGTGACTGCAGGCAGCAGCGGGTCACAGCGTCCGTTTGTGCTTCGTCGCTGGGGTTCTCGGAATGTGCCAAGGATGTTTTCTTGTCAGCGCTCAGAAACCAGGAGATAGTTTCACACTGAAAGACATCAATACCTGTCTTCAAGAACTCTAGGTATTTTATGTTTAATATTTGCATTTACGTCTCTGTCACCAGGTCTGTAGAAAAGTCCTGTTGGCATCGGGATGTATTGGTATCCTAGGGGAGTCGTTACCTTGGGCTAATTGTGCCCATGATTGAAAACACATTTTTCCATCAGGTTTTATCTTTTGCCTTTCGTTTTGTTCGTTGTTGTTTCTGTTTCGTGTCACTTGAAAAGAGTTAATGTTATTCTTTTTCCTCCGTTGTTCCTGCAGTTCAGTGTGTGCTCGTGTGCTCTGATCTGCATGTAAAAGTATGCAGTCTTTTCACTTCTCCCTGTCTGAGAATTTTCCCACAGTCTTCTCCACCCTGACCTCTTGGCACTTGGTATTTTTGGAATGAGTTCGCTTAAATACCACACAATATTCCAGGTGTCCCATGCAACAGCATTAATGCTTCATGGTATGCAACTTCTTCTGTATTGTTCACCGTCTCAGGTCTCCAGATACCTTACCAGGGCCTTGCAGGGACTTGCTGCTTTGCTCTGGTGGCCAGATCTTTTTACGAGCTGGCAGTTAATTTAGAACACTGTGAGGGATCGGAGTGGTTCAGATTACTGTCTTGAATTTCCAAACATTAAATTACATGTTGCCTCATCTCCCCAGGTTTTTTCCCTTTTGAAACCCCTGTCTTCATATCTTACCTGAATGATTTGTTTTCTGTTCTTTTCTGGGCTTCCCAACAACCCTTTTCCTCTAGTCCCGCACATGCGGTAGTGCCAGACTTCCTTCAGAAATTCCTGGCAGTCTGCTTTTGCCATTCTCCGGCTTTTTAAATGGCTCCATTTCCATTTGGTTCTCTGCTGGCCGGTGTGTGCGGTGAAGGCGGTTCTGGGGTGTACGTGGCCGGTGTGTGCGGTGAAGGCGGTTCTGGGGGGCGCGTGGCCGGTGTGTGCGGTGAAGGCGGTTCTGGGGGGCGCGTGGCCGGTGTGTGCGGTGAAGGCGGTTCTGGGGTGTGCGTGGCCGGTGTGTGCGGTGAAGGCGGTTCTGGGGTGTACGTGGCCGGTGTGTGCGGTGAAGGCGGTTCTGGGGTGTACGTGGCCGGTGTGTGCGGTGAAGGCGGTTCTGGGGTGTACGTGGCCGGTGTGTGCGGTGAAGGCGGTTCTGGGGTGTACGTGGCCGGTGTGTGCGGTGAAGGCGGTTCTGGGGGGCGCGTGGCCGGTGTGTGCGGTGAAGGCGGTTCTGGGGGGCGCGTGGCCCGTGTGTGCGGTGAAGGCGGTTCTGGGGGGCGCGTGGCCGGTGTGTGCGGTGAAGGCGGTTCTGGGGGGCGCGTGGCCGGTGTGTGCGGTGAAGGCGGTTCTGGGGTGTACGTGGCCGGTGTGTGCGGTGAAGGCGGTTCTGGGGGGCGCGTGGCCGGTGTGTGCGGTGAAGGCGGTTCTGGGGTGTGCGTGGCCGGTGTGTGCGGTGAAGGCGGTTCTGGGGTGTACGTGGCCGGTGTGTGCGGTGAAGGCGGTTCTGGGGGGCGCGTGGCCGGTGTGTGCGGTGAAGGCGGTTCTGGGGGGCGCGTGGCCGGTGTGTGCGGTGAAGGCGGTTCTGGGGTGTACGTGGCCGGTGTGTGCGGTGAAGGCGGTTCTGGGGGGCGCGTGGCCGGTGTGTGCGGTGAAGGCGGTTCTGGGGGGGTGTACGTGGCCGGTGTGTGCGGTGAAGGCGGTTCTGGGGGGGCGCGTGGCCGGTGTGTGCGGTGAAGGCGGTTCTGGGGGGCGCGTGGCCGGTGTGTGCGGTGAAGGCGGTTCTGGGGGGCGCGTGGCCGGTGTGTGCGGTGAAGGCGGTTCTGGGGGGCGCGTGGCCGGTGTGTGCGGTGAAGGCGGTTCTGGGGGGCGCGTGGCCGGTGTGTGCGGTGAAGGCGGTTCTGGGGTGTACGTGGCCGGTGTGTGCGGTGAAGGCGGTTCTGGGGGGCGCGTGGCCGGTGTGTGCGGTGAAGGCGGTTCTGGGGGGGTGTACGTGGCCGGTGTGTGCGGTGAAGGCGGTTCTGGGGGGGCGCGTGGCCGGTGTGTGCGGTGAAGGCGGTTCTGGGGGGCGCGTGGCCGGTGTGTGCGGTGAAGGCGGTTCTGGGGGACGCGTGGCCGGTGTGTGCGGTGAAGGCGGTTCTGGGGGGCGCGTGGCCGGTGTGTGCGGTGAAGGCAGTTCTGGGGGGCGCGTGGCCGGTGTGTGCGGTGAAGGCGGTTCTGGGGGGCGCGTGGCCGGTGTGTGCGCTGTATCCAGCTGCTGTTCACTCTGGTGCGGCCAGTGTGTCTGAGAGAAGAGCGGCTCCCCTGGCACGGGGAACAGCCTACCTTTCCTGCTTCACTTTGCTGCAGGAAAACTCAGTACAACCTGTTGCTTCTTAATTTGAAGCTGTTGATGGTAATTGAGTTAGGGTAACGTGGCTAAAGTTCAGTTTCAAAAGAACAGTAAGAGTATTAGAGAGAAAGAATGGGGGAGTTTTGTTAAGCAGTTTTAATGGGGTTGAGACAAAGCTAAACCAAAATATTTTACTTACCTTCCAGAGACCTGTCAGAAGAGAGTGTGTGACGTGAGCTGAAATACCTCTTAGGACTTAGGCCTGTGGTTTGGTAGAGCGGGACAGGGTGAAGACGTTTGCTGTGGAGCAGGGAGCGGGTTGTCAAACGGAGCAAACGTGGCTGGGAAGGAGGGAGTGCTGGATCTTGATTTTCTTCTTGGAATGGAGGAGAAAAACAGAAACTGAGCACGAAGTGAAACACAGAGCGTGGGGAGAGCAAGACCTGAGTGTCGAGCCTTATTCTGGCATGCCTGCGGTCGTTTTGCTCCGCTGGACGGTGGCGCGGGACTGCATCTGTCAGAGCGGGGCGTGGGGACGCGCTGTCTGCCTCGCGCAGCTCAGCACCCTTCTCGTGAGGGGGCCCAAGAATAGGAGGGCGCGGGTGTTGCTGACCCAGGATTAAGGGCTGTCGGGACAGCTGCGTTAATGACCTTTGCTTAGCACCGCTTTGCGTGGCGCCGCCTGCGACCAGGGGCCGCGCTCACCGCTGAAGAGGTGCCGGATCCACGCACGGATGTGCCAGAGGCTGAGGTTTGGTGGACACCGTGAATATAACGTGTGGGGCACTTTCCAGTGAGGCTTTGGAGAAGGCAATAGATGTATCGAAGACGATAAATGAAGTGCTGTTCGTGTAGCTGTTGATGGGATGAAGGAACTGAACTGAAAGACATTTCAGTCATTTCCTTAGAACTGGAAGACTTTGATAAGTACTGTTTTTTTTAAACCGTGTTTTAAAGTAAGCAAAACCCAATTTTAAATGAAGAAAGCCCAAAACATCTTGAGGAAATGTACAATGTGCCTTATTCTATACAATCCAGAATTTCTGTTGCTTCTTCTCTTTGGCTGGTTGCAATTAGGAACTCGGCCAAGTATTAGACACTGTCAGTTCAGCTTGTATATAATCCACAGTTTATTTCATCGTCACATATAAGGACAAGCATATAAAGTTTGATTTGCAAAATTTTTAGTCATGTAATTGTTCAAGTAGTTCCTAGAAGTTTGGGAAACTACTTGATTGTCCCTGTTATACTGAGAACTTTGTTTTACTGAGTAGAAAGCTTAAGCTCCTTCTATTTCTTAATGTGTCCCTGAGGACTGTGAAGGCTAAACCTAGGTGTCTTAACTGAAGGTGGTTCCTCAGCTCCTTTGGTGAAAACTCTGCAGTCAGATTTCGACCCCATCTGGATTTGACTCACCAGCCCAAGCTGCCTGTCCCACAAGAAAGTAACCTGATGAAACATGTCTGTGGGTGCAGGCAAGACAGCAGACAGGGCTGTGAGCGCAAGCCTTGCCTCTGAAGGGTTTGTTCCGGTTCAACACTGACCTGGTTGTGCTTGTGGATTTGGGAATTGATGCAGTCTGGAAATGTCAACAGTGTTTTTCTAATCTGGGCCCAGTTCGGTCAAACAAGCCAAGCTCTGTGAGTTCATGAACAGCCTTCAGCTCTCCCACGTGGAGAGAGGTGTGGCAATCGAACCCGTACGGATGTGTTTTATCCCCAGTCGAGTGCTGCTGCGCAAGACGCCTCCTCCCGAAGTGCAGATGGGTGTCCGCTCATAGGCTGAGGAGGAGGCATCAGCGGTGCGTGAGGCCTGCGGGGCCCGCGTCTGCGCCCGGAGGACGAGCGGGGCCCGGCAGCCCTGTTCCCGGGCAGGGCTCCGGCACTGCTGCTTGCAGGCTGCTGGGAATCCGTGCTCCAGATGAAGCACCTTCTTTCTAAAGCACCTCCTTTAACCAGGCTGGTGCTGCTTTGCGCTTGTGACCAGTAAGAGGGAAGTGTTTTTTAGCAGTGGTTATTCTGCTCCATCCAGGAAGCTGGCAATCTAGTGGCTTGCTTTTTTTTTTTTTGAGGGATTACTGCATGACTAGTAAGTGGGCTTACCTGCCTTTTCTTACCTGTGTAAAACACACCTAAGGGTTGGAAAATCAAGTTTTATGCTGTCAGAACACTGCAGAAGGGGACGAGTAGCATATCGAGAGACAACGGGTAAAATGTGCTTTTCAGAGGGAATGCTTAGCGATTTCTGTAGTGCCCCTGGTGGGAGCATTGACCTGTTTGAATTTAGGCATATCCAGTTGGTCCGTGCTGGCTAATGCGTTCAGAGGGGTGAAGGAAGGACAGCCGGATGGAGCAGAGAGCTGGTGGAGGGAGGCCCGGGAGGTTCGTCAGCCAGCACGCACAGCGTCAGACCTGCGTCTGCCTTCTCAGGGCAGCTGCTCGCTTGTCTCGGTGTGAAGCGCAAGCTACTGTCTGCTCTTACTTCCAAGGGAGGGACAAGGAAGGCAGACAGAAGGTGGTTCTTCAGGACAAGCTGAGATCTGAACCCATTTCCCTCTTCTTCATTCCTCGTTACAGATGTGTGGAGATCTTCCCATCAGGAAGCACATCGCTGCTTCATCTGGGGAGGGTTTCTTGTTGTCTGATTGCCCTCCAAGTTAATTTGGCTCATGTCCCCGGCTCAAATTCTGGACTCTGTCTCTCGTGAGCACTGCGGTAGCAGGCAGCACGCAGACGTGCTGCTGATGAACACAGCCATACGAGGTGCCTGGGCTCCTGCAGAACCCGCGTGGGTTGTCCTTGTCCTGGCCCAGCTCTGTGCCCCTAGACGCACAGCATGTGTGGAACGTACATCTTAAGGAAGACTTGAGTCTCTGTTGTGGAACTCTGGTAGCGCTAGCTGGCGATAAACATCCTCAAACCTTGTTTCCAGGGAGTTAACCAGAGACATGGCTTTTGAATTTTTCTTTCTGCTTGAAATGCAGGGGTGGGAAGGCGTGGGCACGGCGCTCGTGTGCTCCGCGTCGGCGCGGCCGGCGCCCCTGTGCTGTGCTCGGCACGGCTTGGCGGAGCCGTGGGGCAGCCGCGGGCGCGGGGAGGAACGCGATAGCCAACTGTGCGGCAGCATCTCACGTTCTTGAGGTCTTTCTCCTCCGAATCAGAGTCACTTGGGCTGCCCGACTTCAGCCTCTGTGCGCGTTTCGTTTTTAACCTTACATGGAGGTGGGATTAAGAAGGAATTTACTTTGCAGGGACAGCAAGCTGCATGCTGCCGTGACTCTTCAGCTGTAAACACAGGATGTCTTCATCCTCATCCTTGCAGCAGCGTGGTTTTTGGAGGTGGGTTGGAGCCGGCGCCGTCGTGGCTGCAGCGCCTGTGGCGGGGCCGGGGAGCCGTGGTCCGGACGGCTCAGAGCGCGGCGCAGGCAGCGGCTGTCACCGCGGCATCCCTGACACGGGTTAGCATGCAGCTTCTAACAAGTCCAGCTTAAAACGCAGCTTTCTCTCACAAGCAAGTTCTGTGCAATCTGGGGCTAGGAAAGCTGGAACTTGAGCAGAATCCAGCTTAATTGAAGCCTGCTGTCACTTTGGGTATGTATGCTAAGGCTTGGCTGCTGAATACAGGCATTTCAGTAGTTCTCAGTAGGATGTTTTCTGTGCAGAGAGCTGTAATTATCTTTAAGAGACTGTCTGAACCTGACACGTCCTGTAACATCAGTTGGCACCAATTTCTTTGGAAAGTGATTAATCTATGCTTGGTTTATTGAGATGCCTAGGGATATAAAAGACTTTGTGGTGAGCAGTCTTGTAGCATGAATTCACCACGCTGATCGGTTTAGTGGAGGCTTTTTCATTTCCAATCCAAGTACAACAGTTTGTCGGTTCTGGTGGATGCAGGACACGCTGAAGGTGATGACATCAGTATCCTTAGTTTCCTTTACGTTATGGTTAGCTTTTTGCAAAACCAATAGGGTGCTTTTTTGGCCCTTTCAGGTTCTTCGGGTCTTCCAGTGGGGCTGTAAGTGCCCAGATAAGAGGGTGGTGCTGTGCGTGTACAGAGCATTTTCTAACATCTGTCTGTCCAGTATGTTGAGATGTACGTCTGCCCCTTTGCTCAATACGAGCGCTTCTGGACAGTTTGCCCACACGGGGCCTGAAGTAACGTTTCGCATCTACCATGTGAAAGGGAGCACTGAATTATGTGAATCAGTCTCGTAAATGCAGTAGGTGAAATGCCCAGAGCAAGTGTGGCAAGGGAGCAGGAGTCTGCCCTGGGACAGCCTGCCCTGCCTTTGCGTCCCGGGAGCGCCGCGTGTGAGCTGGGGAAGAGGGGAGGGCTCCGGAGCCAGGACGCGGCTCTGTTCGAAACCACCTGTGGAAAGAACAATCTGAGCCCACCGGCGTGGAAGCCCTTCCCTTTCTGGCTTTGACCGCGATCCGTCGGACACCTGCAGTGCGTGGCGGGTTCCTGCGGCGAGGCCCTGCGGCTCCGGCGGGTTCCTGCGGCGAGGCCCTGCGGCTCCGGTGGTTCCTGCGGCTTCGGTGGTTCCTGCGGCTCCGGCGGGTTCCCGCGGCGGGTTCCTGCAGCTCCGGCGGGTTCCCGCGGCGGGTTCCTGCAGCTCCGGCGGTTCCTGCGGCAGGGCCCTGCGGCTCCGGCGGGTTCCCGCGGCAGGTTCCCACGGCGGGTTCCTGCGGCTCCAGCGGGTTCCTGTGGCAGGGCTCCGCGGCTCCAGCACGCGCGGCCCGGTCTCGGAGCGGGAAGTGCGCTGCCTGGGGTCGCGGCAGCCCCGGCAGCCCCGGCACGGCCTCGGCCAGCGCACCCGCCTGCAGCCCGGGCCACGGGCTGCTGCCAGAGTACCTGTGCCCGCAGCGCGCACAGAGCTGCTCCTGCTTGTCCCACCGCTGAGCACCAGGTGCTTATTTGCTTTTACCTTTCTTAAACGCGTATTTGCGATCTCTTTGCCTGTTCTTAAACCGTCTTCCTACATCTCTGCAGTCTGATTTACTATGAGGTTTCTGGTATTGGGTCCCACCTCAGAGTCCCTGCCCTGCAGGAACAGATCCTGTATTGTGGAGAATGTCCCAATTGATTTCCAGTGAGGAGTGGAACTTGCCTGTCTGACTGTGGAACAGCCCATTCTTAATGAGATAGAATTAAATCAACAGGGATATTTAAACATGAGGTGTCTCTCCTGAAAGTTCATTAAACTAGTGGCTATAAATAGCGAGAGACAGCTACAGGATTGAAATAAATGTAGCTACTTAGCAGAGCAGATGCAGCAGGGTTGGAGGGCATGCCAAGAGCCCTCTTGCTATTAGTGTGGCTGCATTTTTCAGCAATCTAATTTCTTTTCTGGCTCTTAAAGACACGGGATGGGATTTTCCGAAAGCTTTTAGCTTCAGCTCAGCACACTAAGAGCAGCGACAGGCCAGTGTTGGAGCCTTTGGACGATGCTGGCAGCTGAACCCAGCTTCTTTTCCCCCATTAGTTGCTCCAGCCCTCGCTGGGGGACGGTGGTCTGGATGGTATCTCTCGTGGTGTTTGGGTTCCGTTCTGAGACCTGCAGACTCCCACTAAAGCACCTGGGTCGAATGAAGGCACATGGTGTAGGAGATTGGGTCTAGATTTGAACTGTCACCCTTTTTCCTTGGCAAGAGTGTAGGTTTTTCTCAGACAATTAAAACAATTGCTTTCTTGGCAACACCTTTTGGTTGAAGTGTTGGGGTTTTTCCTTTTTAACTTGCGCATATGCTGAGCACATAAGGGTTTCTTATAGCATGTAGGTTGGTTTAAAACATTTTGCACTTCCCGTATACCTCACATCGCCCTTCTGTAGGTAACTGAGTGGCTGAAACTGGGCTTGGAGCCCGGCGCGGTGGTCCCGGCTCGCGCGGCGGCGCAGGGGCCCGGCGCGGTGGTCCCGGTTCGCGCGGCGGCGCAGGGGCATGGCGCGGTGGTCCCGGTTCGCCGGGTGGCGCAGGGGCCCGGCGCGGTGGTCCCGGTTCTCCCGGCGCGGTGGTCCCGGTTCGCCCGGCAGTGCAGGGGCCCGGCGCGGTGGTCCCGGTTCGCCCGGCAGTGCAGGGGCACGGCGCGGTGGTCCCGGTTCGCCGGGTGGCGCAGGGGCCCGGCGCGGTGGTCCCGGTTCTCCCGGCGCGGTGGTCCCGGTTCGCCCGGCGGCACAGGGGCCCGGCGCGGTGGTCCCGGTTCGCGTGGTGGTCCTGGGGTGGCGGTGCCAGCGGGTGAGCTGCGTTTGGGGAGCTGAGGGGAGTGAGGGGCTGCTTTGTGTTCGGCTTTCCTGGGTGAGCAAACAGTGCTGTCTTTATCACTGCTCTTTCCTGCACCCCCCTGCTTTGTGTTTTCCTTTTTCCCTCTTTCAGTATGTTTTCTAAGTAACTGCTGAAGTGCATTTTTAATATCTTGTTCTGACATAGACCAAAACTCTTAGGTCTTTGCCAGCTTTCATTCCGTGCTTCTGACAGCTGAGAAATGGGTGTTTCTTTTCTCGTGCAGCCTGGGTCTGAGTAGGTGTGATGGAGTGACCAAGGGCAGGGCTGAACTGTTCCTCCCTCACAAGGTGTGCACCGAGGCCGCCACGCACAGTGGCACAAAGTGATTTTTCTTGGCAGTGCTGGTTGTTGAGGAAAATAGCGAGTGCCTGTGGTGCGGCGGTTTGGTTCATATAGTGGTCGTGCTTCTCCCTCTAGGGTGGTTTCTGAGAGCAGGGGCTGGGGAGAGGAAGCAGCGTCCCCAGTAAGTCACAGGCCGGGTTGTTGGGGCGTCAGTCGCGTGCCGTGGGAAGGACTGGTGTGCGCTGCTTGGACGCCACGCGCGGTGTCCGTGCTTTGCCACCAGCTGCCCTGCGTGCCCTCAGCCAGGCCCCACAGCCCGGTGTTGAAAGCCTTCAGAGGGACAGTTATGTCAGGGACCTCGTGCGAGTGAAAACAGATCTCATCCTAATCTAACGGCATTTCCTGCCTTATCCTGTCCGGTTGGCAGCCTTGGTAGCCACAGCTTCACATCTCCCTCTGGCCAGGCCTTGGCCGAGCGGCTCCTGCCCAAGTCAAGACCCAGGCTCGCTTCCCCCTCTTTTATCTTCTGTCCTCTGCGGTGACATCTGAGGCTCTCCCCACCCGCTGCTGCTCTGTGCTGGGGTCCAGGGACAAGAGGCCCAAACCCAAGGAAGTAGGAACTCCATCTGTTTATTTGGGTTCCTTTGTTCCCGAGCGCTGCGAGCGGCCGGGGCCGAGGGCTCTGTGCCCATGGCCGTGAGCACACAGGTCCTTTCCTGACTGAAAGTCTGGCTGGCCTCCAACGTCTTTCTCTGTTCCCCAATGTCATAACTCTTTTTCTTTTCCAGCAGCAATTCTTTAATTTATTTCCACGTATCCCCAGCCCCTGAAGCGCCCCGGACGTGTCTGGGGGGCAGGGATGGTTGTCCAGGCACACCAGCAAAGCCCGCCAGGTGCTTGTGATTGCGAGGGCTTCCTCCGAAGAAATGTGCAGCAGGGACTGAAGTGTCATACTCAAACCTTTCTTGTCTGTTGTCTGTGGTGTTTCAGACAGCAGTCACAGCGTCTGGTGTTCTTGTCGCCTTTAACTGTGCCAAGGCTGGTAGGCACTGTACTAGAGTTTGCCAGCTTATGAAACTTTATTGAAGTGATTTAGGACTGTGACGTGTGGGATTTAGAAAGCATCTTGTGTTTCTGGGATTTGCTTTGGTTCAGATGCGGTCAGACTGGTGCTGAAAAGTGGTTTGAGCTTGAAGAAGGTAAAGTATTCAGCCCTGTAGCGTGCCTTTGTGAAGCCATCGCGAACACCTGGGCCTGGAATAACACAATATACAGGGTAGAATTTTGCACCAAGGCAGAGACCAGGGCAGCAGTGTCGAGACCTGCGTTCTGCTCTCGGGATTGCTGCACGTGTCCGAAACGAGCAGCCGCTGCGGCGGAAGGAGAGACAGTGAGCGTGGTCGTTTCACTCTCGAGAGAAAGCGTGGTGTGCTTTGGGTAAGCATTACTGATGGGGTGGTACATTTAAAGGCAGCATCATCTCTTCAGATGTTTTTTTAAAACCTGCCTCCACTGTTTTCATTGTTTAAAAACCAAACGACACAAAATTGCCTGGTATTGACACCAATACAGAGCTGTTAATCAGTTCTGCTCATGTCATTGTCACCCTGAAGTAGTCAAAATTCATGACCTGAATGAACAAAATGACTTAGAATACGCAGCAGATGAAGCACCAGAGCGGTGCTGTGTGAGCGTGCCTGGTGCTTTTCGCACCATGACGCCACCGCGCTCCGGACTCGTGCGTTTTCTCTGCAAACTGAAGAACCGATACAAATACATTTTGTTTAAGTGAAAGTTCAGATTCTTCTGTAGCTTTACCTTCTTCTTGAGAGGAGAGTTAAAACTTGTTAACCACATCAGGTTAATACCGAACTAATTGTTGTGAAGTTCGAGATAAAATTATGAGAACTGACCATTGTGCACTTGTTAAACGTGGTCTGCGTGGGAGAGAGAAAATGACCTGCAAATGAAGTGATGAATCAGTCCCAAAACAGCTTCATTCTGAGGCAGGTATGAGTGATACAAAGTGTTTTAATTCACTGGTCTCTTGTACCCTGATGAACTGCGTGTTTGCTTGCAGCTTTCCACGTAAGACGTTCTCGATTAGGAATGGTCTTGGGTGCTTTTTTCTTTACCAGGCAGTTTTTATTAGGAATGGTGGCACAATTTATCGTGCTCGATGTAGAGGAAAAGAATTCCAAGAAACTTTACTTTGGGTTTGAAACCAGAGGGTGAATAGGGGTCTACTTTGGGGATTCGAAGTGGTTCTTCATCTTGAAACCTGAGTTTTTAGGTACCAGAAGTAGCGCTCCTGGGACGTTTTGCGCGGTGTGTTTGCTGCTCGGACACGGTGTGTGATTCGTGTGTTAGGTGGACACAGCAGAAAAGAGGGGAAGACCTCCTGTAACTGGAGCTCACTGTGCTAATCCTGTCTCCAACTGATAGCATGTGCCGCTATAATTACCTAAGCCACCTTAATTCTTCGCCTAATTCTGCTCTCTGTGTTCACGTGAAACTGCTAAGGGACAGAAAAGTCTAAAGAATTTACCATGTGGGGAAAAAAAAATCTCATTTAGAAGCATTTTGATTTTAAGCTGGAGCTGTTTCCATAGCTGAGAAGGGCTGATTGCAGAGGGGATGGTTGGTACCGTAAAGCTGCCCTCCTGGATTAAACGCGATGCAAATCCGTTGGACAGTGTGGGAATGAGCCATCCCGAAGCTCTGGGGTCCTGGCTGTCTTTACGTAAGCAGGAGTTTGAAGTTCTTCAAAGTGTAAATAGTGGACCTGTCCGTGGAGCCTGGAACGTGTTTCAGAATTCCCCACATGTCTCCTACACGACATTTCATACAGTGATTTTTCTGACTCACTTTTGCCAGGAAGTGTCCCTTGGTTCAAATGGGGCTCAGTCTTCCTGATCAACAGGCGAACTGGTTGGCAGCGCTATGATGTTGCTTCTGTGTGTTTATTTTGTAGGTGTATATAGCGCAGATGCTGTTTGCAGTTGGGTGGCAGGCTCTGTACTTACAAGGAGAGGAAAAGTTGCTGTTGTTGAGATCCGTGCTGACTGGGTGGAAATGTTGTATATTAGATGTTCTCTGCTGTCACTGTTCAGCCGTTATCGAACAACCAGGGACCTCAGAAATGGGGCTGTGAGCTGGAAAGACCTCGTTCCCTCTGACGACTGAGAATCATTGCTTCATTCTGACAGAGCCTTGTAAAATCCTCTCATGTAAATCTAACCAGCGTCTGTCTGCTTTTTTCTGTAAGCCCTACTTTGTGTTTTCTGTTGACTTTTGTGAATCTCATAGAAATGTTCCTATTGTACCATTTAAAATGTTGATTCTTAGTCTGGTTATTCTTGAAGCTGGTGTGCTCTTTTCCTTTCTGCTTATCCATCAGCAGAGCTACTCTGAGTTTGCATTGCCTGTCACTTGGTGCTTCTGCACTAGGACGAAGGCAGGTGAGCCGCTCGAGGAGGGACCGAAACCTGGAGCCGGGTCTCCTCTGGTCCCAGGAGGCGAGAAGAACTCTGTCCGTGACCCACTAACCTCCTCCCGGCAGGATCGCGGTGTGGGGGACGAGCGCACAGATGGCAGCTGTCGGGATGGCGGCAGATGCTGCTGATCTAATGAGCGAGATCAATAGACGCGTAGCGAAACGGGGCGAGCGGCGCGGGCTGCCTGTGGAACGGCCGTCGAGCACCGGTCCTTGCTGCGCCCCGGCCCTGCCGCGTCCCCCTGTCGTCTCCTCCAGAGCGCGCTGGCACAGATAGTGCACGTAAACGTTGATTGCACAGGAAGCTGTTAGGGAATTAGATGATTAAGAAACGCGGGGAGGGAGAACCAGAGATCTGGAGGCCAAAAACCTGTTTTACTCAGTTGCTGGTGGGTTGGTATGAAAAAATTGGAGTGTTATTAAAAAGAAAAAGTAAATCAATCATATCCAGAATACTCTGCTGATAGCAGAGGTCTCCCTACAGAATATCAGTCCAGCCTGTGCTTTGCTGGAACTCTAGGTTGCATAAAAATGAACCCTGAAATAAATAGGTTTCTGCCACCAAAAGAAACCCAACCAAAACTTTTTATACCCTTGGAAATGCTTTTGAGGAGATAACTTCTCCTCGGGTCGAGTCTCCTGCAGCTGTGCGTCTTGTCCAGGCACCACTCCTGCGTTTCGCTTTCTGTCAGGGTTCCTTTGGGATGGTGAATGTGCTTTGAGGTTTCCATTGCGTTAGAGCAGGTGCTGTGTTGTGAATGTGTTTGTGCCTGAAGAAACAAGGACTTAGCGAGAGGCAAGAACTGCCTTTCTTTTATTCCTCTTTGACTTTTGGAGAAGCCAAGATGGACTGCTTCGTCTGTGACCTGAAGGGCTGGAAGCCCAAGAACCACCACCAAGGGAAATGGAAATTTAATGACATTGAAATTCCATTGTCATAAACCTGAAAAATAAACAAGGTAGGGTGGAAACAGCCTCAGCCCTGGTACATTAATCACTGCAAACGATTTCCTTTCTTCTTGGCTAGCATCAGCCATTGTCCAGAAAAATGGCATTTTAATTAAAAGTAATGTACGTGATACCTGAAACAAAAGCTCTGAGAGCTGTGGTGTATTCTGCTCACCTTAGAATCCTGATCCAGCCTCTGGTCAAGATGGGAGAGCGTTTGGATTTATTTGCTGATTTCTTACCCACTGGCTGAACTTCAGCTCTATGAAGTGCATCAGATGGATGTTCGGGAAGAGCTGGGTGTGTCTGTACTTGTCAGATCTGTGTCTGTAAAAGCACAGCTCACTTCAGGTGCGTTTTGGCTCTTGGTTTGTACGCTCATTGGAAGAGTAGTGTAGACCTCAGCAGTTAGATGGAAATAAAGTATGCATACATCGGCAAAGCCTTTCCTTGTGTTGGTAAAGACACATACGAACGGACTAGTCTCAGCCTGAATGTGGTATCGGGCTCGTGTTCAATTCTCACGTCCAACTCGAGACCTTGATATTTAAATATAGCAATGGGACTGGGTTCATCCAGCTGAGCAGGGGTGTTTGACGTAGCTCTGAGCTATGGCTCCATAATGCCCTGTGAATTACATGAGTGCGCGTGAGGGATATTTAGAGCAGCCTGATCTGTGGAGACCTCCAGCAGTCACTCTGCTGTGTCCATGCTCCAAAGCGGTTTCATGCCGGTATGACTTACTGGGCTTGGATTTCAGGCTCTGATTAATAAGTTGGCTGCTCCGCGTTGGAGCCGCGTGGGAGGTTTTTTGCTGGGTGAAGTGCCTGTCCTTATGTCGTACTCGCCTTCTGCCGGGGGAGCCTGGCGCCTGCAGCAGAAGCCTGTGGCTGTGAAACCCGCGCTCCTGCTTGCCTGGAGCCACACGATTTTCCTGGTTTACGAGTGGGGCTGGTGGCAGGGTGCTGGGACGTGGAAGCACAGCAGAAAACATCTGTGTCAGCACCTGTGTGCACGCAGGAGGCAAGAACCGGGCTGTGCGTTCAGCTGGGGTTTAGTTTTGTTTTAGCTTTGTGTTTAAAAAGGATAAGTAGCTCTTACAATGTGAATCATCAGTGAGGAAAAAGGCCACACTCTAAAAAACACCACTCACAGAAAAGGGCAAGCAGGAAGGATTCGCTGTAGGCAGGGAAGCTTAGTGTGCCTGGCTTGTTGTGCTGAGGTCAGAAAAGCTGTACAGAAAACAGAAATTGTGGCTATCAAGACGTTTACCAGAAGCCTCGCGCCACATCCGAGCAGAGATGGGTGTCACACAGCCTGGGGGAAGCTAAACGAAGGTTTTGCCATGGCCAGATGAGCGCGTCTCTCTCCGCGATCTCCAGGGAGTGGAGGCTGATGAGCCGCTGTGAATTCCCCGTGTGAATGAAAGGTGGGCTTGGAGAGTCTGCGACGGCAGCACTGTGGCACGTGTCCTCTGCAGCAACGCTGCACCTCAGTTTGCCCAGAAAGGGCTGAACGTGATGTGCGAAGCACCTGTAACATCTCAGTAAGAGGATGGTGGTTGTGTCCTGCGGGAGCGGTTTGGTTTCAGAGTCGAACGCTTTGTGGTCACTGTGGTCCCTGGATGGTGGTGAGACTGGCTCGTCACCACCCTGTGGAACGAATGAACTCGGGGGCGGCAAATGATGGATCCACAAAGCTGCAGCAGCTGTTTGGGGCAAGTGACCTGGTGGGGTGGGTCTGCTCCTCATGAGGAAATGGGCGCCAAACTGCGCGGTTTCAGGTCCGTGAAGGCAATGGAACCTTTGAGACTGGAAAAGAGTTCCGTGGATATGGGAAGCTTTTGGTGTGTGACTTTGGCCGTTTGGCTCTTGGACCGCGTTGCAAAGCGGTGGGTGCTGGGAGCAGAGGAGCCCTCGCTGCCGCTCCGCCCGCAGCCTAGCGCTGCCCGCAGCGTTCAGCCAGCGCCGGCTGCCCCGCCTGCTGCCGCAGAACGTGTCTGACCCCGGCTTGTGGGCCTCGCTCTGCTCGGGCTTCCCTTTATCTGTCTGGGGCTTGGTCTGCCTACTTGGTATATCGTGGTTTTCTTGTTCTAGCCTGTTTCTGTGTAAATTGCCGAGGAAACTTCAGAAGGATGAGTCTATAGAAAAAAGAACCGTAGTCAAGTGACTTCATTCCAGCATGCATTTCATCGTGGGAATAAGAACTCGCTCTGCAGAAAGAAAATGCTCACCACCGAACAGTGTCAACTTATTTAACAGCAACAATTGTTCCTTTGGCAATGTCTGGCTAAAGCTCTCTAGGGAGATTAGTCTAGGCTTTGCATTAAAGCTGGGCTAAAACATACCCTGCATTCCTAGTGACAGAAAAGTGGTGCCATCCAGAAGAGGTGTTTCATGTCTGTATCAAGAAATGAGGATCATTTGCGGATGGACTCTCTCAGATAAATGACTGTTATGTCTTACAGAATCGCATTTGCTAATTGGAGGTGAAGGAACCAGTGATGTAACCACAAG
This sequence comes from Columba livia, assembly GCF_036013475.1. Lineage (NCBI taxonomy): Eukaryota > Metazoa > Chordata > Aves > Columbiformes > Columbidae > Columba > Columba livia. Next base: position 78,671,310 of record NC_088605.1, read on the forward strand.
ATATGCAGATTTAAATTATTGATGTGTGTTTTTAGAGTGATACTGCCAGCTGTGTAGTTGAGATCTGGGGCTCGTGCTCCGGGCTCCTCCCTGGGAGCCGTGTTCCGAGCCCGCCCGCAGCGCTGGGCAGCTTCGCGGAGCGTGTCGTGTGGGCGGCCCTGTAGCACGGGTGTGAGAGCCAGGGAACGGGCGACTGCTGAAGAGCAGCGTGTCTTGGGATCTGTGCAGACAGACGGTGCTCTAGTCTTTTTACCAATAGCAATCTGGTTTGCCTTCCAAACATGTCAGTGTGACTTTTATTCGGTGATCAAAAGCGAAGATTTCTGATTCTTTTACCTGGTCTACTTAAAATGTATATGTAAAACAGGCAGTATTTTTAAATTGCTTGCCTTCAAAATGAGATTGCTCTCTGTCTTGCGGGTTCCTTAATGCTTTGGCAATGAATTAAGAGGCTTCCAGCTGCAGACAAACCTACATTTGGGGTTAAGTGTGTGCTGGTTTGGACTGCTGGACCTTTCATTAGGGGAAGAGAGCTAATGTCCCAGTGTCGTCTCCTGTGAGGGTTCGGTCTTGCTTGGCCATGAGGGTCGGCGGGAGTTGAGCGGCACAGGGACGGGAACCGGCGCATCTGGCAGCGCGGGGGGACCAGCGCGGGCAGGAGGGGCTGTGGCTGAGGACAGCACCGAGCAGCAACTGGAACCTAAAGCGTATATTTAGCCTGGGTGTTTTCAAGCAGATTTAAATCCGTATTTAAAGCTGTTGATGCGCCGTGCCGGTCACTGATATAAATAGCTTTGTGAAGTGAAGCTGCTCGTTCCTGTGGGGAAGCCGGGAGCAGGCTGGGTTTCAGGGGATGCTTTGGGTGCTGCGAGGGGCACGGCTTGGCCAGGTCACAGTTTCTGAGATCCATTCCTGCCGGCCTTTTGCCTTGTCTTTAGCTCGCCTTCCACTCACCACAGGCTTTTTGAACCATGTAAGAACTGACTTTGTCATAAGCGGGTGAGATGGTGCCCGGGCGGGGGCAGAGTCGGGCGGTCAGTCCCACGCGCTGGCCCTGTGGAGCGTTCCCGAGCGCGGCTGTGCTGGGAGTCCCTGCCGGCCCGTAGGAGGATGGGCAGGGCTGTGTGTTCACCGGGAAGCGGCCAGCGTGCTCGGTGTAGCTCACCCCGTCTCCGTTTGTGAGCAGCGCGGGAGGCCTTGCTTCTCCCGCCGTTCCTTTCAAGGAGCTTGCTCCTTTTCCCCGTGAGTGCTTTGGGTTTGTTTGTTTCTATGCCCAATAAGCTGTCACTAAATTCAGTGCTGGGTGTTTTCGTAGTTTCTCACTGTGGTTGTGGAAAAGGGGTTGTAGAAAAAGGAAACTTAGTGGCCAGATGCCTGTGTGCGGGGATCTTTCTGGATCTGGAGGAGGCCGGGGCGCCGAGCAGCTCCGAGGACCCCGTGGTGCGGTCCCCGTGGTGCTGCCGACGTCCCCGCGAGTCGCCGGCCGGCGCGGCTGCTGGGCTGTGCTCCGGCTCCGGCCCGCGGCACCACCCGCGCCAGAGCGGGGGCAGCGCGGCCCTGCCGCCCGCCCGGAGCCGCCTCGTTCCCACGGTCGGTGTTCGTTTGCAGTGCCCTCCTGTTCCGTGTGGACGTGGTAGATGTGGACTGTAGTCCAGAACCGCTGCCTGCAGAATGTAAAGCATTTCTCACACTTCTGGAGTGCAAGGTGCTTTTTAATTATTGGAGGGTTAAATATGAAGCTAATGAAGACAGCAACTGGGTGAGGTTTGCTGATGAAGAAGGTTGTGTTACCAGGCTTTTGCACAGTGTGGTGGTTCAGTTGCCAGAGCAAACCAGATATTAGCAAACTGCATCCTCGTTAATTCCTCCCTGCGGAGGACTGGAACGCTGTTAACAGCCCGCACTGGTACCATCTGTGCGGAGTGTTGGCTTCCAGGACACCCGTATTGCACAACAGCTGGGGCTGCAGCCTCCTAACCCGTGTTTGGCAGCGTTTGGGTAGCTGTGAATGTGTTCTCTTTCCCTTCGTTTTCAGAAAGTAGATATGATACCTGTTATCGCTCTCAAGGGTGGGGGTTTTTGCCCTTCTGGAGAAGAGAATATAGATAGTTTGCAGTAAAAACTAGTCCGGTGGATCCATTTCTTACGTTTCCCAAACCGCCACCCTGCGCCAGGAGCGGACCTTCCTCTTGGTGGCTTAGTTCTCTCTCCGTGGCTCGTTCCGGATGCTCTGGAAGACTCTCGATGGCCCTCAAGTGCTATCGAGTGTTATTTTGGGGTTGGGACAGTAGTTCGCTCGACCTCTTTACATCTACGGCTCATCAAAGATTTGAAACACAACTCTTTTCAATACTGTCCCATGACCAATCTCATAGTTTTGTCGTTTGTTTACGTAATTGCATAGTCTTTTAAAAATGGAAAAATACTAGGATATTTGCTTCATCATGCCGCAGCAGTTATTTTTTAATGTCTAAAAACCTGTTGATCAAAGGTCCAATGTTTACAGCCATTTCTGCCAAGGAATTTGGCACAGATGTGAGCAGGGCAGAGAACTGGAAGCTGTGGTGCTTTGGGGAAGAACCTGTTCATTCCTGTTGTCAAAAGGGAATGTCTTGGCTTTAATCAAAGTGCTTTGAAGATACGGAGCACTATCAAAAGGTGAAGTAAGATTAGCGTGCACGTGTGAGGAGCTCCACGCGGGATCGCTGTGTGGAGGGAGGAGGCGCCGGGTGTTTGTGACAGCAGGAGTGCTGTGGAGCGCTTGTCTAACGTGTGAACACTCCGTTGATACGTGCTTGTGTTGGCTCTTGACTTTTGAGCACTCGGTCATGATTATTTTACAACCACCTTTGGATTGTGAAGCCTAGACTGACCAGAAAAGGCGTTTGTATTTCTTTTCATCCGTCGGCTTGGAATGGAGAAGCAGAGTGTTTACTTTTGGCTTATTTGGGAGTTTGGAGACTTAGGAAGTTGATTTTGGTTTTGTCTGAACCTCCTGGTCTCAGGCACCTTATGGAGCTACTTAGCTGGATTTGTTCCGGGGTTCCAGGTGGGAAAGGCAGTCAGGGGAAGCGCTCTGGAAGCGCTGCGGGTGGGGTTCCCTGTGCGCGGGGGCGGTGGCGGAGGTGTCAGCGACTGCAGCGCTGCGGGGGCCTGTCAGTGACTGCAGCGGGAGTTACGCTGTTGTCATCACTCGATCCTTTGCTGGAACCGCTGGGGCAGAAATCTGTACGTTTCTGCTTTTCACTAGCGTTAACAGATGTTGCATTTTAGTGACCTAAGTTTTCTTTCTCGTGAAATATTTATTAGCAAATACAGCTTTTTGAAGGGTTTAAAGCTCCTTCTGGTTATCACAGCAAGCGATTTTTTTTTAAGCCCTGTTTGATGAGAATTACATTTATTAACTGTTTTGTACATTTAAAAATGGCAACTGCTTAAGTCTGAGATCACAGTATCTGTAGCCACAGGTCTCCACTTTGATTGTCTTCTTCGATTTTGCATCTTCTTTTTGACTGTGGGACTCTGTGGGTCAGGCTCATGGTATTTACTGCAGGCGGTCGCACTCGCTGCCTGTACTTGTCCAGGGTGTTTGGAAGCGGTGGTGACGCCGTGGTTTTCTGCAAGCGTTTTAACTCGGCGCTGCGGAGGAAATGGGAAGACGGCCGATTTTTGCCTGGCCGGCTTCCCTGTGGACAGGCCGAGTGTAGGAGCTCTGCCACCGCTGCCTCGTTCGCAGAGGCTGGTCGTGGGGACACTGCTGCCACCAGAGCTCCAGGGCGCGGGAGAGACCTGGGACAAGTTTTAGGAGAGCTTGAGACTTTTATCTTGGTGCAGGACAGCATTAGGTGATATTGCTGCACTGTCAGATGCCCTCGATGTACAAGTGGTGGCACCTGTGAAAGAACATCCAGGAGTTGTTCGAGAGGGGTGCCGGTAGCTGCTGCCTTGCTCCCCGTCACGGACGCGGTTTCTGCGGTTGCCCCTGCTGCGGACGCCAGCGCGTGCCTCGGGGACGAGGCAGGGAAGGGGCAGGTACCCAGGGTCTCTGCAGGGAGGTTCGGAGGAGCGACCAGAGCGGGCGGTTGTGCGGGAGTGTGCAGGGCGAGGCAGGATCCCGCTGGCCAGGGGACACGGTGGCTCAGCCATGGGGCAGCGCTTTGCTCCACAAACCGTGTCCTGGAGACAGAATCCTGACACTGGTATTTCTGAGCTGGGGAAGTGTCCCAGAAGTGAGCCAGCACGCCTGCTTGTTCGAACGCTTATCTGACAGGTTATCTGCCTGCTCCAGGTTTCGCACTGAGTGGTATTTCTTCAAAACAAAACAAAACAAAACATAACAAGGACGTATCTATGGAAAGCAAGGAAGTTGGAACGGTGAATCCTCTTTCAGAGCTTCTCTCAAGACCAAAGCACATCAGTGTGGGGGTAACTGTGTTCTCTGCTCCACCTGGCACCCAAAGTCAGACTGGTCCTGGTTTTCCAAGACCCGCGTGTGGGTTTAGCTGCAGGCACACGGAGACGAACCAGCTTCACATACGCGCTTCCCAGGCAGTTGCAGTTAGTTCCTATGCTGCTCCGATGGCTGTATGCGTCTTTCCCTGGTCTGGGTTCTGCTGTTAGGCAGTCATTTGCAGAATGCAGTTCTGGGCTTTAGTTTTTTCTTCCTCTTTTCCTTTGTTGTGGCAGTGGTTTTTAATACATTTGCAAGCCCTTCAGCGGGAGGGAAGTGTTCATCGCAGGAAGAAAGGGAGCGTTCCAGCTGTGTTCTTGGGGATGGGCTGGAGGTGAGACCAGTTTTCCGGCTCATTCCAGAGCAGCTCCACGGGGATCTCTCGCGTTGGGCTGTTGAAGCGGTTAGGTCTGCCTAAGCTCACTCCGAGCCGAGCATGGTGTTGCTGTAGGTGTGATGCTCTTGCGGTCAGTGACGTGTTCGTTCTTAAGCTGACCGGGATGAGCTGGGCAGTGCCAGAGGGATCCAGTGGCCTCCTCGCGGTCCTGGGGCCGGTGATTCCGAACTGTCTTTGTCCAGCACACGGAGAGGTCGGTGCAGCTCGGCCAAGGCTGCAGAGGTGCTGACACTGGCAGGAGCTGCCCGTTAAAGGCCACGTAGCCAAGACACCACTTGCATCGGAAAAGAAGGCGCTCTGTTCTGGGAAGCCCACGGCTTGAGAAACATCAGGTCACTGCTTAACTTGTTGTAAAAATATCCTTCTCCAGTGAGATCCTGTTTGACATTTCTACAAGCAGTGTGGGTTTGGTGCCCTTCATTTAGGAAGGACAGATTTTTACATAGCAAGAGGAAGAGTAAGTGTTTTGCTAGAAATATTCTGCTTCCTCACAAGGTCACGTATTTTATTTCAGTTATGCAAAACATGCCTAAAATGGGAATCTCCAGTGGAGGGCAGCTTTCAAATGCAGAAATCTTAGCAAAGCAGTCCTTGAGGCTTATTGCTCACAATTTCCTGTCTCTTTGGGGGATATATAACATTTGTGCTTTGAAGAAAATCCTTTTTTATCTAGATCAGGTCGTCCTCTGCCCGTGAACCTGCAGCAAACTGAACCATTCCCGTGATGCTGCTCACAGACATTTGATTTCCCCTCAAAGTCAAGCAGAAGAACCTGGGTTGTGGTTGAGGGCAGAGCTATCTGGCAGAGCTTGGCCGCTTCGCTGTGGCTTCCTGACTGCCACGAAGTCAAGACACACCTGGAAAACGGCTTATGACATTTTTCTGCGTGTTCCTTTATTTAATGCGTTTGATAGTTACATGTGGCAAATAGTCCCTGCCCGTTTCTCCCGAAGGTGCTTGTCTGCGCGGTGTGCGGGATGGTGTGAAGTGCAGAGCGGTCGCGTTGCAGTCCAGGGGCAGCAGGTGATGCACGGCGGGTCACCACAAGGTGTCTTTCTTTCTTTATTTCTCTCTCCTCTGTTTTTCTGAAGTTGCTGCTGCATGAAATCCGTTTACTACAAACTCAGGGAAGACAACAGATTGTTGTTACATGAGCACAAATGCTGTCCTCAGTTTGACTGCACATATGCCAAGGTTTCAGAATTCTTCTAACTCTTCTCTTAAAACCCAAAGGCAGTGAAGACTTGGTAACGTTTCCTTTGCAAGCGCTGTCGCGAGGGTCTGCCAGCTTGTTTGTGGCACCAAACAGCTGTTCTGCCTCTTACGTCCCCGGCTCGCTCTGAAATAAACGAAGGCCCACCAGAGATCCGTGTTCTTTCTCTGAAGCGTCCCTGGCGTGAGTGGCGGTGCCGGCGCGAGGGCTCCTGGAGGCGGGCGTCGCTGACACGCTGGCGGCGCTCTTGGCCCCGTCCCTGGCACGGTGTGCGCAGCACTTGGTTGCGGAGGACGGGGACACGAGGAGGTCCCTCTCTGTGCAGCAGCCTGGCTTCGCACACAGCTTTAGGCAGACGCTGGGACTGGGGCGCAGGGGAGGAATTGAATTTCCCTGAAAGCCAACTGCATATTTCTTAAGATGATTTCCCCATCTCTTTTTAAAAGTTCAATAGGTTTTATCCAAGGTATTGTTTTGTTCTCACATAACCCCTTCTCTGTGTGTGTTTGCATTCATGAGCAGCACTGTTATAATTCTACAATCCAAAGTGGACGAGGTGAATCCAGAGTGTCCTGGCGTGTGTTGCGCGTTCCCAGTGAATTCCTTCCCCGCCGCCTCTTGCCTGCGGGTTTGTTCCTTCCTTGGTGGCTGGGGCAGCGATTCTTTGTTCCCGGGGCCATGGAAATGGGCATCTTGCTCTGAAGAAACTAAATCAGCGGTCCGAGTATGAGAGAGTTCATCGGGGAGCATGCTTTGCCTTAGAAATAGCAAAACCCTTGTGTCATCAGAGATTTGAACTGGCTAGGAGGAAGCTTTATATTAAATAATGGATCTTAATCTGGCTATATACTTGTCATGATTTCCTAAAGGAAAGTTGGTTCTCAATTACTGATTTGATGTTAATATTTCTTTCACACTGGATCTATCATTCCGTTTTGGCAGCCAAGTCTCACTTATATATACTTGGTTTGATTCTATAATGTAACCTACAGTTATTCAGCATCTTAGTTTTTGTGCATTAGAAATTAGTAACTGATTTGTTTTTTATTTACTGGAGGCAGAACACGAACACGTAAGCGCAGGCATCTCTGCACGGCTGTGGGCATACGATATAGGCATTTGTACGTGGCCTGTGTGGTCACCAGCGATGGAGGCACTGGCAGTACCTGACTTATTAGCAGCTATTGGCAAGAGCTAAGCGAGGTTTGCTATTCGAAAGGTGAATTGGTAAGATCATGTGAAGCTTAACAAGCAGCCTGTATGCACATTAGATATGTTTTAGAAGCAGTTTCTGCTTAGGCACGTTAAAATCAGTCGGTGCTGTTGTCATGTGTGCAGAACCGCAGCTGTGCCGAAGCTGTGATGGGGGCTGGAAGGGACCGCCAGTTTGTGTTCGGATGAGGGACAGTCACCCACGTTGAGAAAAGGAGCTGGGTTTGCTTCCTTTAGCCTCTGCGTTCATCAGCAGCGCAACGGCTGCAGCGAAGAGCCCGGCCTGCGCGCTTACGCGGGACACGGCGGGGAGGCGTTTGTCGCGGGGGGAGAGCCGCGGGTGCCGGGGTCTGCTCTGGGTGCCAGGGTCTGCTCTGGGTGCCAGGGTCTGCTTTGGGTGGTGTGCCGGGGTCTGCTCTGGGTGCCGGGGTCTGCTCTGGGTGCCGGGGTCTGCTCTGGGTGCCGGGGTCTGCCCTGGGTGGTGTGCCGGGGTCTGCCCTGGGTGGTGTGCCGGGGTCTGCCCTGGGTGGTGTGCCAGGGTCTGCTCTGGGTGGTGTGCCAGGGTCTGCTCTGGGTGGTGTGCCAGGGTCTGCTCTGGGTGGTGTGCCGGGGTCTGCCCTGGGTGGTGTGCCGGGGTCTGCCCTGGGTGGTGTGCCGGGGTCTGCTCTGGGTGGCGTGCCGGGGTCTGCTCTGGGTGCCGGGGTCTGCTCTGGGTGGTGTGCCAGGGTCTGCCCTGGGTGCCGGGGTCTGCTCTGGGTGGTGTGCCAGGGTCTGCCCTGGGTGCCGGGGTCTGCCCTGGGTGGTGTGCCGGGGTCTGCTCTGGGTGGTGTGCCAGGGTCTGCCCTGGGTGCCGGGGTCTGCTCTGGGTGCCGTGCCGGGGTCTGCCCTGGGTGCCGTGCCGGGGTCTGCCCTGGGTGCCGTGCCGGGGTCTGCTCTGGGTGCCGGGGTCTGCTCTGGGTGCCAGGGTCTGCTCTGGGTGCCAGGGTCTGCTCTGGGTGGTGTGCCGGGGTCTGCTCTGGGTGGTGTGCCGGGGTCTGCTCTGGGTGGTGTGCCGGGGTCTGCCCTGGGTGCCGTGCCGGGGTCTGCTCTGGGTGGTGTGCTGGCTGTGACACAGGACACGCGTCACCCTGGTGTCCCCACACAACATGCTGTGACAGGAGGACACGTGTGCGGCGTTGGGTGACCCGGGGCTGCTGCCACCGTCCACGGGCAGAGTCCCTATTAATAGAGCCAAGAACCACATGTTCTGCTGCTACGTGAGCGCCGCCTCCGGAGATTATGGGGTACAGGGTTTCGAGGTATCCGGAAAGCAGCTCCAGGGATGTGCGTGTTCGCACGACAGCTGGCATTTCTAGTACCAGAGTCTTGCAGTTGTCTGTGAGCTGGAAGGCACATTAACCTGAAAACACATATGGATATGGTGGAGAGAGTTTGCCAGTCCAAGCTGATTAAACTCATTCTGGGTGGCGCAGAGCTTGTGTGTGCACTTGGTGTGTAGCTGCTGCTTCTCGGTGTTTTGTTAAACTGCTGGTTTGAGGACTTGCTGATACTGGCCTAGTACACGAAAGACAGAACCAGCGCATCAGAACTTGCTTCCCGTGGCTGGTGCTGTGTGCTGCCCGTACCAGTGTGTTTGTGACTGCGGTGTGAGTCGCTGGCCAAGCCGCTTACCTGGTCCGCACTTCTAGGGGTGCTGTAGCGCCAAAATGTCCAACAGAAAGGTTGCAAGAGATCTGGTTTTAAGCATTTCTTCCTGATAAGGCTTTATTACTGCTGCAGGGTAGAACAAGTGCATGCGAGCAGTCTCATCTGTGTTGACTTTTGAAGCCATTACTGATGACTTTTCAAAGGTCGTGTCGTCAGTTCACGGTGTGCTTCAGCTCGTGTGGTGTGTATTTCAGAGCAAGTCAAAAAAATTTGTGAAGGGCGTGGTTTGCTGTTTCCTTCCCCAAAAGTCGCATGATGTATGGCTTTGGAGTGTAAAGCAAGCTGAGCGACAGCAGTCACTTTCAAGCTGTTTGGGACTCAGACCATTGAGGGCAGAACATAAATGCTGTCCGTAATTACCAGTAGGTACATCAGTATTGCTGTGAATCTTCAGACATTACCGTTGTTTCCAAAGGGCTGCCGTAGCACAAAGGTTTCAGTTTTGGTTATGGCTTGGTTCATTGTTTCCATCAGATAATTTTTGTTAGCTCATTAGACTGAATTGTTTCCAGCTCACTCTTGTTAGTGTAGTCTTGAGTATATGATCAAACTTTTTGCAGCTGTGCTTCACAGATGAGTTGGCATTGGGTGCCTGATGATTGCTGGTTGCCGTAAGTAGCACCTGCTGGTTTAGGGTGTCCTCTGCGCTCACCGCTGCCTTTGTTCCGTGCTGCTCGGTCAGGCAGGTCTCCAGATTCGTAGCAAGCAGGAGCTGCGAACTGCCGCTGCGGTTCTCTCCCGTGTGCGGGATGGCTGCCGCTGGGGACGCCTGCAGGGCCATCGAGGATAAGCTCAGCAGGACCACAAAGTCATAGCAAAGGTAACCTGAGTTTTGCAGTATTTGCTTACATCACTGTCTTTGGGTGTAAAATAATTCCATCGTAGCTGCCTATGCAGTAAACATAACACTGAGCCAATTTCTTAACTCTTTTCTTACAGTTGTGTGATAGCGCGTAGACAGTTAAAAGAGAGAGTCTAAGGACCTGACTATTTTCAGTTGCCTGTGTCTTTGCCAAAATGTAACCATTAGGACCGGAATTTTCCATTTAGATATCTACAGAGAGCTCACATTTCTTCTGGGGAAGGGGAGGACGAAGGAAAGCAGGGGTGAATTTCTGTTTAAAATCCTGTAAGGGGTTTCACAGAGCCTCATTAAAGTAATTTCTGGTGGTCCTCGTGTCTGGAACTCGGTCCTGCCCATGCCGTACATCAGGCAGCGGCCGCGTCTGCGTCCCCGCGCGGCTGGGCTGTGCCCGGGCGCCGCGCAGCCTGTCTGCGGGACGGGCGCCTTTCGGTTCCGCAGCCCAGGCTCCTCGGGGGCTTTCGCTCTGCCCTGGGGATGATTCGGCCTGCTTCCACAGTCCTGATTCTGTCCAGGCGAGCGAGAAATAATAGCATCTGTGAGAGCAAACAGTGGAGCAGGAAGCGGTGGAATTCCCTTTGCTGCAAATGTTCAAAATCTGGCGTGGTAGGGCCCTGGATGCCTGATCCACGGCCCCGCTTTCCACACCAGGTTGGAACCGAGCATTTCCAGAGGTTTCTTCCAACCTTGGCTCCTCTGTGATCCTGTGATCTGCTGGTGAGAACCTGGAAGAGAAGGATCAGATGAGTGGCTTATGACAGCGATGCTATTGTTCTGAGCAATGAGAAGCGCTTCCTTGCTCAAGTGGCTGTGCTATGTTAGATGTGTTTTTTCCCCAAAGATTGTAGCCTCTTAATTCTGTGCCATGGGGAGGATTTTCTGAAATGCATATATTCCCTTCAGTCTCACAGTGTATCGCGGTAGCTGGGTTCTGGGTGTCTGCTTTGTCACAAAGTGTAAACGTTTCCAATTAGGAACTTGTTTCGTGCCAAGAACTCCGTGGATAGATAGGCTATCTGTACTATTCATCGGTTTAAAAGGTGGAATGTTGGCATCTCTGACCGCATGTTTTTCAAGGTGAGTGGTGCCAGTTCTAGCGCGAGGAGGGGCTTTCAAACACACGGCTTTGGCTCTTCGTACGCTGCGATTTCAGGGAAGTCAACACTGACAGCTCTTCAGAACTCTAACCAAATCTGCTTGTGGGCTGTGGTTTACATACAGACGCCGTCTGCACACGAAAGGTCCTTGGCCAGCATGGCTAGAACACAGTTTCTGAGTAGCAGGTGAGAACTTTAAGTCAAGTTATTGGAGGAAAAGACAAGCTTTTGGAGTTGCAAGCAGCCCTGCAGGTCTCTTAGATCGTCGCATGAGATGATTTGCTGGCCGAGGAGCTGTTGTTCTGGACGGGGCAGCGTGTGCTCTGAAGGACTTGCCTTCTGACGGTGGCGACGGCCAAGCGGTTTAGCTTTGTCCTGCCCGGGCAGTCGTATGGCTTGAACTGAACCCGTTTGCTCCTCTTGCTGCGGGAGCAGACCGCGTGCGCCAGGAGCCAGCAGCGCTGCTCGGGCCCGCCTCTTCATCAGCCTGGGCAGGAGGAAGTTGCCTGGGTGTCCTGCAGAGGTTATAGACAGCGGGACATTGTCTTTTAATGACGTCCCATCGATTCACATCTTTTGCAGTCGCAGGTATTACCCACCTGAGCAATGTGTCGGTTATCGTCTTTATTCCAGCACCTTCAGCTTTTCCCTCGGCCACCGTCTGATCTGGAATGTAAAGCTTGTACAGCTGCTATACCTGTAGCGACCCTTTGCAAAGGCCAGTGCAGCCTGTTACAGAAAACCTCCATGTCACTGGCAGTAACTTGGCAAGCGTGGCTCTTATTGCCGTCTAGCTGAGCAGGGCGCCCGGCGCCGCGTTCGCTCCCCGTGCAGCGGGTTTGTGCTGCCCTGGCTCCCGTGCGAAGGCACCGCGCAGGAGGTGGCAGGTCTGGGCACAGGGAACCAGGTGATGGGCTAGCTCAGCAGGTCGTGGCCAAAATGCTGTTTTCTTCTCTATCGTCACAGCTATAATCTCGTTAATCCCCCAAGTCTAAACCTGTGACTTCCCAGAGGACCTGAAGCCTTTTGTTGATTTTGATTTACAGCCTTATTATAGACAAATTAATGGACATGAGTGACAGCATGCCAACAAGAGACAAGAAAAAAAATGAGTAATTAACATATATTGGGTATTACTGATTGCTTTTATGATTATCTGGATTTTAAGGTATTAGCTGGAAAAATAACTCCTAATCCCTTATTAAAGATAAAAGGCAAGTCATTAAAAGCAGAAGGTTGTTTTCAGTCCTGAGAAGCACTGGAAATATGTCTTGGCTCAAGCGGCAGACGAACCTTGGAACCTGTAATTCCGAGTTCCTCAGCTCAGCTGTTCTCGGCGAGGGAATTTCTGAAGTTTTCCATGTGCCGGGGGGTGGAGGGGGAGGCGAGACAAAGCGACCCTTGTCACATGAGCTGAGCGCTTGGCACCGGATCCTTTGGGAATCGGTATTAACTGGGCTGTGCACTCACCTCGCGCGGGAACGCCTGCAGCCGGAGCTGCTGGGCTTTCAACCTGGACGTGGCGCTGCTGTCGGCAGCACCTGCCGCCGCATCCCGGCCGGTCTCTGCCCTCGCCGCTGCGGTCCCGTGTGGGTGTGTGGCGGCTCACCAGCCCGCGTCTGCTAGAGCCGTTGGTCCGAGCACAGCCCGCCGATCCCCGCGGCGGGGCAGCGAGCGGCTGCAGCCCTGGGGAAAAGAGCCCCGGATCTCAAACGGGACACACCTCCACGTTGCTGTTCTTAAACCCACCCGGCGTGCGCCTTCCCGGGGTCAGCAGCAAAGCCGCAGCACCCCTTGCCGAGTTATGGTAATTAATGATTTGCAGAAACGCCACACTTAATAATCAAGTGTGGTTTTGAGAAAAAAACAGCACAAGTAGATTCCTTATTTCTGGACAATTTAATTTGAGAAGCGGTAAGGCTACAGGGTTTTTAAGTTTAATTCCCGTATTTTAACAGTTTGATGTTTCAGCACATCATATTTAAAATGCAGCAGAACCAATTAAAAAGAAATGAAGCATGTGGCAACTCTAAGGAGATCAGTACCTGGAAAGAGATTTTCATTGGAAGAAATGTTTTGACGAAACAGGTTTTTGAAAACACTGCTCATGTCTGGTTTGCCCTTTCCATCCCACTTGTTCAAAAGATTATCGTTAATACCTGGCTGATTTGTTCTCTGTCTCTCCCCCCGTTTCTTTTTGCTTGCTGGTTTAGGTCCCGAACGCCCCTTAACGCTCGCTGTGTGCCCCGTGCTCCTGCAGGCGGACGCCACCTTTCCGAGCGAGGTCTGCAGCAACCCCAGTCTAGATGTATCCGATACAAGTCACTTCAGTTTTGAGTGAGGATGTCCTTGCAAGAAATGCATGTTTTGCCCAGTCCGTTTTAAAGCCAAGCCTGCAGTCAGGTTGGTTGAGCTGCTGGTGAGTGTGTGTCCGCGCAGCATCCAGAGCAATCTGTCGTGGGCTCCTGGGAGGAGTGTTTGTGGCTGCCGCGGGACACGTTACCGATAGCTCGGTCTCACTGTGGGCTGGAGAAGCTGGGGCGCTGGATGAGGAGCAGCACGGGAGCGCTTTGCATGGAAAAGGCAGCTCATACTTTTTTCAAGCTGGATGCAGTTTTTTGCAGATATTTCTAATATACAAAGTTGGCTTTTTTGTTACTGTAGTTTCTGATCTCAGCTTCCAGACCATTATGCCAAACAGATAATTAAAAACAGCATGGGGTTTCCAGTCTCTGTTCATTACTAAGTTGTTCTGAAAACCTGGCAGTGTGCTCACGTTTGGGCAGCAGATGTGATAACCGGAGTGGAGATTAGATATATGTGGAGATCACTAATGGAATAGAACAAATTGGGTTGGAAGGCACCTATGGAGGTCATCTGGTCCAAACTCTGCTCAAAGCGGGGCCAGCTTGGTAATTAAGTTATTAGTGTTGGTTTCTCAGTTAGGATGGCGTGTCCAGAGCGCTCTTTCGTTACCGATTTTTGTGTTTTTCTCACAAATTGTTCTGATCTCTTTGGATGCATCTCGGCTGACAGCGCTCGGAGCGGAGAGTACTGAGGTGTCCTGGGGCTCCCTTGAGCACGTGCGGTGCAGAGCAGTTCTCACCCCAGCACAGTGTTGAGCTGTGGCCTGGCTGTGCTCCCATCCAGAAACGGGGCGATTTGGGTGCTGGACTTGGCCCGTGTGGGCACAGCCCAGGAAACATCCTCTGGATGCTCCTTGTGTTCCTTGCTCCACTCGTGTTTAAAACGCCGAGCGTCCCGTCCCTGTTATGTTATTCGTGCCAGGCACGAGGAATTGCATCTTTTCTCCTCCTTCAGCTACAGTTTTGTGTTTGTGTCACTCGCGCCGGCCGAGAGCCGCGTCCTGCCGGGTCCTCCTCGCAGGCAGAGCAGAGGAGGGGCCCGGCGCTGGGGAACACGTGTTCGCTCCTGCCTTGCCTGCTTTGGGGCTGAGCGTGGGCTTGATCCTTAGGAAGGTCGATGCTCATGCAAAAATCACCCTGTGCATTTTGCTCATTACAAGAAGTCATTCTGTTCAGTCCAAGCCATCCTCAAACTGACCTCCTGCTTGTTTTTTCCTCCCAACTGTCTAATAATTAACAAGCTACTTAATGCACAACAAAAGACCAATTAACCCTACAGCATTTAGTGAACTACATGTAAATTAGTTGTAAAATGTTTCTGTAAACATTAAATGTTAGGCAATTACATAACACAATAATTGCTACAGTTGCATTTAGGAGCTTAAAAGAAAGAAAAAAACCTGCTTAAGTAGCAGTTTGTTCTGAGAACTCTGGTAATGGTTTTGTTTTTAACCACAGCGGCCCTGGTCCGTGTTGAGTCTGAACAGGCCGTGGCAGCTCGGGTTGCCGTTCGGTTGTGGAAGGGCAGAGGCACGCTAGCCTTGCGCCCGCGGAGCCGCAGCGGGGCTCAGCAGCGCCAGAGACCCCCACGGGGCAGCGCCTGCAGTCTGGAAACTGTAGGAGGTCGGATACATTAATTGGCTCCTCTGCGGTGCGGTAGGTGGTGCCCCATGGTGCTGAGTCAGCTGGGTACTAGTTTGTGGCCTTTTCATGGATTGATTATTCGTTCTTTAGTTTCAGGCCATATGGAATGTTCCAGAGCTCACTAAAACCTTGGGGCCAGACAGGCTCTGGTTGGGTGTGAGCACAAGGGTCCCGGCCACCCACTGCTCTTGAGCCCACCTCCATCTGTTCTCCTTCCTGCAGACACCATCGCGTCCCGGCTGCCCCACACGCTGGCCTTTGCCAAAGCTCCAGTGTCCTTCTGCTCAGCTGTGTGGTGAGGGTCACACCAGAGGCTGGCTCGCTGTGCCACTAAACCTCAGCTCTGTGGTGAGGGTCACACCAGAGGCTGGCTCGCTGTGCCACTAAACCTCAGCTGTGTGGTGAGGGTCACACCAGAGGCTGGCTCGCTGTGCCACTAAACCTCAGCTGTGTGGTGAGGGTCACACCAGAGGCTGGCTCGCTGTGCCACTAAACCTCAGCTGTGTGGTGAGGGTCACACCAGAGGCTGGCTCGCTGTGCCACTAAACCTCAGCTCTGTGGTGAGGGTCACACCAGAGGCTGGCTCGCTGTGCCACTAAACCTCAGCTGTGTGGTGAGGGTCACACCAGAGGCTGGCTCGCTGTGCCACTAAACCTCAGCTGTGTGGTGAGGGTCACACCAGAGGCTGGCTCGCTGTGCCACTAAACCTCAGCTGTGTGGTGAGGGTCACACCAGAGGCTGGCTCACTGTGCCACTAAACCTCAGCTGTGTGGTGAGGGTCACACCAGAGGCTGGCTCGCTGTGCCACTAAACCTCAGCTGTGTGGTGAGGGTCACACCAGAGGCTGGCTCGCTGTGCCACTAAACCTCAGCTCTGTGGTGAGGGTCACACCAGAGGCTGGCTCGCTGTGCCACTAAACCTCAGCTGTGTGGTGAGGGTCACACCAGAGGCTGGCTCGCTGTGCCACTAAACCTCAGCTGTGTGGTGAGGGTCACACCAGAGGCTGGCTCGCTGTGCCACTAAACCTCAGCTCTGTGGTGAGGGTCACACCAGAGGCTGGCTCGCTGTGCCACTAAACCTCAGCTGTGTGGTGAGGGTCACACCAGAGGCTGGCTCGCTGTGCTGCAAAACCTTTAATCCTCTTAATTGGCTCGCTCCGAGGTGGTCCCGTTCACCCACCTGCTCTCAGGCTCCTGCTGGTCTTCAATAATTCATTTTCCTTTTACGTCTCATGTACTTACTGTTCGGGTTTTGATCGAACCTTCCTTCATGTTTGCTAGCTTTGCTTTGGCACAGCCTTGCATTGGACCACGATGTTCTTCAATGGTACGGCCAAGTGGGGCTTTGCCACCTTATTTTGCATATCTGTGCTTTCTTACTGATTGGGGGCCTCTCTTGTTTTGGTAAAGTCTGTCGTTTGTGGCTCACTTTGCATTCCATGCGCAGTCTCCAAATGCGTCTCCAGACACCAAAGTTTTCACCTTTTAGTGAAAAAGAAGTTTGTTTTGTTTGGAGCAGCTGTCTCCCTCCCTTGGTCTTTGCAGTATCCCTTTCCTGAGAGTATTGATCTTAGTTACGGGCACTGACAGCCGCCCTGTGCTTCGTTTTGCTGTATTGGATAATGGTCTATTATTTTTCTTGCACACAATTTCACTGCTATAGATCCTATTTGGATTCCTGGCCCAGAAGTGGGAATGTTTTATATTTGATTGATGTAATTACAGGAATACACTTGAAACAGTGCAGGTGCCTTCCGGTATGGGTGAGTTCTTGGCAAATCCACTGAGGTTACTGCCTGGCCTGTTCGCGTGCGCTCTGAGTCCGGTGACCAGCTCCGTCCCCCGCGCAGCCGCCGGGGCGGCCGGGGCAGGGTCTGTGTCGCCCGCCCGGCGTCGTCGCTCGTGAGCACGTCTCTGCCCTTCTCTGCATTTTATGTTTTCTTGTTACAAACTTCTGTTATCTCGTTTCCCTTTCTCTAGTGTTTGTGTTTGCTGTTGACATTTGCTGCACTGCCTGCTGTGTGACCCCTGCCGGCTTACCCGCCCTTCCTCTGGCTAATGAGAGATCTGCCATTTGGGAGCTTATCTGAAATGGATCAAAATAGGTACCTGCATGCACCTCTCATTAGTACCTCTGCCTATGCAGCCTTTAAAGCTCGCCGTGCTAGCAATACCAGCCAGCTGAGTTGTTCTTCGATGGAGGGATGCGTTTGCAGGTCTCGCTGTGTCTGGGTTCTCTTCCAGGTACTGGGCTCCACGTGAAGGTGCAGATCTTGCTCTTGAACCAACAAGCCTGTTTTTTTTCAGCATAATCGTGTTTTGTGGAGGTTTAGTGCAGATGTAGGAGATGGGGGTGACTTTGTGAAGCTGAGAGCGCAAAGGAGGCAGAAGCTTGAACTCTACGTGCCGTTGCAAGGGGAAACCGGTGAAGAGCAAGAGCTGCCAAAATGTCACCGGGCTTTAGAGAACCAGCTAAATCAGGAGTTTCTTTCTGGGAAGCCAGCTGGAGGAGAGTGCTGCTGGCAGCTCGGAGCCCGGAGCTAATGGTGGTTAATTTTTAAAGGCAGGAATGAAACTGGTGGTTGTGTTTGTATCTCAATAGGGTCTTTCTACTACTGAAATGCCATTGCAAAAGTTGTTTTCTGAATTGTTCTGACTCAGGGAAAGAAAATGCCCTCAGAGAGGTGGCTTATCCACCAAAAGCTTGGCTTTGCCACGCTGCTATCAGACAGTGACCATTTCATCAGGGCGATCATAACGTCTGCAGCGATGCCAAGTGAGGGAGTGCTGAGGATGGGCTTTTGTCAGGATTTGAAGTACGGGTCAGTGTGGTCACCTGAAGCGCAGGTCTGAAGAGGTGGATCCACTTGATCTAACCTGCTTTGCTGCAAGCAGGAAGTATGAGGAAAACCAATGTTAAACATGGAAGCAGCTGGTTTTGTAACCGCTCTGTCAGGCCAGATCCTGCTGCTCTCCAAGTCCGTGACAGCATTGTCTGAATTTTGCAGCAGCTCTGTAGTTTTTTAGATAAGTTGCTGCTAACCTTTAACAGCCAGAAGGGCAGTTTGTCCCTGAACGAAGCTTTTCAGAAGGTGACGGACAAAAAGAAAAGCTGAGCCTTTTTGAAAGCATCTCAAAAGAGGCTGGTGGGCTCCAGGTCGATGTAGGCTACAGGATACACACGTTAGCGCTCATGGCGTGGAGGTGTGCCCTTGTGAGAACAGCCAGCGCGTTTCAGTCCTGGAGAAAGGTGGTGCCTTCCATGTTAGACCTGTGCAAAACAAAACCCTGCAGGCGGGACCTAGCCATTGATAGCCCTGTCGCAAATAATGGTCCTGTGTGTGCAGAGCAATGGAAAAGCCAGGCCTAACTCACTCCTTCCCCTCCTCCAGCGGCGATTCGCGCTCTCAAGGCTGGTGGGAGCCTGGGGCATCCCTCCCATACACCGTGTTTGGAGCGGGCCCGTGATCGTGAAGAAATAACAGCATGTGGGACCCTCTCAGCGCATGTGTGTTGCTCTCCTGCACTGCTCTCCTGCAGTGATTGTATGGAATAATAGGGCTCTTTTCTCTCTGTGCCCAAAGTGGACGAGGTGTCTGGTAACATTTAAAATGAAGGGGGCAGAATGAAAAGAGTTGAAAGCAATAAGTGTTGGGTGCCAGAGAAGTTGAATGCTCCTTGAAATGCTGCCTGGCAACCGAGGTGGGCTCCGTTTCAGCCAGAGACACTGCCTGGAAACCGCACGGGACGAAGGGCTCTGCGCTCGCTATAGAACGTGGGACTCCTCTTGCGCCTGTCGTCCTTCCTCCGCGGGTCCGGTCGCGTGTCGAGCCCTCGCTGAAGAATTCCAAGTGCTGAAATGGTCAGAGCTGATGTGGAGATTGATTGAAGGGGACAAATAGACAAGGATGAGACCCTGCTTGTGAGAAGAGCTTAATAGGCATAAAATTGTCTATTGCAGCCGGAGGGCTGGTTTCAAAATGCAGAGAGGGAAGTTTCTCCTTGTCACTGCATGGAAGCTTCAATTCAGAAAAAGAACCCAGAGTTGTTATGGCTGTGTCCTTAAAAATGTCACTGTGTTCTTACCATTAACTGGAAGAGGGGGTACAGGTAGGTGATCGGTGATAAACTAAAACATGAATTAGTAGTTTGGCTGGAGGGCTCGTAGCCGATTCAAGGAAACGATGGTTCTTAGGGACTGCATCACATCAAAATAGCTTAAAAATTGTCTTTGGGGAGCCATGTTACAGTGTTGAGAAGGACAATGGGACCTTTCTCTGCTCTCGAAGAACAGCAGTTTTCTCCTGTGCTGGCTTACATGAGCAGTCACTTGGTGCCCACGTTGTGCGGCTGATGCCAGTGGAAACTGAGGGGTGTTGCGCCTCATCACGTCAATCAACGTGATTGGGACGGTGAAGGTACCAGAATAAGACCCCAGCAGGATTCCGGAGAGCTGAACAGCACACGTCTCTGCAGCCCCACTGTGAAAGCCGTACTGCTTTAAAATGGGAAACAGAAACGCCAAAGAAAAAGAAAATGCTGAGAAATAGGGGGCAGCTTTAGAAGTTTGTTATACACGACAGCCACCGTGCTGCTGGATGACTGCGCTGGAGACGCGGATCCGTCCCGAGGCCCGAGGGAGCCGTGGTGCCGGGCAGCGTCCCGTGCCGGCCCGACGGGGAGGCGCTGCAAAGCCCGGAGGAGAGCCAGGCTCTTGCGAGGTGCTGCTTTCTCTCTGTTGAAGTCTTTTTGGCAACTGCACAGTAATAACTCCTTAAAAATGTGCTGCGGTAGCAGTTTTGCACAACTTTAAGTGAGATGGCTGACCTCCAGGACTAGTCAGAAAATAGCGCTGTGGTCCGTGTTTCTAACCAGCTGCTCGTTACGGGGTTTCTGTCGTGCCAGGGCCTACAAACAGTGCACGGGCTGGCTGTTCCGTGAAAATAAGTGTAAAAGGCATCGCTGCCACCCGTATAATGAAAAACGGCACTTGGTGAATCTGGAAAGTTCTGAAAATTAAGTGTTTTCTCATTTTTCTAGCAGTTGGGAGGCTATTGGAGAACTGTGTGACACATGTACACCTGAAATGAGACTCAGGTCGTTAATATATTAAATATTCAGTCTGGCTGGACTTGCTAATCACATAGCGGTGGGAGGCTATCAATAATGCATTGCGTTTGCAATGCACAGCTGCCTCTGCTCCTGACGCCTTATATAGATACTGTTATTATTGCCTACACCTGAAGAACAGAGGTGATTTTGAAGACAGTTATTGGCAGTTAAAATGGAATGATGTTGGGGAAAGTTCACAATCAGACACGAGGTTTCGGACGCGGTGATCCCTCTACCGAAATTGTGCATTTGGAATTAGCTGTGGCGTTTTGTTGCTGTTGTTGTTGTTGGTTGGTTGGTTGTTTTCGAGGCAGTGCCCTTTCTGTTACAGCTGACTGGCTCGTTCATTAGGTGATGCTGGTTCTGTTTGAAAGGTTGCTGGGCCGATTGTCCACATCGCTCACCTGGTCCACGTGAGCCATCTGCTGTAACTGAGTTGATTTGAGACATTTTTGGAAGAAGGGTCTTTTTTCTGTCTCTGTATCTCCAAGGAACGTTCCAGTAAAATACCTGTAGATAATGTTTGTCTATGTTGTCACAGTGGCCCTGAAAACGAAAGGAGCTGGGGATGCTCAGCAGATCGTTATGTAAAAGCTGCAATTCTTCTGGCACTTGAGAGAACATGCTGTTAGCAAGCATTTGTCTAATACTGAAGATTTTTTGCAGATCAAAGACTTAATATATGCCACATGTTGCAGAGGAGCTTACAGTGGAACATGTACAATCATGCAGTACAATAATCCAGCAAACAGTTGGTTGTTCGGGAGGCAGCCGAGGCTGTTGGTTGTGTGGTGGGAAGGGTCGCGCTCCAGGGATGGGGGATGTCTGCTTCCAGACGGACGGGGCAGCTTGGCCAGCGCTCCCTGGCTTTGCCCCCGTCGCGGGCAGGGGACGGCGCGGGGGGGACGGGGTGTCGCGGGGGTCCCGCGGCTGCCGGGCTCGGATCTGCCTCCTGCCAGCGCGGGGCCAGAGGGGTCGCTTCTGTGGGACTGTGCTTGCGCGGGGAGCGTACCTGCAGGGCTGGTCGGCCAGAGGTGGGCTTTCGAGACCCTGGGGCGTGGGATGGATTTGAGAGACTCCTGGTCTCGGGTGTGAGTCCATTTGTGTTGTCGTTCAAGGGAGCTCATAAAACTGCGACCGTGGCAGCCGTGACCACCTGCATTTAGACGGCGCTCTGAGGTCTCGTCTCACACACTCGTTTTCAAATCTTCCTGCTTTTGACTCAGAAGCTATTGTATGTAATTGTTGCCGATCTGAGTAGCTGAACTAGCTCTTGCTTGTATTAGTCAAGCCAGGTAGATGCAGAGCAACGATTCTGCTGCAGAATCAAGGTGGCGTGAACCCTGTTGTTATCAGGGGTGTGTTACTGTGGTCCGGGTTCCTGGGGTGGCGGGGGTGGCGGGCAGGGAGCCTGTGGCTGCAGTCTGCCCCGTGCCTGCAAGTTGTACAAAGGGACGATCAAAATCAGAGCAAATGGCAATCCTTTTCCTGTTCTCCTGGCCTTAGGAGCAGTTTTTGCACTGTCTTTGTATCTGCAGAGCTCTGCCCTCGTGTTTCGATTTTTGCTATGTGCAAGGCATGACTCCGAGCTAGAAAAGGGTTGTGCTGTTGGTGGGATTGGGATGGTCGAACTGCCTGGGTTGCTGCTCTCCTCAGTAATGCTGCCTGAGCGTGGGATTTTGCCATCAGTTACCCAGTTGAAATTCACCCCCAGCGGTGCCTTGAATTGTGTGTAGAAATGCTCAGACTTTGGGGCTTGTCTATGCACGAATGGCCAGGAAAGGTATAAATCATAAGGGAAGTGTTTATACTGCATAAGGTCTTGTGTAGACATTGGCACACAATTAAAATTGCTTCATGTAATTGATTCATTTTGGAAGCAAAGTCACCTGAACTAGAAAGAAACCACTTCAAATCTGATAAAAGTGTCTGCACAGCTCCGCCAGCTCACTCTGACTTCACGTGGGTTTGAACCCGGTTTTGACTGACTCAGGACAACCCCAGAAATTAATGGGAATGTGATCGTGTCCTATTTAAATCAGTGTGTTTGGAAAGCACATTTGTTACAAATAACCTTGATTGATAATGTTACCACAGGCTTTGAGTCAGGATTCACGCCAAGTCTCTTGAGGATTATTGTAGCTGTTAAAGGACCTGAAGGAAAGGAGAACTTTGTGTTAAACGTCTGTGTGGCCTTGAGTGGAGGAGCAGTTGTCTGCGGTGCAGGTCCCCGCGGTTTTCAGGGGTGCCACCGCTAACAGCAAGCTGAAAAAAACACAGGGCGGGAAAAAACACGTTGTTCGATTTGAGAAGCGGGTGGTTTAGCTGTGCATCAACCCAAACAAGTCCGTCCCGATCCCCGCGATCCAGGGCAGCCTGGTCCACCGCGAGAGCCGGGCCGCCGCCACCCTCTGCCCGCGTGTGCGCGCCGCAGGAGGAGGCGACCTGGGGACAGTGTCGGCGCCACCGAGGCCCAGGGCAGCGCCGCGTGTCCCCGCCGCGCTCGCGGGTCCTGCAGCTCCACCGCGGCTGACAGGAGCTGGTCGTGCTGCAGTCGCGTCTCCCCCCGTTTCTGAGCTGCCGGAGATCTCTCTGTGTTGATGGAGATTGATTTTGCCTTTGGGAACCCGAGGGGATAAGTTGTACTCGTAATTGGCCTGAACTGAACTGCGGGAAACTGCTGATGTGTTCATTCTCTTTGCAAGTGATGTGTTTTATAAGCAGCTTCGTGGACCGCTTGTGACTGAACGTAAGAGCAGGAGAGGCTGGGGCTAAGAGGTGTCATTTATGCGTGGCAATACCTGTGTTTAAATGTTGCGCTCAAGCATTTTACCGGAGACAACACCTTAATTCCTCTCCATCCAGGAAAAATTATAGTGCTCGCTACGTGAATCTGTTACTTCTGTCTGTTGATCATCAGGTCGTTTCTTGAATGAGACAGCAAGGAAAATAAGGTTAAAAAGGCGTTAGCAGCAGCGGATCCTGCCGTCAGTGCTGCTGGTTCCAGCAGCCCCTGGGCGGGCTGGGGCGCAGAGGCCTGGGCGGGCTGGGGCGCAGAGGCCGGGGTGATGGCCGAGGCCGGGGCGGGCTGGGGCGCAGAGGCCTGGGCGGGCTGGGGCGCAGAGGCCGGGGTGATGGCCGAGGCCGGGGCGGGCTGGGGCGCAGAGGCCGGGGTGATGGCCGAGGCCGGGGCGGGCTGGGGCGCAGAGGCCTGGGTGATGGCCGAGGCCGGGGCGGGCTGGGGCGCAGAGGCCTGGGTGATGGCCGAGGCCGGGGCGGGCTGGGGCGCAGAGGCCGGGGGTTCTGCAGGGTCCAGCCCCGGGTTAATTGCTCTCCAGTTTTAAGCCCGGGACTCGGCTGTGGCTCTGTACTTAGCACACAGTGTTCGCTCAGGAGATTAAGATGAAAATATGTTCTCCTTGCTAAAGAGAGCACATAAACAACCCATAAACGGCCCATTAACCTACAAAATTTGCAGTAAAGAGCATGTGGTAAAGCAAGCCATAGGAGACCTGTGACCCAGCAAATGCCTTAATTGGATTTTGAACCTTATCGTCTGTGCTAAATGCAACTAATAGGAAATTAGTAAAAACGAAAGAATACGTGAAAGAAGGGGAGACCTGAGATGCACATCCCGGTTTGGTGGAGCATTTCTGTAATTCCTGTCCTGACACACTTCAGCGAGCAAAGCATTGAGGGTGGTGGTTGTGGAATGATTGTGTTACAGGCTCAGGTATCAGAGTAACACATCCATGTAATAGAGCCTGCTTGAAAACGACTGGAAATAGGTGATTTTCCCGTCAGCTGTATCGCTGCCTTGAGCAGCTCCAGCAGCTCCGCGGTCGCCTCGGGCGGGCTGCTCCAGGCACCCCCGCTTGCCGTGCTCCAAGCTGCTTTTTGAAGTCACAGGATGTGCGTTTATTTATTGCGTTTCTGGCTGTGAAGCCACCAAACGCCTGGAGAATGGCAGTCAGTTAGTAGTGGTGCTTTTCAACTGAATTTAAACAAATTAAGTAAAGAAGCAGCAGTAAATCATAGAAGTTTGGAGGCTCATGCGGTGAGCTGTTTTGTGTTCCTTTCTGTGTGATGCGTTGTGTAGGGGACACATGTCTGTGTCCACGTCCATGTCCAAAGCGTTACTGCAACAGAACTAAGTGCTGTTGTGCTATGCCCGGTCCACTGCAGTAGTGGCATTTAACGCCTTAGCTGGCTCCTTGGCTCCTGTTTTAAGCGGTGTTTTTCATGTGTGCGCCCGGGGAGGGGTTCCCCCCGCGGCCAGTGTGTGGGAACGGAGCTGCGGGGTTCGGGCTCAGGCGCTGCCCGGGGAGGCGGCTCAGCCCCGCTGGGCTGCGCTGGACGCCGGAGCTGGACCTCCTGCTGCTCGGGTGCGTTGGTTGGAGCACTAAATCCTGGCGCCAGCGGCTGAGTGGGGTTGACTGTGTAAGGCTGAGCTCAAGTGTTATGCCTAATTGCACTTCTGGAATAGGATAATCTTAATTATTTACTCTAATGTTTGTTTTCAGCATGTTTTAGATGCAGATTTTTAGTCCAAATGGCTTTTAGAAGTGCAAGGACAAAAAACCCCACAAACAAAAGAACAACCAACCAAACAAAAAAACCCAGTACATTTTTATTAAATTATTACTGTTAATATACTTTAAATAGAAATCCATTTTATATTATGATATAATGAATTTACATCGCCTTTTGCTTAACAGCCTAAGGTGAAAGCTGTGAAAGTATCTTAAAAAACAATAACAGGAAGGTATGAGAGGGCACGTTTCTTATTGGTTCTTTTTCTCACATTCCAAAACGAGACTTTGTTTACTCTGGAAAAATCAGCGGTGATTGGACACCGGGTGTAATTAATTATTTTGCAACAGACAGCTGATGTTTAGGAAAGAAATGAGTTTTTAGCAGAGCTGTTCAAAGTTCGGTCTGCTGTGCGACGGTGACGAAGGCGGCAGACGGGTGTCTGTCCGAGAGCCGCGCGTGGCCCCGCGTCCCTGCCGAGCCCCGGCAGAGCGGCTCCCGTGCTCCGGCTCCCGGGATCTGCACGGCCGCGGCCTCGGTTCTTGGATGTTCAGTCACCTGTGTTTCCTAACCAGGGAGGGCTTTCTGCTCGTTTTTCTTGAGCTAATAATGCAGATGGACGTGGCGTGTGCCATCCAAAGAGCCCATGTTGAACATAGTTTCTTGGGCAGCCTTTTCCTGATGGGAACAGTTGTTGTTTTGCGGTGCATTGGTGCCTGACTAAATGCATTGGGTTGCATTCTTCATGTATAGATGACCCAACCTTTCTGTTAAATATTCCTGTATTTTCCAGCAGTGGGTCTGGGAGGGTTTCAGCCTGCCTGGGCAGGCCAATGGCAGCCGGGCCTTGGGGACAGGGAGGGGACAGCAGCCATGGGATGCTGTCGCAGCAAGCCCCAAGAGAGTTTGGCTCAAACTGGTTTTACGTCATATAAAAAAGGGGGCGAAGGATCCCAGGTGATCAGAGTACGAAAGGTCCTTGGGCACGCACCATAGAGCATATTGGTTTTGAGCTTGATAGCGCTTTTTTTTTTACAAGGGCTGCAAATTGCTGTCAGATAGGGCTGTAGGAAGAGCCGAGCTTTCTTGAACTTTACTCCCAGCTTGAACTTTTAAGGAGTGAGTGAGAGGCGAGGAAGGGGAGAGAGGGAGGCAGACGTACCCTCGCACCCCTCTGTCCGCAGCAACTAGGATGTCAGGTGGAGAGGAGAGCCTGGAGAAGCAGCCGAACGGCTTTGGGGAGACGGGCAGGGAGCGGAGCCGCACGTCCCTGGTCATCTCGCAGGCTCTTAACCGCAGTATTTTCACCTCCGCAGTCTCCCCTGCTGCCGAACGCATCCGCTTCATCCTCGGAGAGGAAGATGACAGCCCCGCGCCCCCTCAGCTCTTCACGGAGCTGGATGAGCTCCTGGCCGTCGATGGACAAGAGATGGAGTGGAAGGAGACCGCAAGGTGAGTTGGTTTTCCTTCACCCTGCGAGGGAAGGGAAGCTGCACAGGGTTCCTCTGGGAAATTACTTCTTAATATTCAGCAGAGGCAGTATCTGTGCTATGGGACAGCTGAGGAAACCCACAGAAAGGAGCCCGTGAAGTTGGAATTATCTTCCTGCTGTGAACCAGAGTGTTTGTTTAAATATCCCTTTAAAGCAAAAGCTAGAAAAAATGGAGTGCCAAATGTATTTGAAAATGTTGCCTTTGGAGACCTAACAGAGTCATGGGCTTTTTGGTGCTTTGCAAAGAATGACAATATCTTGGCCAGAACTCTTGGAAATTGGTGCCTGAATAAAGCTTCTGCAAATGTATTAAACCTACTTCAGTTCTGTTGCCCAAAAGAACTGACTCCCCCCCACAGCACACGCTGGAAGGCTTTGACTGTCTCTCTCGTATTGAGTTACTGATGAGATTAATTTTAAATAGGCAAAAAAAATGAAAGGTTTTTTTCTTTAGAGTGTTATTCAAGGGGTGTGTTGGATTGGGTCGCTCGCGTTGAATTTTGGTCCTCTGCCTGTTTCCTTTATGGTGCTGTTTTAGGACTGGCATGGTTTTTGACCTAGTTGACCTAATTTAGATACAGTTTATTTTTTAACAAATCCAAAAGAGCCTTTGGATTGGATTCATGATCTAAAGGCTGCTGTTTAGCCCTTAAACCTTATAAAATGGTAACTTTTTTTATATAATGGAAATGTTTTTCTTGGGCTTGCGTTAAAAGGTGAACCCCTAATTACAGTGTGGTTGCTGCGAAGGCCTGAAACATCGCACTAGAAAGAGATGCTCGCCCAGGCGGAGCGCGGCGGGGCCCCACCTGCCCTGTTCCAGTCCCCTCTTCACCCGGGGCTCTTCGTTTTCTTTGTTGTGGCTGGGCTAAGCTCTTTCCCCACCTTCCAGCCCTAAGGGCACCTACTGTGTTGGTAGTTAGCCCGTGTTGTTTGGTTACCGTAATCTTCTTTACCTGCGATTTAATGAACCGCTCCACCACCTACCCCTTTACCCCCTTATCTTTATTTTTACTCTTCAGTCTCTTGGAGAGCCTATTTAAAGACTTTTCACCTTTTACTCTTTAACTTCTGACTTATTGGTCATCCTTTTCTCCCTTTATTGCTGTTCTGTCCTCTCATCATTTGTCTGGTATTTGCATTTTGTCATCTGTACTGCTCACCTCTGCTTTTTGCAGCCAATTATGCTTTCCTCTGCCCGTGTGTAGACCTTTGAGAAGGCTCGTTGAATTCTCGTTTGTTAAAGCTTTGGCACAGTTCAGACCTTCGTGGTGTGTTTCTTCTCACGCAGTCTCTTTGGTTTCCCCTTTGTAGTATGAGCATTAGCAAGCTTTGTTTTCCTCAAGCTCACCAGTGTCAGCTGTCAGAAGGAAGATGCCCCGCGTCCTGCGTGACGGGTCACAAAGCGCTGCTGGTTCTTGGGGAGCATTTGTCGCGAGCCCTCCACTTCGGCGTTCGAGGAAGCTCCTAGCGGGATGTGCTTACGCGCTTTGTGCTACCGCGTGGCTGTAGAGAAAAAGGGAGGTTTTCTTCTCCTCTGCCAGATGCTTCGGGTTTTGTGTGTTTCCACAGATTTTTGGTAGAAGTGCTAGATGGAGCTGCATATGTAATTCTCTCTCTTTAAATAGCTGGTAGATGTCACAGAAAATTTCTTACAGGAACCTTAAAGCTGCTAATTTAAAGATGTTTTCAGAGGGGACCTTCAGTTGCCCATCTTGGTTCTGGGTTCGTGTCGGTTGAGCCGTCTGTGCTGCAGCCGCTGTGCGAACAGGCAGCGGTTGTCACCCGCGCGCGGTGACAGCTCTGACGGTAGGTGAGGTCAGCCCGTGACCCGGGCTGGATCGTGACCGTGGGCCTTTGCGTGGTCCCGTTCCCTGTCAGCACGTGGTGCTACCAGGACACAGCCGACAATAAAGGGCCACTTGGAAAAAACATCTTCAGTGTAGACCAACTTTCTCCCAGCAAAGCCCTGTAGATACGGTGGAAAGAGAGCAGTAAAAGGGAAGGTTTACTGCTGTTAAAGGGTAACCTGGAGATCTGGGTCACTGGGTGGTTCATTTTGTTGGTGCTTGTCATTATTTCACCTGGTGCGGATGGACAAGTTCTTGCACTAGCATGGGAATATTGGCGTTTCAGCAATAGCTACGGGATACAGCGCAAACCAGCAACACAAGAAGACCTGAAACAGCTGGAGGGCACCGGTCTGTGCCGAGGTTCGGTACAGAACACCCGGCAGCCATGATGTGCACACGTCATTCTGCGAGACAAGGGTGGTAGAAAGGTCACGAGATGACAGTGGAAAGGAATGAAAGGGTGGTGGACAGGTGTTTTTTAAATCTTTCATTGGGGTCATCTTTATGTGAACTCTGTCAGACAGTGCATTTACACCCTCCAGTCCTGTGCCCATTGTAGGGCTTTGGGCTCGCTTGCTAAACCTTAACAGGCTGCAGCTGCCTGATGATAACTTTATTGTGGCATCGTTACCTTCTGGTAGGTCAGTTACGACACTGTTACGCCAAGGGTGAGTCTTCCCGTGACCTGTGATCCCAGAGCCACGTTTGCTCCCCAGGGGACACGTTTGGCCCCTGGGAGGTGAAAGGGGCTATCTTCGCTTCAGCTGGGACTCGTTCTTGTCACCATAGGCATCAGCTACAAGTGAAGTGGCACACCAAATCGATTCCACTGGACTCAAAATGAGGATTTCTGCTTGCCTGTAAGCCTCTGTTGGCCTTGCGTGCTGGCTGGCAGCTGGAGTAGTTAATGAGGTGAAGCGGAGAACAGTAACTAAAAACCCATAGAGGACAAGACGCTAAGTAGATGTATAGAAGGCCACTTGGACAGCTTAGCTTAACTACGTACTGCAGGTTTGTGTGCAAGGTGGTTTTCCATTGGGACTTCAGAATGAAATGTCTGGATGGGCCTGAACTCTGCCGAGGAGAAGAGTTACTCCAGGAGCTGTGCTGAGCGCAGCAGGGGATAGTTCAGACAGGCTTGCGAGTCAAAATGAGTTTTACTGTGTTTGTGTTGTGGATTATAGTCAGAAAAGTAAACAGCAAATATTGAGAATCCTGAATAGTACACCTTCACTGAAAGATAAACCCTTTGTGATTTGCAGCCTTTATGTTGTTGTTACAGGCTAAACTGCATCTCAGTGGCACGTTTGTGTACAGAACATATATCCTGTGGAATTCACAGATTTGCAGCTGCCCAAGTCCCTTGGGTGTCTGGGCAACACCTACATTGTCCGCACTAAAGAGAACCTTATTATTCTGAGACCAAATTCAGTTCTTTAGCTTGGGTTTTAAAAAAATAGTGTAAAAAGAGGTTATTGCAATTGAAAAATGTAATTGATGAGTCCTCCAGTAATACATTTTTCAGGCTTAAATATAATTTCACTTGGTGTTA
Source organism: Columba livia (assembly GCF_036013475.1). NCBI lineage: Eukaryota > Metazoa > Chordata > Aves > Columbiformes > Columbidae > Columba > Columba livia. The sequence goes on from NC_088605.1 coordinate 78,700,799, forward strand.
ATAATAGTCCTTAGAACCAATTAGCGAAATAACCACCTTACCTTTACACACGTGGTTTTTGTTTTAATAATCCCCTTACATTAGTCACTGGAATTTTAATTTTCCACATATATTGAAATAGTATCTCAAGACAGGATTAAAAGGCGCTTCAACTTCGCAATTGGACGATATTTAAACGCCCCCTTTGTCGGCACCCCGAGCTTTTAGCAAAGCCGCGGCTGGGTGCTGCGATGCTAGCGGAAGGGCTGAGGTGCTGCTTCTCCTGTTCTTGGGGAGGTTTCCTGCCCCGAGTCCCGCAGAAGGAGCAGTTTGCTCTGCAGACCCTGGGGGTGCCGGGGGAGCCCCCTCGGGTTAAACCTCCCGCTCACCTGCTGCCAGGACACGGGCGTAGGGCTTCGGGGTGCAAAGAGTGCTTTGCCCAGAACGGGACTCAACCTTTGCTCTGATCTTCAACTAGACATGAGCCTTCTGGGTTTTTTCAGACATACTTGGTTAAATCATTAATGGTCAGAGAGCGGAGGGAAACAACGAACCCCTTAATTAGTGTCTTCTCCTTGGGCGTCTCACTCCTGCTAAGAACATGTCGGGTTTGTTGGGATGTGCTTCTCCCCTTCGCCTGGTGCAGCCTGTTGCTCTTGGGCGGTGTTACTCAGTGCTGCTGCCTGTTGTCAAGGCTGCTGAGCTGTGGCAGCGGCTGAAGTTGTCAGATGTTATGGCCTGGATTTGAATACGTGAAAGCAAGTCATACTTCCAAAAGTGCTGAGTTCTTTTAATTTTGTTTTTCAAGTTTTGGAGCTCAGCGCTTCTCCTGGCCAGGTGCTTGAGATGAGTTGCGAAGGGTGAATGCAGTGGCCTGGCTTTCCCTCCCTGGGGTCCAATGGCGCGTTGGTCGAGCCGTTGCGCTCGGTTTGGTGCAGCGTCAGGTTAGACCCGGTTGTGCAAACTGCGGAGGGAACTACCGAGTCTCAGCTGACTCGGTGGGACCACCTGTGTACTCTTGGCCTGGAGCAAACATCAGGTAAGCTGTGTTAGTTTAAGTCTAGGTGAAAGGTATTAAAGATAACACGTTTTACTTGACATTCGCAATAGTTTACAGGCAGGTGGAGCATTATTGCTGCTCAGCTGACACATACCAGTTTGTTAAGCCTCTGCAACTTGATCATGGATTTGTGGCTGCGGGAAAATGCGTGTGCTTGAACTTGTCGATAGCCGCAACGGTTCAGCTGTCTTGCTTCTTTCAGAGACTTGTGTCTGGAAGGAGCCACCAAGTTTAATGTGGTCTTGTTGCTCTGCCCTCTCATAGGTGGATAAAGTTTGAGGAGAAGGTAGAACAAGGTGGGGAGCGATGGAGTAAACCTCACGTGGCCACGTTGTCCCTGCACAGCTTGTTTGAGTTGAGGACTTGCATAGAGAAGGGCTCCATAATGCTGGATATGGAGGCCTCTTCTCTCCCGCAGGTGGTGGGTAAGTAAAGCTGCCTTGGTTCTTTCCCGTGACTCTTCCCTGACACTTTTTGATAACCCTGATGACAGTTTCACTGATGGTTTCAATGAAAAAGTGCTGCTTGTTCATTAAAAGGGGAAAATAAAGAAGTAATCCTCCAAGGAATAACAGGAAAAGCTGGAAAGGGCCTGGGGAAGGATAAGAGGTAAATGAAAGGAGTTCTTCTCAATTCAGGAAGATGAGCAGAAGAATTGACTTGAATGATGATCACACTTACTTCTAACTGTTTTTTGGCAATTATATAGAATCATTTGGATCCTGAAGTAGATATCCTAAGTTATATCTGATATCCTAAGATATCACTACGTGTGTGTGAGCGCAATAGCGTACACTGCCTTAGTTAATGTTTATGGTCAGAAACACACCATTTTACAAGGCCACCTCCTCCAGGACAGCGCCGTCCGCCTGGTGCGGTTTCTGGCCGCGCGGTCGGACCGCGGCTGGTTTTGGGGAGGTCGGGGGGCGCTGGGAGCAGGTGGGTGGTGTTGGGCACGGGGAGCTCCCCGCCAGCAGCGGGGTGTGCAGCAGTCACAGGGCCAGCTGGAGCCTCACTCTGCCGAATGGGATGGCCCTTTTTTTGTGGTCAAAATAGCCGTGGCCTGGAATGACGCTTAGTGACATCGCTGAGATCTGTACCGTGTTCCTGGTGATGTGTGAGAAGACATAAAAAATAAATGTTCAACGTGAGCCGTCCAGTGGAGGTACATTCAAACAGTACGCTGGGTTTAGAAGCCGTTATGTGAAGAGGTGAAGATAAAATGAAATACAAACCCCTCAGAACTTGGAGATTTGAATCATAATCTCCAGAGGCAGGCTCAGCATTGTCCTGGCTGCAGTTACCAAGTGACGAGTATTGCACTAGTTTGTGAGAGTTCAAAGTACAAAAGCTGCGTCTGATGTTGTCTTCAGAGTTTTAAGCTTAGTTTTGTAGGTGCTTAGGGTGACATTTATCTTTCTGTATTTTTGTATCCGTGTGTGCAGATGCACAGCTTTACAAAACCTTTTTTCTTTTTAATATTCTGAAGTTTTATGCTGAAGCTGAACATACCAGAGAAGATAGTGTCTCATGTCAGTGGTCCAAAACTTTAACCTTCAGATATTAAGTGTCTTTCTGAAGGCACTTGAAGACGTTGCCTTCAGTATCTTCCCTCAGCCACCCCAGTCAAACCTAATTGCTGGGAGACTACGGAAGAGTAGCACTTTGCAAAAATGAAACTTGTGCCACACATTTGTGTCACCGTACCTACCTGCACCTAATCACGCTTTGCTGACTTTGGGTGGAGGAGCTGGGCGTCTGTCCCTGGTGATTTGAGGAGGCGTTACTTCTTGGGCAGCATATAGGAGACGACTGTCTGGCTCACCGAGTTAGCAAATGTGATGCATGTTCTGCCTCCGTTGTCCCATAACTTTTATTATTAGCACAAATAAAAGTTACTGGTAGACAAATAAGAGCTGCCACTTTCCCTTGGGGGACAGCATGTTAACTGATGAAATCAAGTGAGCAACCTAATGTGAGATTCAATGCGCAATAAAGATTCTTGATAGATCTGGCTACCTTTTTTTGGGACAGAGGAACAGAAAGGAGGGAACCGATGGGAAGCGAGCAGTCTTTGCAGCGACTTGGAAGATTATTTTTTCTGATGACACAGTTGAAGGCAAAGCCACTTAATATGTCATGTGAAAATGGGAGCAAATTCTGCCTTTTGTAGTTACTGTCATTGTACTTGAGTTCTGAGAGTGAATGATTTAATTAGTTACTCATCTCCAGGACATTTTTCTGTGGTATAAGATTAGGTTCTATTTGGGGCCTGTGAGGTGAACTCGGTCCTTGTTGAACCTCAGAAGTTTTGCCGTGTTATTTTTGAAGCGTACTGGAACCTGTGGTGCAGTTGGAGCTTCGTCACAGAAACTCAGGGCACATTCCTTCTCCGAACTAAGAACCGGCTTGTCCTGGGTGCAGTTGGTTTGAAACACGCTCCATGGCGTGTGTGGAAAGAACAGAAGGGAGTCTCGGGGCAAGAGGTGTGTGTTGGTGGCTGGTGGGTCTTGCTGGATGGGAACGCACTCCATTTCAAAGGAAATGTCTGAAAGAGATTCCCATTAAAAATAAAACGGCCCAGTCCAGTAGTGGTTTTGAGATGGGAAGGAAAATTTTCAGAAAGGTAGGGTGAAAATCACCCATCTCTCTCCCCCTGCTCTCCCTCGATGTAGCTGAGTTTTGTGTTTAGTGATTAATGTGTCTCTTTTCTCCCTCTCCCCTTGCCTTGTGTGCAACAGAAATGATCGTCGACAATCAGATCGAGACGGGGCTTTTGAAATTAGAGCTGAAGGACAAAGTCACCTACACGCTGCTCAGGAAGCACCGGCACCAGACCAAGAAGTCCAACCTGCGCTCTCTGGCTGACATTGGAAAGACCGTCTCCAGTGCAAGTAGGATGTTTTCCAACCCCGATAATGGTAATGCAGAGGCTAACTGGCTATAGCCTTCCGTTCTAAAGCAACCCACCAACCTTGCCCGCCGAAAACTAACTTTGTGGCCATGACGACGCTTTTCTAACCCGCGATTACTGTAGCGAGACCCCATGCTGATGGCACATCAGTGGTGGGCTCCGGAGGCTGCTTCTGCCGTGGCACGTTGCTCTAACCGTAAATATCTTCACTGGACGGAGTGGGAGAGGAGGGGAGGGGGCAGGCAGGGAACGGGCAGGGGCAGGCCGTAGGCAGGAACGGGCAGGAACAGGCAGGGGCAAGGGCAGAGCAGCAATCCAGCAGCTGGCGGGGAGGAGATGAAGTAGGAACAGTAGGAAAGAGAATTACAAAAAAATCCTAAACAGGCCTGAACCTAAAAGGCTGATCACCTGACACGTTTGTGCGGAGGTGAAGCTTTCGTACGTGTTCCATTTCTGTAACAGGTAGTGTCAGTGGCACTCTTAATCAAAAATTACATGATAGTGGCATCTAGCTTGCATTTTATTGCCATACAATCATTGTCCAGTGTGGGTAAAGCTGATTTCCATCTTGCTTATTCATCCTCAAATTGTTTGGTGGTGTGTGTTGTGAATATGTCTGTCCCTCTGTCTAACAGTGGCTTGATAACGTAGTGCGGTGCTTGTAGCCGTGTCGTAATAACCGTGCGTGCCGTGGCTGCAGACAGCTGTAGAGGCCTTGGCAGTGGCTCCGCACTTACCCAGACGTGGACGTTGGCAGTCCTCTTACTAGCAGTGATCCAAAAAGAGCAGGTTGAAGCCTGTTGTCATGTCTCGGAGTTCTGTAACTGTCTCATGCTGCTGTATGGAAGTACAACTAAAAGTTGCTATTTTAAAATATCCAGAAATGAAAGCAAGCAGAGAAATTTTTCTTCCTGCTGCATGTAAGGCCTCTTAGCTTTCTGTGTTCTGCCTCTAAAACTCACCCTAACGTTTCTGCCTAACCCGTTTTCACACTTGATTAGTGTTTCCTATTTTTTTATCATCCTTTGCTTTTGCAACAGGTGTATATGTGCATGTAAAGAATATTTGTTGTTCTTGATGATATATCTTTTCGTGGTTGAGTGCCTTGATCACGCGGTGATTGAATGAATAAGACGAAGGAGCAGTACTGTGAATCGAGGGGACGTCCTGGGTGTGCAGTTTGCTGGTGAATATCCCTGCGGGAGCCCAGTGGGGCACAGGGAGGGGCCGTGGTTTGGAGAGCACTGGGGAGACATCCCTGTTCTGGGGAAGGCCCGATGAGGTTGAGGGCACCTTGCTGGAGACGCGGGAGCCTCTTCCAGAGAGCACCGTGCAGCCAGGGGAAAGCTCTCTTGGGCATCTCCATTTCCCATTAGCCTCAGGCATCGAACTTGTAGGTTCCTCAGGTTTTTGCCCTCAAATCAGCCAGGCACTTCACATTCTCAGAGGATGTCCCAGTCATGGCACCCAGCAAATAACTCATGTTTGTTGTCACTTGGAATCACGAAATCGTGTCCTGCCCAGCACATGTTGTGGGCTTCCCCCATCTCCTCCCTGGCCTCCCACGAGCTCCCCGCTTTGTGTGGGAGGCCACCGTGGGGAAGATGCATGAGCACTCTTTGCGGTGGTGTCTGTAGGTATCTGTTGTCGCCTCCGTGGCAACTTCTCGTCCTGGGCCTTTGGAGATGAGCAGGCTTGCTCTGAGATGGGGGAGGCAAAGCCTAAGACAGACACGTGTTCAGCACGTGTCGCTGGGGCGCTGCAGCCGAGCCCTCGGTTCTGAGCTCCAGGGAGCCCCTGCGTGTCAGGAGTGCCTGTGTCTGGGCCGTGGCGCGCTTTCTCCTGTCTCGTGGTTGAACCAGCAGTCAAACCAGTGGTCTGTTCTCAATACGTGTCTCAGTGAGTTCCTGGGCTGTAGAAACGTGAAGGAACCTTTAGGACTGAGTGCACAGCATTGCTGTGATCGGTGCCTCCTTCGGCCAAGATGCCAGTCTAGCCACAGGGTTTATAATGTGCTCTGTTTACAAGGAACATCCACCTTCCACCTCTGTCTTGTGTCTGTTTTTACTGAACTCTGCTGGTAACAGCCTCCTCTTTTTCAACAGCTGGTGAATGTCAAATTCTTCTTTTCTGCACTTAAGGTCACTCCTTGAGGAGCCATCAAAACCTCTGGGTGTTCAAGGCAAATTAAAACGTACTTAAGAGGTTTGAAGGTAAATCATACACAGTGCATTATTTAACTGTCCCATGGATGGTAAGCCCTGTCTCTTGGCTGTACGGAGCCGGACTGTCAGGGCTGCTTAACGAGAAAATAATAGCGTGCTCATCCTGGGGGGATGATGCTGACAGAGGCCGTTCATCTCATGTTCTCACTGCTTGTTTTTCGTGGCTAAGGGCACCCTTGACTCGGGCCCTGGGTGACTTTTGCTTGTTTGAAGGTGCTGTGCAGGTCCTGATTCTCCAGGAATTCTGTCCTGGCTCTGCTTAGCGCGCTGGCTGACATTCAGCCACTCCTTCCGTGGTGTTTTGCCTCTGTTTCCGCACCTGGGATGTTTCTGTGTTAGGAGAATACATAATGCATTATGTTCCATGGCAGCTCAAGTGCTGTGAGACTTAAGGAGGGAGAGACTTTTATACAAAGGGAAATACTTCATGAATAGTTGTTGCTGTTATTTATTATTTACGCTTTAATGAACAAGTGACTCCAGAATGTATTTGATCGAGTTATACCGTACTCCCTGGAGTTCACAGAGTGCCTCTCGTGTGCTTCTGAAGGCAGAGTTTGTCCTTTAGAGAGATGAAACTTTAATGAGGCCGCAGGAGTGCAGCTGTCTCTCAACAGAGCTGATCCCCGTAATTAAAGTGCCATCAGCCCCAAGCACTTTTAGATCTCCCTGGAGTTTTTTTTCCAGGTAGGTATTTCCTTTCGGTGTCTGTCTGCCTTTCATTTCAGCATCGGGGGACTTTGATGCAATATTCATGTTGCTGGCAGGTTAACGAGAGCAGCAGCCCCGGGACACGAGACTGGCGTGTTGCTGACTTGTCGCCCTGCAGAATGAGTTTACGGGCCGGTATATTTAGGGAGCAGCTTGGCGTTCTGCTCCACAGACCTTTAGTGCTGTTGTTAAAAGGGGTGACTCTCTTCTTTAGTTTAAGATTTAACCCTAGTTTAACCATAGCTTTTTTTAGTTTAACCGTAAGGCACGCGGGTGTAAATTAGAAAGTACTCTGCTAATGTACTGTACAGAGTTATTGTGTGTTCGTTAAGGGTTGTTAATGAAACGAACCCCACTGAAGCTGAACCAGGCCCTGCTGCAGGTTATGTATAATATTATGCAACTTCCCAGCTCTTACTGGGCAAGCACAACTGATTTGGAACTTAAGATTTTGATAAGTACCTAATTGTATTAGATTACTTTCAAGAACATTTCTTTAGGAAACACTTTACCATAATATTATTAGCACGGATTCTGCCCGTGATTTTCCTTCATTATTTTTTCAAGGAAGTTAGACTTAAAACCCGGTTTAAATAATGACGATTTTCTTCAAGCGTATTCATGTGAAATCTGGAAATAACCCCTGGCCATGGTGCTCAGAGATATTTAGGTGCCTGTATCTCACTTAGCTCAGAGAGCTTCAATAACTAGGTCTTTGGGACTCTAAAGTTTTCTATACCTTTCTTAGTTTCGTTATGAACTCCCGTTCTGGTATTATGTTTAATCATAATTGAAGCTTTTGAATGTGTCTGAGGATGCTCTTTTTGCATAAAGCAGGGAAAAAGGTAAAGAAGCAGGAGCTGCTAACACTTAGGCCGGGAAAACGCGTGCGTTTTCACCCGGTTGCGGGTCTCTCTGTGAAGCGCCTCGGTGTGTGTCCATCTCCGGCGGGGCTGTGAAGTGGCTATAGGAGCGCGGCAGCCCCAGCGTCCCGGCTGCTCGCTGGGCCTGGGCAGAGCTCCCGGGGTGGCCTCAGCCTCCCCTGCTCTGCTGCTTCTGCTCCTTTTGGAGATTCACACCCGACAGCAATCTGATTGGCACAAACACCCAACTTTTAAGCGGCCAAGGTGTGCACCGAATGGTTTTTACTCATCACTCTGTCATAAAGATTGATATTTGAATCACGTTTCTGGGAGGATGTTTTCTCAGAAATGTTTTTGCTCCTGGGAAAGAAATTGTGCAGAAGATGGCAATTTCTTGTGTGACATAGGATGGAGGAGGACAAATCAAAGCACTGCTTTGCTGTCTGTTCAACAGGGAAAAGATGATTATCAAACAGCCAAGCAGACGAAGCTGTACCACGCGACTGCTGGAAGTTCCCTTGCAAAGACACCACCCTTCTTGTTTCTTTTATTGGTGGAAGGTTGTGAGACAGATGAAGTGTTCAACCGGGACGTTTCAGTTGAACTCCTGCAGGGCTCTCTGCCCATTTCTGTGTCTTGTCTCGTGACCTGGCTGCCCGAGGGTTCTTGGTGTCCTTTCGGGTGCGGGGTTGGGGTGCAGGCGCTGTGCGGAGAGGCTCCGCAGCAGCCCTGGCGCCGCTCGGGCTGCGCCGCTCTGCCCTGCTGTGCCTCTGCACGTGAGAACCGCGGTCACCCTTCCTGCTGCAGCTGTCTGAGGGCTCTCTAGTAAATGTTCACCTGTGCTTCGGTTAGAATATTTGCTCTGCATTACTACTGCTATTTTTTGTTTAAAAGCCTCTTTGCTGCTGGTGTATTGTATAAAGTAACACCTGTGAGAGCCCGTGGCAAAAGCGTTGAAGAGAAGCAGTCAAATCATAGCAAACCCGAGCTGGCAGAGGCTGCAGAAAACAGCGATGTGTGAGCGTTTGACCCTCACAACTAATGGCATGCCACCCGTCACCGTGAGGTTATTTGTCTTCGCTGTGCTGACGGGAGGGTTTGGGAGCGGCCGAGATAGAGCGGCGCTGGGGCTGTCTGCGGCGCGGTGCCTGGCGCAGTCACGCTCGGCAACTTTCTCCTCTCTGGGTTTTATTCTACAGTAGAGTTCAGCTTGGTTCAGTTGCGGTGTTTTTTGTACAAATGGCATCCTCAGTCCCTTAGGAGAGTTGATTGATGGTGTCAGCTGGATAATAACAGCACAGGAGCAGAGTAGTTTTAAGTCAGAAATGAGACACTTTCAAGAGATTTCCGAAGAAACCCAGCAGCGCATTTAGCTGTTCGCGTTGTTTGAAGCGTTGAAGAATAAGGTTTGCATTTCCAGCCTTAACTGGTGGTATATACATAGTTGGGATGCTCAAAATTGGCTCCTACAGGGAAGTGACCTGAGTAACTGACTAAAGCTCCTCGTGTCTGCTGTTCTTACTGACTGCACCGCAACTCGGGAGCGCTCAGCACCACCAGAAGTGCAGCTGCTTTGTCCAGTTGCTGGAAATCCTCTCCTAATCTGCTTGAATTCGAGACACCAGGGGTGAAAAACCAGTTCCAGACCTGCCAGCTGAGTGCTGAGAGGTGGATGTTGTGTTGTGCTCCAAATGAATAGACTTAACCACTTTAGTCACCGACGTATGCACAAAGGTGCACGTGTGTGTGTAACTGTGCATGTTCAGACACTCTTATCTCCCAGCGGGCTTGCTTGTGCAATTGCTGGAGCTTTTCTTCCTGTCTTTAATTCTTTGTTTTACTTCTCGCCTCTGCTCTGTCCCCTGCTGCCCGCCCGCCTGCGGCCCGTGAAGCGCGCAGCCCGCTGGAGAGCTCGGTGCCCTGCCTCGCCACGCGCTCGCCGCGCCACGACGCCCCGGTGCCGCGCAGCCCCAGCCTGGGCTGGATCAGTAAGTGCGGGCGGGACGGGGCGGCGGGAGCCCGGAGGACTCGGAGGGGCAGCGCGCGCCGCTCCGGCTCGTAGCTCGCACCCGTCTGTCTCGTTAACGCTTGCTGCCGCATTAGCGGGGGAAGAGGGCACGCGCGTTCTTGGTGGAGCGGCTGCTGCTCTGGAGGTCCATGGCACCCCTGGGCTCTTTTTCGCTCTGTTTTGCGTTTTTCTTCTCACGCCTGTCCCTTCAGGCAGCAGTCTCCTAAGCCATCAAGTGACATTTCATGTGTTGAAATACCCTTTGGCTTTATGAATTTTGCCACCAGTGCAGTATTATAAATGCAATGAGCTTAAATATGTTAATTTCCATATAAATGAAATGCGAAAATAGGCTCCCTTGGTCTCGCAGCCAGCAGGCCCCGCCAGCTTTATCTCTCAGTGAGGGGCTGGACACGTCTCACGCTCCGCTTCTCTCTTACTGTCCTTTGTGAGATGTTCCTTGTTCGGAGCGCTGCTGATGGCAGAGCGGCTGTTCCCAGGGGTGCAGCTTATTGCACCGATGGCACAGGGATGCTCTTCGCAGGCCACAGCAGTGCACAGGAATCTGAATTTCAGTATTCACTGTGAAGGATGATTATTGAGCCTTTTAGTACAAAGAGGTAATAACGTGGAGGGGTTTGGACTGACTGCCTGGCTTCTTGCACCAGTACCTGTGTGAGCACAGCCAAGGAGACACTGTGTTGGCCAGAGAGACTGTAATTTAAATTAGGCCTGAATTGAGGAATTACCCTTAGTTGGCAAACTGTGTAAGGGTGGACATCATGTGCTAAAGTCTCCGGCTGAGGTCTCAGCAGCAGAAACTTTTTACTCCCCTGGTTTGTTGAAGGCATAGAGCACCTGCAGACGAGGCGTCTTGTTTCCTTCTGCTCCCGTGTTCCTCTCTGGTCAGAGAAGCTGCTCATCTGAGGATTCCCCAGGTCTCCAGGGCTCTTTTCCCCTCTGAGGTCTTTCTCAGGAGGGGTGTTGCTAGGCTTACCACGGAGACCCACATTGCCTTGTGTCACTGTGGTCTCCAAATCGTTCCGTCTGCTGCACAGAGTCGCTCTGACAAGCTGGCCTGTCATACAAGCATTAACAGCTGACTGTTGGACATGTCTTTCCTGGCTCTGGATCTCCACAGAGCACAACCATTACGACCCTGAGTTGTTAGAAGGCTGAACTGACTTGGGCCACTGTGACCACAGAGCCAAATGGCTTTTGAGCCAACGCTGGACAAGTTGCATCTTGCATTTCTAGCAGCATCTCTCTGTTACTGCCTTGGCTTGGCAGCCAAGATGCACACAGGGTTTTGGGGAAGAGTCTAAATGCAAGCCGAGACACTGGCAAGTTCCTTAGGTCAGCAGAGCTGGTGAGAAGACAATGCTTGTGGTTTCCAGCCTGTGTTCTAGGCATTATCAGAGTCCGTGCTGAGCGGGACTAGTCTGAACCTGAAGGCTTTGTAAAGCGTCTCCAGAAGATGAGCTGCACAGACACCGAACTTCAGGGGGAAAAAATCACATTGCGTGCTCTAGAGGTTTTGGCTGTCAGCATTAAGTGTAAAATTTGTTGCAAGGAGATGGAGATACGAATCATCTTAGCCTGAGAGCTCTATTTAGGTTGGGATTATGAGACGCTTTCTACCTCCACAGAACAAAGAGTACTTTTTAACTTTGCGGTGCTCAGATCTCTTAATGCAAGGCCAGTCTAGTGACGGACAGCGGAGTGAACGAGGCCCGTGTGCCGTGCCAGGAGGCTGGAGCTGCGGCCGAGGTGCTCACGGCTCTTGGAGGGGCTGGTCTCGCAGAGCCGTGCAGGGCAGGCTGGCTCTGTGCTCCTGCCCAGGTCCTGCTGGGAGCTTTGCTGCTGGCCGAAATGAGCCTGTTATATTGCTCCTGTTAAACGTGACTGTCGTACAGGCAGCCTCTTTAGAGAAGATACCCGAGCGGCGCTGACTTGCCAGTTAGGGATTTAGGGGCAGGAGGGGAACGTTCCTTGTCCAAAGGGCTTTAGCTGTGACGCAAGGAGCTCCCTGAGAGCCCTTTGCCCAGAGAAGCCCTTTGCTTCTTGCCGTCCAGAGTTTTGTCTGAGATTTCTGCCTCGTAGGCTCCATACGCGTGTCTTTGCTCACCCCTGTGGTGCTGCTGCAGCCGTGATGGGTCAGTATGTTCAAGTGGTGTCTGTAGGGCAGTGTACCTGGATTAAAGCAGCGGGTACCTCTGGAAAAGGCCAACAAGCTTTTTGGCACGTTGGTCTGTCCGAATATGCAATAAAAATGGGAAACCTCAAGCCAAGGATGCCTGGAGAAGAGCTGCCGTGGCTTTGATGTTGATCAGGGTGGGGGAAAGAGGCCGCTAGCGAGTTGTGATAGAGTCGTTAGCTGCTTTCTTGTGAAAGAAGGGCCCTTAGCTCCTGAGGATCATTTGGAAGTCTTGGACTTCTAATAAACAAAGCAAACAAATGTCATAACCTGGAACAATCCTGTGTATGAAAGACCGCCGGCATTCCCATCTCTGGAGGCCTTGCAGTTTCTCCAGGTCCATTTAACTCTGCTGAAGACTTGTTTAGTTCCTCTCGGTTGCACTCAGGTGAACCCACAGAAACTTGGAGTCACCCAGCTGTGTGACACCAATTATCAGTGTGAACCAGCTCTGCCTTTTGAAGAAACTGCTTCCCTCCGGCTGTATTTGGTTCTATTGGCTCGGGTTTGCAAAGCAGCCATGTGTATCTCTGCATCGAGCTTCACTTGGTCACTTTAATCTACGGGTACGTTATATACTTGTCCAAGGTTTCCCAGAATTGGCAGCCTTTGCAACCTTTAAAAGATAATTAATTGCACCATGCAGGAAAAATGAGCCCTAAGTTTCAATAATTTGCTTCAGGTTTACAATAACTCAGGTTTATTTGGGGGTTCTTTTGTCCAGCTTTGCTTTTTACCAAGTACAAATAGTTATTAAACATTTCTGTCACAGAAGGATTTCAGAACAAAGTGGTGTGTGTGCTGTGTGACAGACACAGCGTGCATCGCAGGCCTGATCACTTTCCTTTGCACTGATGTGTTTGTCTGCTATCTACAGAGTCACATCAAACGTTCAATCAAAACTTGTAGGCATTTCTAAGTCTGGCTTCCTAGTAATTGATTAGGAGAATGGTTACTAAAACATGGAGCTGCCAAGTGGCATTTCTCACTCTATGAGTGAATGTGTTGGTAAAAACTTGGTAGAGACAGGTCAGGTCTTAGATCTGCCTCGCAGTAACAGCCGGAGAGGAAAAGCTGGAGATCCCCTGTTCATGAGATCTGTCTCCGGCTTTCGCCGTGTGGACGTTCTGATGCAGCGGTAACACAGAGCAGTTACGGTGTGATCCCAGGGGGCTCGGGAGGGAAAATGCTCTGAGTCTGTTTGCACAGACATTGAACGTGTTGTGAAGAAAACCCAGCTCTGACAGTCCAGATCATTTTCTTGCTGTTCCCATCCTTATGCAGATCTGTTGTAGAGCTTGTTCGCACAGGGAGCTGATGAACACTGGAAACTTGGATTTGAATTTCGGTGTGAATAGCAGAGCATAAGTCGTCTCTAAACACAGCCTACGTTGGGAAAGGCCTCAGTGCCGTTACTTCTGGAGCGTTTTCTGTCTTTGCGGGTACACCCGTGGTCAGAAGTGGTGCTAACGGCTCCTGTTGCTCTCCGCTGGTTCCTGCGGGAGTGGGTGGGAAGGGACGGGGATTTCGGAACGGTTTAAAACCGCGTGCTGGCTGCTGTGCTTTTCAGTGCCGCTTCCGTCCCGCAACTCTCCTTTCAAAAATCGAAATCTGCTTTTCTTCTCTGTGATAATGACTGTTCCTGGTTTCTGCAGTTCAAAGGCTTGTGATGGCATTGTAAAACTGAATTCTTGAATCACGGGGCTTTTCCCCCAAGTTGATAAGAACCATTTTCCAAAGTTCTGTCTGTGAACATACAAATAAGTAGGCAGAGCAATGAAAAAGAGAGCGAGCAGCTGCTTGGTGGCCGGTTTGCGGTGCTTGAACGCCAGCGTGTCAGGTTTACAGGTGAGCAGTGGGTGTTTGGAGGAGGAACGGAACTGCTGCAGCTCTTTGGTTTTCTTCATCCCTAGAGTATCCAGGGTCAGGAATCGGTGACTTTTAGCCAATCAAGTTGGTGCACACGTTGTTTTAACCGGTGAAATCGGTAAGGTTCATAGGTTTAGTTAAGGAGATCACTTGAAGAAAGAAGCGCTTGACGTTCGTTGGCTGTTTCGAAGGACCGGGAGCTGCCAGCCTCCCTCGCTGTGCGAGCTGCGCAGCCGCTCCGGGACGCCGAGGCCTGCACCCAGGTCCTGGCTGACCCCGCAGCAGCCCCACTGACAGGAACTACAGAGGCCCTTAGACGGGAGGGGGCGTCAGCGTCTCCCCATGCCACGTGCCACGGGAAGTCACGGAAAGCAGCCTGTCAGGGTCTTGGGTTCCCCACGTCAGCCTCCCTTGTGCACGGAAGGGTGTCGCTGTAGCCTGAGCCTCTGTGTTCTTCTGACTGGGCCGGGGCAGGTGCTTTAATTGGTGTTGACGTTGTTCTTACAGGCAGCCCAGCCATGGCTCACAGAAACCTGACTTCCACCAGCCTGAATGACATCTCTGACAAGCCTGAGAAGGACCAGGTAAGCTGCAGCTTCAGACCTCGCTTGGTCGTGTGTGTGGTTAGGAGCTGGATGTTGGGGGAAGAGACTTTGCGCCGTGAAACTGCGGCAGAAGAAGAGGTCAAACAAGGTGAGTAGAGTATTTCTGAGTCTCGTGATTGAATTTTCTGTGTCTTAAGCACCAGCCCTTGGAAGAAGAAGGTTAAACGCTGACTCGGCCTGAAGCAAGAGACACCATCTGCATGGGAACAGGAACACATCTCCATTCTCCATGAGAATGGATTGGGGAATTTCCAGATACCAAGAGGATTCCCATCCTCCTCCTGCTGACAAGAGGGTTTTCAGGGGTTCCAGCAAGGGCCCCCTGCACAGGGCAGCAGCATTTAAGGGACTGTGTCCCTGCTGCAGCAGCTGGTGTAAGAGAAGGCGTTCCTGAGTCAGCATCCCCGGAGGGGTTGAGCAGGCGCGGAGATGAGGTGCTCTTAGGGACATGGGTCAGTGACAGGGTTGGGTTAACAATTGCACTCGATGATCTCGAGGGTCTCTTCCAACCAAAGCGATTCTGTCATTCTGTGTTACCTCACCCGGTGCAACTGTGCTGAAAGGGAACCGTGGCGGAACAGCTTCAAGGTGAAGATGGGTGATGAAGTTAAAATTGGCCTTTAGTGCCCGCAGAACCGAGCTCTTTCTTACAGGTGTCCCTGAATTTGACTGATTTCTTAGGCTAGAGCGATGTTTTGGAGTACGTCATGTGGCTTGCTTTGTGTTCTCATCCTTTCCGAGTTTCGGAGTCTGAGGGATAAGAGTGAGTGTACTTGAACTCTCAGGAAGCTGTTGGCTGAGTAAGGTCTCTGTGCTAATTCAAAAAACCTTTGTCTTGATTCAAAAAGTGGGTTATTCTCAAAGCATGACTGTTTCTTTTGTAGGGTTTTTTAACATCTTCCAGTGTTCCGTAGTGCCGTGGTTATTCTGAATGCAAATGAGAGCCACTTTAGAAAACGTTTTGGGTAGCTCAGTAACGCTGGTGAGCTGAGAATGACTCTAGTCCCTGGAACAATGGCTGGTTACAACCTTCTGGAAGCGCAGCTCTGCCGTAAAGGGGCACAGCAACATCATCCATGGAGAAAAGGGAGTTCAGAGTGATTAAATATTTTAAATATGTATTTAGACAAATAAAAATAGTTCTGTGGAAAGGGACGGGAGGGAGTGTGGTTTGCGTTGACCTCGGTGTCATCTGGAGTTGCAGCATACATCTGTCTTGGCTGGCTGTTTGGCAAAATACCCATTTCTTTCAATACATGCAGCCACACCTGAGGAACGAGTAGGATTGTAAAATAGCTTATATCGTTGGGTAGACTGCTATGTTTTACATTTTTAATCGCATTGTACTTGGGGTCTTAGGGACAGGCTGGCAGAAATCCAGGTCTGAATGTTGCAGCAGGTCTCAAACAGCCCCAGTCACCCCTCCTGCTGTCTCTGGACATGTAAAATTGAGTATAAAGACAGATGTTTTGGCAGTGCCAATAGTGAGTTCTGTTAGTAAATCCAGTTTGGAAGGGCACTCCAAAGTTTGTAGCTTTCAATGTAAATAATGCCCGACTGTTTATAGCGAAAACCGTTACTTGAAAACTACAGAGCTCCAGAAAGCTGCTTAATTAATTAGCCCGTGTCCTGCCGATGAACTTTGCACAATGGAACCCTTGTACTGCACGCTTTTCGAAGCCAGCCTGAGAAAACCACCTTGGATCTCAGTTCTTGTTACTGATTGACTGAAACTTGTGTCTCGATAAAGCTTGCGAAACTGTCATGATGCCGGGCAAGTTTCCTGAGCGGAGCTCAGCGTTGTGTACGGGAGACGAGGCAATAACGCGTGCTGGGATGACAGCAGAAGCTGGAAAGAGAACAGATTTTCTTGCCTGGACAGCGGAGTGACTGGCTGTCATTATTTGGGTATCCCATCTGGAAGCTTGGCGATTAACGAGGCCGTATAGTGAAATACAGATTTGCGGCAGGAAGGAGCCGTTCCGTGTTTTATTTCTTTGTGTGAGCAGCCAGCCTGGCTCTGGACGGCGACAGGCTGCACTCAGCTTGCACGCCTTGCTTGGAGCAGGGCTGGGACCCCAGCTCTTTAATCAGTCGCTGGTTTTGCAAAGGTAAAGGAGACAGGCTTTGTACGGACCTCTACATACCTTAGTAACTTTTCTGCCCACCTACATCCTTATTTTCTGTTCTGCAACCTTCAGTACTAACTGGAATGATGCGGTCAACAATGTAATGACATTATAAGCAGAATACTCCTCTAATCTGTGTTTCAGTAGGTTCTTATTGAGCGGAATTGGTAAAATTCAAATAGAGCTTCTGGATGATCTCTCTTCAAACTGTGAAATGTGCTCCTCAGAAAATGTTTCGCCTTTTATTTCTTTCTGTCTCTCCCTGTACCGGAGCAGTGCTGGTGGCCAGCGCTTTGTAGGTGCAGCATGGCCTCAGGCCCTCCCTTTATTTAGCCCGGCAGAGTGGGGTTTGTGATGGTCACCCGCGTGACGAGGAGGGGGACGCGGGGCCGTGCCCTGGAGCAGCTCTTGCCCTGTGCGGCCGTGCCAGCGGGAGCGGGACCCTCACCCCGCCGCAGCAGCTGCAGGGTTTGCAAGCAGCCGTCCTTTCCAGCGTTTTTAGCGTACCTGCAGATCTTACCCGGCTGCCAGCCTCCACCCTCGGTGATCTTTGACTTCCTCCATCCCGAGACGCTCTGTCTGCTTAGCAACGGTTCCCTTGCATACTTGTGGAACAGCCAGCTGGTCCTGAGCATCACCCTCTGGCTTCCCTGCTCCTTTCCCCTGTGTGTTGTAAGGTCCAGGCTGAAAACCGCTGTCTCTCGTCGTAGGACGCTGGTGTGTCTTTGCAGGGTTTGTTTGGGGTCATTCTCCGTTGGAGCTGAAGCAGGAGCAGACCTCGGCACGCTGCGGTTGCCTCACCACTCATGGGTTGTCTGCCTGGCGTGTGGACCTGCCGGGGCTGGGTCCTGTGCGGGTCCTGTGCAGGTGCGGGGCAGTACTGAGACGAGTGTTACCGCAGGCACTCGAGTTTACTAAGTGGGGGCTATGACTCTCAAAAGTGCTGAATTGTTCCATTTATTTCCATGTTCCTGACAACTGGGGATTTCCAAGGATGGACTCGGGGTAGAGGGAACAAAACCAGGCCAGGAAAGGGCAGGGGATGCTCAGGACGGGGGAACCTCTCTGCGGGAGAGTGGAATGTGTTGGTGTGTTATCTAATACACTCGCCCGCTTCTGTCTCCTCTTGGAGTGGCAGTGCTTGGGCTGGTCACCCCGGCAAGGCTGCTTTCAGCTGGCTTGGGGTTGGGTTTGTTTTCTAGATAATCCATGAAGGGGGCAGCAAGCAGCTGGGATGTCAGCTGCAACGGCAGAAGCCCAGATGGATTCCTCCACACAGACACTTCTCTGTGTCCAGCCTGTTCTGAGCTGATGTTTCAGTCCCTGCAGAGAGCTGGAGTTGCGGAGTTGGTTCAGGTTGCAGGTGGGCCACTTGCCTCTTGGCCAGTTGCCTGGCTGTCTGCAGCAGCCCTCCTGACACAGACGCTTCTGTTAGGAGGCTTAAGCTCAGACAGGCGCACTCATGCCTTCACAGGTCTGTGCCGCGGCAGCACCGGGGTGGGGTGGGTGCTTCTGGCGCAGCGGGACGGAGAGGTGTTGAACCTGCTCGGGACCAGCTGAGGGCACAGCACTGGAGGGTCCTGGAGAGCACTGGACATGCTTTGGTGCTCCCCAAGATCTGTGAGAGGCTCCTCCCTGGGGGTGCCCTCCGTGAGGTTTGCAAGGACCGGTTCTGTCCGGTCCCGCAGGACGCTTGCGGAGATAGCGGGTAAGCTGCTGGTTTTCAAGGCAGACGCGTGCAGGAGGCGGCGGCAGCTGGATCGGCCTCCTCCAGGGACAGGGAACAGTGGGCGATCAGGGGAGGTGAGCAGCGGCAGCAGCCCTCAGCACGCCCGGGACTGAGGCACCGACGCTGAGCGGCGGGTCTCGGCTTCAGTGCCAGATGCGGGACCTGGTGAGACGGCCCCGTCGGCTCAGGGGCTTTCTTGCTGAGTGCAGAGATGAGCTGGAAGACAGAACGGAGGAGCGCCACACAGAAAGAAGATATTTACAGTGGTCTCTGACACAGCGACAGCAGGTGGTAATAACGTGTTGTGGTTTTATAAAAGTCATAGACAGCACTCAGATTTACCCATGTTAAGCTTTGTGAGCTTGGTTCCTCTACCCTTAGGGAAGGGCTGGGTTTTATGCTTTCTTTGGATTTACTTTGATCTTGCATTTGTTTTGTTTTTCTCATACCCTTTGCCTTCTTAATACACTTTTCAGAGTTAATCTTCTTACAGGGTAACCATTAAGCTCTTTTCACAAAGAAAATGAACTTAGGATCCCTCTTGGGAAAGGGCAGAGAACCCTCAGCTCTTTCCAAAGGACCAGCCGTGAAGGTGCTGCCCGTTCCGTAAAGGCCGGAGCAAAGAGGGTCCAAGCTCGGGGCTCTGCAGCCAACCCCGCTGTCCTGCAGCACGAGTTAAGACATGTGTGCTTGGCTTGTTCTTCAATAATTTTAGGATCATTGTACTACTTTTTACTGTCATTTTGTCCTCTAAAACCAGTTCCAATGTACTGTTATTCGCTTCTGTATTCCGTCTTTCCCCATTGACATGAAGTCATTATCGACGTGTGATAAGCAGTTATATCAGTGGCTCATCACAGATTACTCGTCACAGAAGTGGCATCAGTAATATTGATTCTCACGTGCCTGGGACAGAGGAAACGCGGTGCCCCCGCCCTGCCCGCCCGCCGCGGCTGCTCTCCGTGGGCTGGTGGTCGCACCTGGCGGTCTAAGGAAAGGGCAATTTAATACAGCCGTGTCGTACCGTTGATTTTGGCAGTGCAGGGTCGGTCATGGTCAGTGGCAACACCGTGTGGACACCAAAGCTTTGCAAGGTGGCCAGGCCATTGGTGTGAGGGGTGATCTCAAACCAGGCTGCTTTGTGCCGTGCCATGTGCTGAAAAACATTGCTCTCCTCTGCCGTGTCCCGCTTTCCAGCGTCTCTTTCTTTCTCTCCCTGCTTGGTCTGCCTCTGATTCTTTCTCTTGTCACAGGTGAGCTGTGAGAAAGGGACAAACCGCACGTCCAGCAGAAAATAAGTGTTTTCCTCTGTTAAGGCACAGCACTGTCCACCTTAATTGCTTTCAAACCTAGACCAGAGCGCTCTGCTCCCCTTTCCCGCTCGCCTGCCTAGGACGGGAGGTGGAGAGCATCCGCAGCCAGCAGCAGTTCTGCTTGGGCAACAGTGTGTGTGTTTTCTCTGAGAGACATTCAGCCTTGATTTCTGTTGTTATTTCAGGGCATTGGGATTTGCTGACCATCACCAAAGTGTTACAAAGCTTTTTGCCCATCGCATTCCCAGCTGAGCTTGTAGGATAAAAAGCCATAACAGGCTATTTAATGAGGTCTACAAGGGGCAAAAAGCTGGGGGAGTCTGTGGGGGAAGAGGTGCAGAGGGGAAGAAAGCTTTTCTTCCCATGTTTGCTGCCACGCTCCATGCACATGCTGACTTGCAGGAGGTACGACAACCGAAAACGCCAACGGGGGCTCCAAAGGAAGGTCTCCCTCCCGCAGGCAGCGTGCGGGAGGCTTGTCCCGTGGCTGAACAAGAGGCTCGAGTCCTCGCTGCGGCCGTCGCTCTGCCGCAGCGCTGAGCACCCGCAAAGCTCCGCGCGGCTGAGCCGGGACTGTGGATTCTGCACTTGGATGATTCGCATGGAGCGGCTCTTCTGTGCCGTAAGAATGGCAGCTCCATCCCTTGTACCGTGTTAGAGATTGCAGCAGAGCCTGGGTCAGCACCCAGAGTGTCTTTCAGACGCTGACTCAAACCGCTCTGATGATCAACAGCTTCAGCGAAGGCCACTGAATTTTGACTTTGCTGTTTTTTTGCTTTGGGCTTCCTTGACATTTTGGCAGTTTACAGGACAATTAGGGAAGAGGAGGTGTGCTCCCTTTCGTTGTGTTTGTGTTGGCAGAACACTTCTTCTGAGGTAGCAATGTGAAGAAGGGATTTGCCTTCATTTGTCTTATTTATGAGGTGTTGGCTGCCGTTAATGTACTGGTCATTTGCAGCTGGATAGACAAGCAGAGGCAGCGGCCCTCTGGACAATTTTGTCTGTCTTTTCTGTTTTCCCAACAATAAAGCGGCGTCTCAGCCGCTGCTCTCACCCGGCCCCGTCGCCCCGCGCAGCAGCGGCACTGCAGCAGCGTCGGAACGACCAGGACTTGCCACGGCACGGAATTCCTCCAGCTCCTGAAAGCCACACAAGTTATTCACTAAACACCATATTGAATGGTATGAAACTGAAAGACTTAATTAAGGTTCCTTGAGCTGTGAAAAAAGCACACCCTCGTGCTTTAGCCGAATCTGGTCTACAGAAGAGGTGGGTCTAGAAGAAGCAGGTGCTTCGGATGGGCTCTGCAGCAAACCTGGACACGTCCACATGTGTGTACATTTCCACAGCTTGTTTGGGTTGGGCTGGCTGGTTCCTGGCACTTTTCCTGCTGTGCTGAGCTTGCCCGTACATGGTCCAAAAGTTTGCATTAGCCTGCTGCAGGAAAAGGGACAGGCATGTTGAAAATGCATGGTAAAAATTCAGCTTAGATAAATTTAAAGTGGTCATCTTTGTGCCTTAAATTGTTAAACCAGATATACTTAGAAAGGATCGAACACATCTGCTTTTTTACAAGCGTCTTTGCCAGGTTGCACATCTATATATTTAATGCAAATAAGCTTTTCTGATACGGTTGTGTCTCTCAGCCACTTGCTAGTTGTGATTGCTCTTGTCTGAACTCCTGCCAGCTCACAAGCAGCTGTTTGTCCGAGCGGGTTCCCGAGGCGGGTGCGGAGGAAAAGCGCGGTGCAGCTGCGGCAGCAGCGTCCCCGCCGTCGCGCCTCCCCTGCTGCTGGTGCCAGCGCACGCTCCAGCCTGGTTCTGTTTATTACAGGCGCTCCTTCCTCAGCTCAAGGAGCATCCTTTCTCCGCTTGAGCGACCTTTTGGAGAGCACAAGGTTTTAATCCTCTTTGCAATACTCGGGTCGGGTTGCTGTTGGTGGCATTACAGCACAGCTTGTGAGGTAGCTTTTACATCGGGTTTAATCATTTGAGAATAGTTTGAAATTATTTTTGCAGCTCAAAGGTCAGGGCTTTATCTGTGAATGAAGGTTATTTGAAGAGTGGAAGTGCAGCCTTGAGCAGCCCTGCGTTGCTGTGCCGCGAGCGGACCGCGGGCAGTCCCGTGTTCCCAGTGCTGAGGGCGCTTCTGTTCCCTGTCCTGGGAGAAATCCTTCGGTTGGCTTTGTGAGAGTGTCCTTGGCCGCTCCCGTGGCTGAGTCACGGAGACTTCTCTGACGCTCAAGCTGCGGAATGAAGAGGGCTTTTAAGGAAATACAATCTGTTTTATCAGAGACCTGTTGCCACTGATCTGATGCAGGAGCAGGTAGAAAATAAATGTCGGTATAAGGGAAGTTAACTGACCTGGTGTTATCACATATGCAAGGGCTTGTATATGGGACAAAGAACAGCTCTGAATGAATATGGTCAGTCAGAGAGAAGCACAAACCTCTTCTTATTTGTTGTGCTGTGTGCACTGTTTATTCCAAATGGTGTTTCCATATCAACGGGGAATCCCTGCCAAAGCCAGCTTGAAAGCCAAAAAAGAAACTGGCCTTGTTGAGAGGAATGCTCCTGCCTTCCCTGGGGACCCATGGGCAGGGTGCTGAGGGCTCCCGCTGCGGGGAGTGAGGTCCGGTGACTAATGGTGGGAGTGATTGGCTGCTTCTCCTGTTGGAACAAGGTCTCCTCGTCCCTGCCGTCACAAGCAGGGATCCCCAGGTCCTGGGCCTGTCAGCCTGGGTGACCTACTTTAGCTCCATGGGGCTGAAATGAAAGTGACTTGTCTTCCCATCCAGCTCGCTGCCACTTTTCTGAAGGGAAGGCGATGTTTCTAGGAAGTTGAGTTAAGTGGAATTTCATTTACTTTGGCCTTTTTTCTTGATGCAGAGGGCAGTTCTGCATGCGAGGTTTCTCCCCGCACAGTATCAGCATTCCTGGGTGGTGGAGTTGCCTGTGTAGGCGAAGTGCAGAGCGCTGAAGGTTTCCCTTTAGGTAAGGACAACTCACGGGAAGGCTGTCGTGAGCATACATCTGAACAGACACGGGAGAACAGAGCTAGAGAGGCAGATTGAAATTCCTGGGGGAATTAGCCTTTCTCGAGTACAGGAACACCATGTGTTTGTGCTCAAGTGCGGGACCCCCACGAGAATCATAGAACCAGATCCCCCGTGCTTGGCTGTGATATAACAGGAGTTTGGGGGCCTGGGTCCCTTCTCCCCAGATCAGGGAGCGTGAAGCCTTCCTTCAGTTACACAAGGCACCACGAATGCAGCTAGGCTTGTGGCGGTGATCTGCATGATCAGGGCTTACCCTAACTGCTCAGTTTTGCCGTTTGCCGCGTTCAGCGGGTTTGGTTTCCGCCATGGCCGTGCCGTGCCCGCCAGGCTTCTCGCGGCGCCGGGAGCCGAGCGGGAGCTGCAGCCCGCGGCAGAGCCGGGGCCCGGCCTCCCCGGGGCTGCGTCCCCGCCTCCGCGTCCCCGCAGCCGAGCCCTGGCTGGTTTTGCCACTGCCGTGTTGAAGGACGATGAATGTAGTGAAGGTAGAAATGGAATGTGGCAGGGTGAAGAGGACGGGGTTGGGATGGACTCTGCTGGAGACATTAAATATAATCTAGGGGTCTTCGGCTTGAAAACAGGGGCTTGGGGAAGAGGAGGGAGATTTCTAAAATGGTGAAGGGCGTGATGGAGAAGAGGAGGAGTGGAAGATTTTCCCTGCTGGATGGGGATAACCCTGGTAGCTTTGCTTTTCCAAGCCTGGAAACCACAAGTTTGGTTTTTGCCAGACAGGCGGCATTCTCAATTTTTCATGCGGTGGGGTTTGCTTTGGTCGCTTTGTTCCACTGACGACAGCGATTAAACGCTGCCAATGGGAAGGGGAATTCAAGTTCACACCTCAGATCCTTCACGGCTACAGGGTGGCGGGTTATGAAATAAGTATCTTTTCATAGCTTCCTTAGGTGGAATGGATGAGGGGTTCGTTATGATTTTGGTTTATTAATATTGTTGCTGGAGGGATGAGACAGGGATTATTAGTTTTGTACTGTACCTGTGTGATGCTGTTAGACCCAGTCTGCTATTTGTCCCTTTGCTGGGGGCACTCGGGGCTCCCCGGCTGCGGACGGCGGGTGCTGTGGGAGGGAGCAGTGCGGATAGCCCGTCGAGGCGGCTGCTCTGCCCACAGCACAACAGCTCAAACAGCTCGTCAGCTCACGCTTCGCTGGTGCGTTTCCTTCTGCCCCTGCCCTTCTTTCTTATAGGCTGGGTTTTCAAGCAAGGCCTAGCTGCAGAAGCTTTACCTTGAGGTACAACAGCTGTAAGGTGGCATGTGAATGTGCTAGCTGTGTCCCATATCGGTTAATCAGCCCCGTTAATGCGGCTGGCACTTAGAAGCAAGCAGGACGGTGGGGTGAGGGGTGGGAGCGCGGGCGGCGGTGGCAGCGCCGGGCGCACCGGGGTGTCCGTGCAGAGGTCGTCATTGCTGCTGTCCTGCTGCAGAGCTCAGTCCCCAAGGAGCAGTTCATCTCAGGCTTTCACAGCCCCGTGACCTCGCTTTCAAAGGACACCGTTCCCGGGCAGGTGGGTGTTTTACCTGAACTTCAGCTCACGCAGCCAGAGGCTTTAGTTGGGGAACAACCAGGTTTTTCCGAAGATCAGCGCCTGCATGTTCCTTGCACGCTGTTCAGCAAAGCCTGGAGCATCATTACAGTAATGTGACTAGCTAAAGGGCTTCTCTGGTTTTAATTTTAGTGCTGCATCATGGGTTTCTGGTTAGCTTTGGTTTCTGATGCTTTAGCTAATGACTCATTTAATGGAGTTTCACTTGCCTTGGGTGTTCTCTTGCCTTGGACAAGCTCACAAATTGCTTTGCACAGTTTGCCGGGGTCACAGGCAGGAGCCATGTGGGTCTTTTCCAGATGCTCCTTTTCGCGCTCCTGGTTTTTGGGGTGCCCTGCACTTGGTTGTGCCGCCATTTCTTCTGCAGGGGGCGCGGCGTTGGGAGGACGAGGCAGCGCGGTCTGCGGCACAGAGACGTGACCGAGAGCAAACCGGAGGCGCAATAAAAGCAGCGTGTGCTTCAGAATCGCTTTCGTTCCCGATAAATCTCAAGTGTCTGATGATAATAACAGTGTTAAAATACATTTAGGGAGACTGTGATTTTCAGGTTGCCGTGCCTTTTCACAAGTACCGTGTTGGAGATCTGTGGCCTTTAACGTAACATTAGAGGTCGGGTTAGGAAGATGCTCAGTTTAGCAGAGAGCCGGGCAAGTGAACTGGGCGCTCGCACTGCGTGGCCTCGCTCCCGCTTCGCCTCCCTCCCTGCTCTCGGGGCTGCTGAGGACTCGAATCCTTCTGAAGCTGCTTCAGGGAATGGTTCAGGATGGACTGTAAGTGCTGGCTGCACCTTTCCCATCACCTGTCTGATAAATAATTCAAGAAAATGTTGAGTGGTGCTGCAAAACTCCTTTGGAGGAGAAGAAAACCCCACACTGTAATGGTTATCTCTTGAAAATCAGTCATGCGTTTTGATGTGCTGGACAGAGCGGCCGGTACCCTCAGCCTCAGGAGCCGATCGGCCGCGGGACGTGAGGAACCTGCTTGTTGGTTCTGGTTGGGGAAGGCACGTGGGGCTGGGCGAATACAGGCTTGTTCAGCAAAGCTGAACGTTATTGCAGAGTTGCCACCTTCCTGATATCATCTATTCCCGGTTTCCTCCAGAGGTGCTGTTCATGTACTGGTAGAGCTTTTCCAGGCTTCCTCCACGGGCCTCCTTGATGCTTATTTAATATATTCTCTGGTGGAAATCCTGACCGAAGCGTATAGGAATAGGATTGTTCCAGCAGTTTTCTTCCTGCTGCATCAATAATTCATGCTTTTCCATGAGACTTTTTTCCATTTTTGGAGTTCCTCAAGTCGCCCGGCAAAGCTCGGCACAGCGCTCGTTGTGGATTCGTAGCCCAGCTTCACGTTACCCGCTTTGTGCTCCCGGCAGGACATCCCCCCTCGCCATTCACTCTCAGCCAGAAAACACCGAGCATCTCCAAAGACCACCCAGGGCGCCGGGGGGAGGTCTGGGAACCGACCCCGGGCAGCGTTTTCAAAAGCCTTCAACTGCCAGTGGATGCTGCTGAAGTTAAAGACAAAGCCACCTCGGATCCGGGCACGCTCGGAAATCCCTCCCTGGCCGCGAGGACGCAGGCGGGGCGCTGGGCCAGGCGCAGGACTTAAGCAGCCTGGGATGACGGTGGGGACAGTGGTGCCCCCCAGGAGCGTGGCCAAGGCTACGGGAGCCTTGCTGGGGCTGCTTGGCCTAATTTAATAATTCAGGGGAAAGGCAAAGAAAAATTTGAGACCTCTTAAGCTTACAATTACTATTAATTTTGTTTCACAGATAATAATTGAAGCCACACATCAGAACGTGTTTATTAGCTTCTCATAAGCCAGTTGCCATTTTGAATGAACCATGGGCTGAGCCCTTTCATCTGTTACATTCATCTAATGCTGAGCGTATGGAAAGAGAAGGCTGTGTTTATTCCTGCAGCTCCCTGGAGGATGCTCAGAGTGCCCCAAGCTGTTCTGTATCTGTGACCGTGACAGTCAAGTAGCAACTGCCTCACCTGCAGAAGGCAGCAATCGAAAAAGATGTTTCTGTCCATTTCCTGTGTTTCTAGAGGTGCTGGTTTTGTCGTGATGCTCCTTTTTCGAGTCCGAAAAGGGCTCCGTGCGTGTCCTGGAGCCGGGGCAGCGCTGTCTGGGTCAGAGGCTCTGGGGTCGTTTCCACTCCGCTGTGACGGGCTGTCATGGGGACACGATGGTGACACGGGGCTGGAGGAGGTAGGAGAGGATGCGTATACACCATGTTTACAGCCACAGTTCGCAGTGGGCTTGCCACGTAGGAAGGGTTAAACTGCAGATATGGTGGAAATACGTATATTGCTATGTGCTTTTCTTGCTCATCAGGCAGCAAAAACTGATAGGAGAGTCTGTTAAATACTGAATTCTTTGAATATGACACAATATAGTAAATAACTACATTGTTTTGCTTTGAGATACAACCTTTTATTAAAACAAAAACCAAAGTGGTGGTGTTTTTCAACGGCACTGAAATCTAGCGCTGAAGTACGAGCAAGCCTGAGGGTGAGCGGTGCGTTTGCACTGGTGTTCGCTCACGGCGGCTTCACAGCTCCTTTTGTCGTGTTTCTGGCGCAGCTGTTGTCGTTGTTAATGAGGAAGAAGTCATTAAGGAAAAGAACAAGGCTAGAAAGGCATCCTGGGAATCACAGGTCAAAATAACCTGGGTAAGAAAATGAGATTGCCAGAGCAATCAGAAAGTGACGTTTTGGTGTCTTAGGTGAATTTCTTTTACTACAAAATATTTGCTGAACTGTGTAAGTACTTCATATACCGTTATCTCTATTTACCTGGTTGCATTTCAGAAGAGCCTGTCCTCTGCCCCGGCGAGGTCTCTCCAAGCAGCCTCTGCCACGCTCGAGTTGGGGTTTTCTCTCGTGGCCGGTCTGCCCGTCGTCCTCCGGGAAGCGTCGTGGTTGGAAGTGAGGGCAGAACACTTAGAGACTCGCTGATACTTTGAGACGGGCAATTTTCTCCAGTAACTTCCGTGCTAAGATGGAGTTTGGGAGCAGCGGGGCGCCGTGCCAGCCGCGCCACCCGTGAGCGGCCGAGCTGCATGGGGCGCAAGGATAAAAGCATAAGGATATTTAACTGTTCTGTTGAGGAGGTGGAAAAACCACCTGGGAAAGGGACAAAAGCAGCTGGCACAGTCGCTCCCATCGGCTTTGCCTTTCCTGGTGTTACCGACCGGCTGTGTAAAACACGGGTCAGTTTTAAAAAGTGCCCTTACCCTCAACTTCCACACATAGTTCTGTTGCTGTTTTGTGAAATACTTGAATTAAGGGTAGATGTGGTTGCACTTCAGAGAAATAGTTGTGTTCGTTGTACGTATGTGCACATACACACATATATGTACACGTATGCAGCCCTCCTCCTTGTCATGTGGAATGCCAGGAGCCTCATCGAGAAGGGGGATCATTAACACAGGGTGCTTGTCTGGAGGGGATTCCTGTGCCACCCGGCCCTTCCTGGCTCAGGACCCACACACAGACCGGGTGGGCTCACACAACCACCCTCTTCCTCACTTTCCCTCGTTCCCACCCTGGCTTCTCCATCCTTGCCTGGTGCTTTTATTTTCTTCATGGATGCCCCTTCTTGGTTCACCTCTTCCCAAGGCTTTCTCGTCCTTTCATCTCCTGGGGAGGTGAGGGGTGCAGCAGCCCCCGGCACCGTTCTGCAGGAGGAATGAGAGCAGGGTTTCTCCTGGCCAGGAGGTCTCTGGTGATGGCACGGTGTCCCCTGTCCCCTCGGCCGTGTGCTCCGGCCGTGGCAGCCCACGGGGAGCGCTGAGGGCTCGGGCGGTGATGTGGGAAGTGGCAACGAGCCCGTCTCTCACCGGGACCGCTGCTCAGACTTGGTGTGGTTTCAAAACCAGCAGGGCTGCTACTGTTGCCCAGCGACTCCTCATGCGCTGGCCTGCACAGGCAGTGGGAACAATGGCTCTGGACAACCTCGGGCAAATTTTAGATGAGGGCAGAAGCTACAGGCATAGGAAATGTACTCCTCAAAGCTTGTGCTAAGCTCAGTGTTTCCTTTGGAACTTGCAAAGACGTGTACGCGGTGAAAAGCAGGCAGCCGGCTCCTGGCGTGCTCTGCTGGAGGATGGTCCTCAGGGCTGGCTTTCCTCGGGCTGGCGTGGCTGTAGCGGCAGCCGCGGATCCTGGAGTTGCACTTTCCCTTGTGAAAAGCACCTGCCCTCGTTGTCCGGGCAGCGAGTCGGTGCAGGGCTTCCTCCTGAAACCCTGCCCAGGGGGACTCACCTCCCTCAGTGGTGTGCACCTTTTTCTCCTCAAAATAACACCCTTACTTCAGGGCCATAGGTGGAAACCGCAGCTTCCAGAGGCGTAGTCTTCTCAACATCGTCTTGGCTCCAAGCACCATTATTACCATTTGTATCTCAGTAGACTCTGTGTGGATGATACATATTGGACAAAAATAGGCTCAGGTTGATATATTATGACCAAGGAGGAAATGTGGGTGAAAACGGGCTAAGTTTTGTTGCATGTTCCCTGTCTGCTTACCTAACAAGATGTAATTTTCCTCTTCCCACTGACGCAGCTGAAGAACAAATTCATGAAGAAGTTGCCCCGCGATGCCGAGGCCTCCAACGTGCTGGTGGGGGAGGTGGATTTCCTGGAGAGCCCGTTCATTGCCTTCGTCCGGCTGCAGCAGGCCGTCATGCTGGGCGCTCTGACCGAAGTCCCCGTGCCCACCCGGTAAGAGCGCAGCCCCTGCACGGGGCACGAGATCGGGAAATTCCGTAACAGAAAGCACCAGGCCAAAAGAAGATGCTCTCCGTGGCTTTCCATCGTGTGACTTGCACAGCAGTCATGTGTTTTTTCAGGATTATTGGTTTTGAAGTAACAAAACTCATGGTAGCTGCTTAACCGTATTCAGGTTCTGAATTTGGCTATATGATATAAGCTGTGAAATCCACAAACACACTAACTTTATGACTCAGTGGTAGAGAGCACTATCAATGTGAAATTGAACTACTGGGTTTTTTTTACCTGTACCTTATGTTTCCTTCCCCAGCACATAGGGTACGTACCTCAGATTTCCTCTGCACGTTTTTGCAGGACAAATTGTTCCTCTTAAAATCTCCCGTTGTGCAAAGGGTGCAATTCTGGCCCTGCTGGCAGAGGGGAAGTCAGTCAGATGGACTTGGGGATAGAATTCTGTCGTGCTGGTTGCACTCTATGTTGCTTTGTAATTCATAACGGTCCCGAGGAAAATGTCATACGAATATTTTATTTATTGTGACTCGTGTTGCAAATTAATCTACAGTCTCACAAGTATTAACAAACCTTATGTTTGTAAATATTTGAATTCACTGCTTGAATATGCATAACTGCCTGTACAGTGAGTGTATATATCTACCAGAATAGAAAAGCTGAAGTCTTGTTTAAATTCTTAGTAATATTACCCTTAGTTATACAGTTGCATATTGTTTATTGTGTAACACAGTAGAGCGAAATTATCGCTATAGCTGTCCAGAGCATGTGCTGTATGTAAGCATTCTGTAGTAGTATTAGATGTAGTAATGTATAAATATCTTTGTTTCATACACACGCACAGACCCGACGCCCGGTAAGAACTGCACAAATTCTGCTCTTGGTGTCACCTCAGAGGGGATTTGCCTTGGAGTTCCAGTTGTGCCTTTCACATCACCGATGTGCATATCTAAGGCTGTATCAATTAATTTGCTGTAAGAAGGGATGTAGTACCCCAGTAGAAGTCCGTGGCTAGTGCATTACTAATACTGGCATGAATCACAGCCGTTATATGGAAGGAAAGTTGCATGGCTGTTATAATCTGTACCGCACTTGCACGTACAAAACAAAGGAAAAAATGGTCTGGTTTTGCCATTAGTTTAATTGCCTTTAGTAATGCAGCAGTGTCTGTATATTTGAGTTGCTTTAAGTGACTCCCATCGATAACCATGTCAACAACTGTGTGCACACACTTGGGTATTCTGTTTGGAGTCTGGGGAGGTAAAAGTGGCGTGACTGTATAGAAGTTTATTTTTCATTCCTCAGCATTACTGGGCTCCGTGTGCCTCACTATTTCAGCCTTTAAGTCTAAGGCCACTGACTCTTCTTCTAAACGCGGTTCCGAATGCTTTTCAGCAGACGTAAAATTAAATATTGTTTGTTTTGGTAGAGGGAGCCAGGAAGTAACATCTAGGATTGCTGAACGACCTCATTACTCAGTAGCATTAATCAAGACAATATGTCCTTCCGCGCCAACATTTTTTTCCAGGAAATAGTATTATCCATTTGCCGTCCTCCAAACCAAATGCGAGCCCTAATCAGAGCAGGGAGGCTCATTAGATTGCTTTTGTGAGTAATGAAGAGCCATTTGCAGTGGCTGCATCCTGCGAAATTCGATCACGGAAATCCCGGCGGGGCCGGACGGGTGATGATGGAACATCTCTGTGCTCAGCGCGGGGTCTTGGCCATCTCACGTGGCAAATGTTCCTGGCGTGGACCTGCCCTTAGTGACCCGCGGGCTCCACAAGATGCCGGAGCCTTGGCGTGTCCACCCTTCTCTCCCTTGGGGCTTCTCCTTTTGTTTCGTTAGATGATGAAGTTCCCGGTAAACTCATCCAGACCACGCTGGCGGAGCTCGGCTGTGCGAAGGCCCCTGGGGTTTCTAAGCAAGCGCGAGGTGCCGTTCCAGTGCTGCGGGTTGCTGCAGGGGTGTCGTGCTCCGTGTGCGTTGAGTAGCAGCAGCGTGACCCGCGTCTGTCGGTGTTCAGCGAGCAGGTTGTTTTCCTGTGGGCAGGCGGGGGATTAAACACCCAGGTTTCGGCACACGGTCTGTACCGTGGAGGAGTTGTGGCCTTCGCGTGGCCACCTGTTCCTGCGGTGACGTTGCTGCAGGAACGTTTGCACAGCCGTTCAGTTTGTGTTTCTGATGTGCTACATTAGTTAAGACATCTTGTGCTCTTTAGCAGCTACAGATATACTGAGTGCTTCCCAGGAACCACGGAAGTGCCTCGACCTGAAGAGGTGGCGGTCACAGGGCTTGTCAGATCGGTGACAGAAAGATGGGGAAGGCCCGTCCAGGAGGCTGGAAGAAGATGAGAAGGGAGAAAGTGTTCCCAGCCATAGCACTGTGTCACACAGCTTTCGTAGGATCACAGGATGGTTCGTGTTGGAGGGGCCTTCCCAGCCCCCATTTCCCCCCTGCCATGACAGGGACATCTTCACCAGCTCAGGGTGCTCAGAGCCCCGTCCAGCCTGGCCTGGGATGTCTCAGGGATGGTTCATCCGCCACCTCTCTGGGTACCTGGGCCAGGCTCTCACCACCCTCAGGGCGACAATTCCTTCCTCATGTCCAGCCTGAATCTCCGTCCTTTAGTTTAAAACCATCACCCCTTGTCCTGTCTTGATGTTTCACTCTTCAAGGCACTAACCCAGCAGGGTTTGCAGCCAAAGGGCAGCAGTAGCTTGTTAGACCAGCTGATAATCAGTGTATCAGCTGTAACCATTAGCCGGACAGGTCAGAAATTGCCACAGTCTTGTCATGTAGAGCAAATCTGACACCAAGCCCTGCAGAGGTGAAAGGCTCGTGATATCTCCAGTCCCTGCCCTCTTCTTGGTTTATTCATGTTGACCTAGTGCTGTAGAAAGAAGGATTATTGTGTGCATAAGGTAGACAGTATTCAACACATAGACTTACAGTTAAATAGGTGACTTCTGCTATTTCTTTCCCCTCCACACATTCTTTGGCTCGGATTTCTCTTGTAAGTTTTAGAATTTTGGACGCTTTGTAGAAATAAGATTTCCTGTGTCGAAATGACTCTTTCATGGATTCATAAATTTTATATGTATTTTTCTGTTTACGTTTCCTTGCTGAATATTTTAATATTTCTTTTACTTAAAAGCAACCTGAAAGATCTTATGAACGTTCCAGGAGAAGTTTCTCAGCAGGGTGTTTCCATACAGCCCTAGTGACAAAAACTGGGGACCCGAAATGGCATCGGCAGATCCCAGCCTTTCTCTGTGTCGTGTTTTCTTTTCACTTCACCAGATTGAAAACGTCTTTAAGGGCTTTGGTTTTCTCGTGTTGAATTTAATTCCACAGTGCTACGAAATCCTCGTTCTGGCAAGAACTTGGTTACTGTCCTTGCACCGTGGCTGTGGTATGGCTGCTTCTCCTCTGGACAATGCAATAGATGTAGCTCTTTATTTCATAAAAGAAATGTGCAATTATGTGTTCTGGTCTGCTGCATTAATGTAATGTTGATGGGAAAAAAGAAAAGATGAAGGCTAAGCAAGGGAAAGATGTTTTTGGAGATAAGCTGTACAGACTTGCAGAGTCTAATATGTAGTGCTGGGAAATTGCCTGTGTCTACACGTCTCAAATGAAATGAGGTAACTTGCCCAAAGGTCACTTAGGAAGTTTGTAGCAGAACCAGGAGTCAGCTTTTCCTCGCTTGCCTCCTCACTTCAGCTTTTAACTGCAAAGGCATCTTTTCTTCTTGGTAGGCGAGGATGAAGCGTGCGTCCTGGTCATTGACTGTAGCCTTGAGATGGTTTCCAGGGCTGTGTCCTCTAGCAGCGTTGCCAGCACAAGGACCGGCGCTGGCAAACGGGAGCTCTGGCAGCCACGGTCTGTCTGGTGGTGTGCTGGACACCCTGCGAGACGCCTGCGGTGTTGGGGCATTGCCCAGAACTTGAAAGATCTCCTGTGTGAAACAGAAGGAAGGACCAAAGGCTCCACTGTGTCCTTCGGTTACTGCAGTCTCAGGTTGATTCGTTCCATCAGACGAGCGAGCCTCAGATTCTGCTGGGAAAGAACATCATGAGGGCGTTCTCCCAGCCCTCGAGTCCATCAGCGTGTATCTCCACTGGGAAGGCTGGACGACTTGCAGCCATCACACATGGTGTCCCACAGCAGGAGGACCGTTTCCCCGCCCCTCCCCAAAACCCCAGTGTTTTCTTTGGGACCTTGCTGAGTTTTCCATCACGCAGGTGCCTTTAACCCTTATGGAGCTGCTGCTCTTGCTTTCTGCAGATCTGGGAGCAGGCTGCTGAGCAGGCTGAACTGCCGTCGTGTTTTAGTTGCCCTTCCTTTCTGTTTTTTCCTGTGTGTGTGAGGGACCTTGTCTCCTGCGTTGGTGGTCAGCCTGCCAAGAGACCTTGGTGAAGCTTGTCTTGGCCCTTCGGCAGTCCTCACTACAGCCCTTACCCCATAGGGGATTTGATGTTCATGGGCATGACGGGTTTCTAGCAGGATGTCCCAAATGGATAGAAAACATTAGTTCTACACTGGCTTTTTAGAGCCTGTGTTGTATTCACTCCCCAGCTTCTTGGAGTTCTTTTCATGGGATTCGATGGAGATTTCTAGCCAGATGTCTCACAGGCACAGCATACAAAGCTTTGTCGCTTCCTGAGCAAACCAGGTGGAAGTTCTGTCCCAGACTCCGGAGTGACCTCGTGCCGGGGTGCGGAGTTGTGTCCCCCCGTAGCCCTTGTTGGGTCTGGTCGCTGGGCTTGTGCACAGTACTGCTACGGTGCTTCCTTCAGATCTTCCAGGTGCATTGGCTGGGTCTGCAGCGCGATGGCCGGTGCAGATTTGTCCACTGGGCACTGCAATTACTCATCTGGGAGAATTTATTCTTGTTGGGTTTGGTGGCGTGGTCCGTATGATCAGAAGGTGAGTCGTGCATAGTCGGTGAAGGGTGAAGCCTGCAACAGTGGCAGGAGGAACAGTGCTTTAGGTGAAACAAGGTAAGGCACTGAGGCTCTGGCTCATTGTCAGCTTGGAAACAGAGGATTTGGGGTGCTTTGAGTACGCTGGCATGCACAGTTTGGGACCAGGTCCCCCGTGGGTGAACTGGTGCCCAGAGCGTTCGCAGAAGCTCTGAGCTCTGCAGACGATTTCCGAGAGGCTTGGAGCCAAGCAGTACGAGGTGAAGCCTCACGTTCTCTGCCTTGGGGCATCCGCAGCAATGCTACATATCGGAAGGGGCATTTGACAGCCCGGCGTGTGTTGTGTGCAGCACAGAGGAATTGCGAGGGGCTTTCCGCTGAGGAGGAGGAGTGTGGCAGGGCTGCAGTGCAGGCTTTCCTACCTGGAAGTATTGGTAACTAAACGATGTTAAATGCATGCAAACATCATCTAGTCCAAACCGCCAAAATGCCCTGAATTTTTGTATGTTTATAATATTTATTACTTTAAAAGGTCTCGTTCTGCATGCTGGAGGCAATTCTGAGGTGGGCCAGGCAGGACAAAGGATTTAGAAAGTGTCACAAACCTACTTGTTTCTAAGAACGTTTTAGTAGGTGCAGGAGCAGTCGGGTGCTCGTCCATTGGAAACGAGCCAGCTGATGTGAGTGTTTCAGATGGTTATGGAAGTGCCTCGTTCCCCTGGAAAGTCGGGAGAATGCCGGACAGCAACTTCTGCAGTCATGGACCTTTTTTAAATCCATGTATTTGGATAATTTGCATCCTAGAGTTTTCTAAAGAGTTGGCCTCGGAACGGTTTCTCTTGAATGCTGTTTTATAGCGATTGGTGAAACACAGGGAAGGTTCCAGGAGGGAGGAGCAAAGGGCATGACCTAGGCCTGTACGGCTTAGTTGCCTCTGTGTGACCCTTACGTAAAACACTTACAAGCCTCATGAAGAACTTGATTAGAAAGTGTTGCAGTTAGTAATGGCAATTAATATATATTTATGGGTCCTGTCCTACTAACTTCATGCCTTTTTTTTTTTAATAGGGCTCTAGAGTTTTTTAAATAGTAAATATTTATACTTGTTTGGGTAGAATACACTATATGAGACATTTGACTTAGTATCTCATGATATTTTGATTTAGGAAGCTAAAGTAACATGTAATAGAATGCCTGTAAGAGCAGAAGTACTTGTGGTGAGGCGTCACACCTCTAAACCCTGCTCTGTTTCACATTTCATCAGCAGCTTCTGCCAAGACGCGTAGTTAACGTGGCAGAGGTTGACGAATGACAGCGGGTGTCTGTGTGGCCCGGAGCGCTCGGGCGCCTGTGCTGAACCTGCCCCGTGGCAGCTGCTCCCTCTGGGCGCGGGGAAGCGCCGAGCTCAGGCTGTCCTGGTGCTGCCGCGGGTACGGGGTGGCGCGGGTCTCCGTCAGCGCCGGAGCGGCCGAAGCCCGGGCTCCTAGAGGCGGTGTTCTCTCCAGCCACCGCGGCAGCAATCCCGGCTCTGCGTCATCCCGCCGCGTTTCCCGAGACTGCCCCTATTGTCCGTACCTGAAGTCCTGTCCCGGACTTGGTGATCCCAGCTTTGTTTTCTCAGGAAAGCAGGCTCACGTGAAGTTCCTGAGTAGCAAAAGGTTATTCCATCTACGCATTTGCACTGACAGAACTGCCTGCTCTTGGACCGTTTCCCTGAGGAAGACTCTGATTCATCAGGGGAGGGTCACAGAAATGGTCCTCAAGTGACTGTAAAGAGGAGAAAAGCATAAATGGCTTAACCTAACTGGCAGATGACTAAGGGTGACTGGGTCGATACGGGAGGATGCTGGAAGGAATTGAATTATCAAGGGTTCCTCAGTCTAGCTGTGAGAGACAATCAGAATTTGTGACTGCAAGATGAAGCAAACATAATTTACACTGGAAGTAACACAAGCGGTTTTAGATGAGACGACTTAACAAAGGTTATTGAGTGCTTATGTTCCATTACTGACGGAAAGGTCCAGCTGTACTTGGAAAAAAGCTTCATTTGGGAAGCTTTAATGTTGTTTTGAGCAGCTATTAGTGTTTCTGTTTGAAACACACACTGATACAGACTTTGCTGGAAATTACCCGAATAATTTCCAGTCTTGACTAAATCAGGTGAGGTGGAGAAGTTGGTCTCCTACCCTGTGACGTCTTTGGTAGGCGATTGCAGGGGTGAGTTGGTGTGTGAGTGGCAGGCTCGCACCCCAGGCTCGCTCGTTGGAGCGCAGCGCGGGGCGCACGCTTGGAACGGCACGTCTGGCCGGCGCGGGCTGCGCGCTGGCACCCAGCGTCGCTGGCGGCTCGTCGCTGCGCGGGATTGCCAGCGGAGCCAACAGGGCGGCTGGCGGGGCAGAGATGAGCACCAGACAGCTGTGTTTCCGCAGCCTTTTTTCTGGGACAGATATGACAGAGGATTGACCGGAAACTTGTGTTTCGACAGGCGCGCTGCAGGTCCTGTGCGAGTGAGTAGCTGTCAGCTTGGTACCCGTCTTACAGCATGAAATCAGCTTGAAAGTAAGAGTATTTCTGCAAGAGGTAACAGGGTTTACCGCTGCAGCACAGATACCCTGGGCTTGCATATGAAACTTGGTTTAGCCACTGGGAGTGTCAAAGATAAGGCTTAGATACTTTTTCCAATGAGTGCCAGTTAAGAGGTTTGAAAACCCAGAGGCCTTTCACCAGCTTCCCACTCTTCTGGCACAACTGCCAGACAACTTTGTTGGCAGAAGCATCCTTTTTTCCACATAGAGCCTTTTCCTTTGAGGAATCTCATTAGAACATATTGTCCTGTGAACCGTGGCTGGTAGGAAGGACTGTGTGGGCAAGTCCTGATACACAGCACATTGAGACTGACAAAAGCAAGGGCAGAAAAGACAAAGAACAGTGATTTCCTGTCTCTAAAGGTTTCGTATAATGGTATTTTTGAAACTGATTATCAGTGACTTGCACATAGTTGCTGACCAAAGAGATTGTGTAAGAAATTAACTCCTACTGCCTTGCAGATGTAGTCCCCACCTCTGGTGGTGCCTACCAGAGCAATAGGTTTACAGCTGCAGAACCAATTTTCAGGCTTAAACAGTTAAGCTGCGACTATGAAGCCATCAGACGGAATTACAGGTCTCTGGTATGGATTGTACATTCAGAGCAGAAGTTCGGGGCATACAAGATGGGCTTAATTATTCATCGCTAAAGCCCTGTTTCAGATTAGTGGTTTCCCTTTCTCTTGTGGGTCACCGCTCTGCGTGCTGAAGTGTAACAGAGATTTCAGTCCCAGCAGATCGTTCATAAACACATAGAGTGCTGTCTGATAGCTTGGGGAGCGATGTAGAATATGGTGAGCAACGTGGATATTCCATAGCATCTTGTCTCTTCACTCTTATCTCATCCCTCCTTTGAGCAGAGGGTGTCACTGCCCTGGGATGTGACACACATGTTTTATACAAGGATTGCACAGCTACAAGGAGCCAGGAACATTGGATTAAAGACAACACCATGGAGGTGGACGGGCTTTCTGGGGTGCGCAGGGCATGGATTCTCAACAGCTCTGCTCTTCCGGGTCTGGGCATGAGAAGAACGTCCTTCTTTCGCCTGGTCCTGGAGCCTGGTTGTGCGTGATGGTCGCTGGATGACAGCGACTTGTGTGTACGGCTGCAGGAGCCTTTGGCCTTTTGGCACAAAAACTCTGAGTAGTGTCTTGCTTATTGGAATAAGCGTGATGGGCAGCAGGTGTCACCTGTATTGCCAGGTTAGCTGGAGTGGTGCATACCTTGTTACTCAGGGATAAATGCATTGGATGTGAAATTTGTACAAGTCTTGTGTTCAGTGTCTGCTCTGGATGCCGGGTCTGGCTATCAGGGTTCTGAACTCCCACGGGATTTTGAGGGCAGGTGATGCTTCTGAAAACTAGCATAGGGTATAAATGCTGCTTGTGCGACCGCTGGTGTTTCAGGTGCTGCTTCCCTGGGCCTGCAGTGGGTTGAAAGGGAGGAGTTTCACCATGTGTGTGCTCCTCTGGGTTCAGACAGAGACCGTCTGGGCTGCTCTCCACCAGCCTCCGTGGCTGCCCACAGCAGTGGGAGATCTCACCTTCCACACCGGTGAGACTGAGAAGCCCCTGGCAACCTCTGCATCTCTAAGGGACAAAACGTTTCTTTTTCAAAGCTGAATTTCTGTCCAGATATTCTATAAGGAATTAGCAGTGTGTTTTGCTATCCTGAATGGGAACAATCTGTTTGTTTTGTCAGATTTCTCTTCATTCTACTGGGACCTAAGGGCAAAGCCAAGTCCTACCATGAGATCGGCCGAGCCATCGCCACCCTGATGTCAGATGAGGTGGGTGTCTTGACGTCTCCAGTGTGAAACGGGTTCTCCCAGGTTCCAGTTCATCAGCTGGTATCGATGGCCTTTCCTCCAGTGTGGTGGGTGGGATGCACATGAAGATGAAATATCCACGTCATCTCTCTTAGTTCCATCTGCTTCTGTAATTATTTAATCTGCCTTCATGCACGACTATAGAAAGTTTTTGTCCATCGTGTGTATATATCATGTGTATGTTATATGTGTGATTTCCCTGCTAGCAATCCCTCTTTCAGCTAGACGCTGCGCTAATCTTGTCCCGGTGTGTGTCTCGTGTCACGTTCCGCGATGGCAGTAACGCGCAGCTACGCTCCAGGTAGTTACCGCAGAAATGGCTAAACCCAGGGCGTAGCTCTGTGCGTCGCGCTGTATCCCAGATGTCCTAATTCAGGCTGTGTTTATATGTTATCTATTAGTAGCGAGCAGTTAGTCGCTAATCACACACCTCAATGAGATGGTAACTTTCCGTATTCATTTCCAGCCTCTTTCTTCCAGCGTCCCTTGGGCTCTGTGCATCTGGGGCTGATTTATGTTGTGCTGTTTCTTGCTTTCTCCTCATGTTTTCCTGTTCCTGTACCATTCCCTCAGTGACCACTCGCCTGGCCTCGGCTGCTCTGGGTTCCGTCGCCCCGCTGCTGGGAGCGCTGGTGTGTTTTCCGCGGCCCAGCGCCCTTCCCGCCACTGCCTGTTGTTTATGAGTCCCCGTGTGCTGATCTGCCCTCACACCAAGCACTCCAGGAGATTTCCCTGATATTCAGCATTAGTGCTCTTTTTCCTCTGTTCTCTCATTTGCTCTTCCTCACTAAGAGTAGGTCTTTCAGTAAAACTAGTTTGAGCTTTTTGAGTAAATTTTGTCATTGTTCCTGTGTCACAGGGTTGAAAAGTAACCTGTATTTTGATAGACTGAAGTAGGTAGGAAAAGAGGACTGACACTTTTTTGTGGCTTTGTAAAAGTGTTTTCTCAAAGTATAATTGAAACTCCCTATATATAGGAAAACTTGTTTTGGTTGAATGAAATGGATAATTGCTTTGGTAATATTTTTAATAAAGATTAGAAATCCACGTTTTGCAAAAAATTAGAAATGCCTGCAGGAAAACAATATCATTAAACCACCAACCAAGGGAAAGGGCTTTCCTGAGCTCCACACACCCTTGTGCCAGGCGTCCTGTTACTTGTTTGATAACAAACAAGTTGTTTTGGTGGAATAAAACTCGGGAGCTGCCTCTGGAGTCTGGGCTACAGGAAACACGAACCTTTTCTACAGGGAGTTTCTCTTGCTCGCAGGTGTTCCATGACATCGCCTATAAAGCCAAGGACCGGCAGGACCTGATCGCTGGCATCGATGAGTTTCTGGATGAAGTCATTGTGCTCCCCCCCGGGGAATGGGATCCCGCCATTCGGATAGAGCCCCCCAAGTCTCTCCCATCATCGGACAAAAGGTACCAGCGGGGGACGGCAGGTGTAGCTCCATGAGGAGGGGCGGTGTGCATCGGTTCTGGAGGGGTGACGAGAAGAGCTGCTGCTGTGGGTGCGTCACGTTATTGAGCAGCTGCAGAGTGACCTGCATCTGTCTGTCTCCATTTGGAAAGTACTAGAAATATTTTTGTGTCTGTTTTTATAGCTGGAGGGAGGCTGCTCTTGCACTTCTGTGCCCTTTAACATGGTGTTGTAGGCACATGATAACATATATATGGTTATCCAGACTCTTTTTGGGGTTCTGCTTGGTCTTTTTAACATGCAGCGTTGCCATCTGTCTGCTGGCAGGTCAACCTTCTAGTCTCCTTTCAACAGCATGGCTTTAGGGAAGGCTGTGTAACACTTTTCTGGAGGAGCTGTATGTGGGTTTTGTTGTGTGCAGCCATCAGGCAATGCAGTGACCCTCAGCTTGCTTTCTTGCCTAGGAAAAACATGTACTCTGGTGGAGAGAATCTACAGATGAACGGCGATACGCCTCACGATGGAGGACACGGCGGAGGGGGCCACGGGGACTGCGAAGAACTGCAGCGAACGGGCAGGTCGGTGTCCTGTACCTGCCGCGATCCAGCCGAGGGGCAGCGCTTCCTTCCAGAACCGTTTTGGCCCTTCCACTTTCCATCTCAACACGCTGTTCGTATAGGCTGAGCTGTCCCCCCGGAACGTGTCCTGTGGTTCTTAGCGCGCAGCCTGGGACTGTCAGAAGGGTTCTGAACGTCCAGCCTCGGCAAATTACAAAACATCTTAAACGAGGCGCTCAAAAACGCCGCAAGGCCGAGGTGGAGGTGTTGGCTGTTGAAAGTCAGCGTACCTGTCAAGTTAGATCGGAAGGGATGTGAATGTGGCAGGCGAAGCTACGTTTTCCATTCCAATCACTGGAAGTGCTTTAGCCAAAGCAGAGACGTTCTGTTTTCCAGACATTCCTGTTGTAGTTGAATTGCACAGATGAGGAGTTTTATGGGATAGAAATAGAGAAGGTGACAAGGCCCCAGGCCTCACTCTGCTGTGTTGCTCTACTTGGGTGCCACGCAGAAGTCCACCAGCGCGGGAATGCAGTTCACGTGGCCATAAAACGGGTTTTTGTGGGGGCATTGTGCCTTCCCTCCCACTCTGTAGCTTTTTTTGGTTCTAGTAGAATATCTAAATCCCAGGAGAAAAGTGCGACAGTGCGATGACTCGTGGGTGTGGACATGACACGGGTCGCACGTCCAGACGCGGGGTCAGGAAGTCGCGTGTGCCCACGCGCCTCTGCAGAGCAGAGCGTCTGGGCAGCCGTGGCCGCCGCGAACCGTGTGCGAGGGAAACAGGCACAAGAGGAAGGGGTTTGGGCTGGCGGTGTCGGAGCCACACGGGGCTGATAGGAGTTGAATTGTGTCTTGTCCGTGATTGTGCAAAAAGAGTATGTCTGCAAGTGGAGCTCTCTTGTTCTCCAAGATGATTTCACTTAACTGTGTTTTGACTTCCAGTTCTTTTTCTGGGTAACAGTTTGAAGCATTTTTCCGTTTAGCAGATTCTTTGGCTCACTCAACCATTGCGTCTGCCATGTGGAGAAATTCAGGCAGGGATTTAGATGAGAGGTAGTGTATTTTATTACATCAACCATTATAGTTGGGAGAAAAAAAAAGACCAGTTTCCTGAACTGCAAACTTTGTGATCTGTGTCAGCAGAAGAAGGACTTGTGCTCCTGAAATGTGTCCCTTCCCAGGTGCATCACATGTTCAAGATATTATCTGATATTATCTTTCTTTACAGCATTTCTCAGCGCTATCCCTGGACCATCGCAGCTGCAGTAAGACTATTATGTAATGTGATGATCTCACTCTTTTCAGATAATGCTTCTTTTCTGGAAATGTTTCTGATTACTTATCGTGGTGACTTTCACTGTAAAGCATTCTGCACAAGTCTTCTCTTGCTTGTCTTTTTAGATTCTGTGGTGGCTTAATCAAAGATATAAAGAGGAAAGCACCGTTCTTCGCCAGTGACTTCTACGATGCTTTAAATATTCAAGCCCTTTCAGCCATTCTTTTCATCTACTTGGCCACAGTGACCAACGCCATCACCTTTGGAGGTTTGCTTGGTGATGCTACAGAAAACATGCAGGTTAGCAATTGCTTTCAGAAGCAACAGAACAAGTCATTGGCCTTTCGCTGTCGACAGTCACATAGACGGGTGTTTGGCCACAGACAAAGCTTGAATTCTGGGTACAGCTAGTGTAGGTCTCCTGTGTTTCCACTGGCTTGTTTCTCTGCTCTCGGGCAGCTGACCTTTGAAAAACTGTGTGAGCAGTTACCTGGAATGGTGTTTGAAAGGTGCCAGGCAGCGGGGAAGGTCCTTGCTCCGTCAGTATGGAGAGGTTCCTTTGGTCTGCTCTTGCTGTTCGTGTCTCGCTGGGACCATTTCAGTCCAATGAAATTTACTAAGTCTGCTTCAGATTTTCCATGGCATAACGCTGTATCCTCTGCATAAGTCTTAAGATCCCTGCACTTCTCCCTCTCTGATGAAAAGAAAATCCTAAGATTCGCAGGAAAGCAAGTGAATTTGGAGACGTGACACAGGAGAAAAACGTAAGTTCTTTAGAAAGGTGGATTTCCGAACAGTGGAAGGTCAGATCCTGGGAAGCACGTTGCAAATCCGGAGACAGGCTGGATCAGCAGTACAGGCAGACGCAGGGGCTTCAAGACATGACTCAGGTTTAGATGAAGCCTATGAAGAAGGGATTCTCTACTAACGCTGCTGTAGGTTATTAGTGTTTGACTGGAGCAGAATTATGCTCTAGCAGTGTGCTCTAGATTTCCTTTGTCGTTCTGAATAGGAAGAAAACATAGGAGGTTGTATTTAGACAGATTCAGTGCAGCCACGTTGAATGGCAGAACAATAATTAAGCTCATAGTGACAATGACTTTATTAATTTACGCAGGTTTAATGAAAGCAAACACAGAAAAGGCGGGCACATAGCTAGAGCTCTCCTCGTCCCTATCATAAATTACAGGCTAGAGTAAGTCAGTGGCTTGGTGGAGTGCCGAACTTCCCTCTCCCCTGTGCAAATCTGATTTACCTCTTCCGAAACGCAGCTCTGCAGTAGTCACAAACATTTCCTCTCCGTTTTGTTTTTTTTTAAGAAGCACCTTGCATTTCGAGAACTTGGAAATGCGTCGTTCCTGTGACCAGTGCTGGAACTCCTGCTGCATTAGGCAGCGACAGTCCTGTGGCTTGCGCTTGGTTGTGCTGTTTGAGCAAGACACGTGCCTTTGCTGTCTTTAGTTTTGGCTGCTGGACCCACAGCCCCTGCCCCGCACAGGGAGGAGGTTCCTGCCTTTGGCCCCATCTTTCTGCCAAGGACCTCATGAAACTCCTCTGTAATTATACCTGAGACCTGAGTCCTGCCAAAATCTTTATCCCTCGCTTCTCAGCGGTTTGTTCTCGGTGCGGATGGATTTGGGGGTGCAGCCAGAGAAGGGGGCTGGCAGCAAGGGGGGGTCTGTGGACGCGCTCCCCGGCTGCTCGCTCCCTGTGGACATTTTGCATGAAATTTCAGTTCACAAAAGTGGAGCAAATGCAGGAAAATCGAGTCGCTAGAGAAAAACCCAGTGCCTCCAGTCAGTTCGTAACGTGGCCAAGGCTCAGCACAGGACGCTGCTGTCTGTTATTTTCTAATCTGTGCGCTTCAGCATTTACTTGCTTCGCACACACAACAACCACTTGAATTTCTGGGGTTTTATTTACGTACCGATTTAAAATGAAGCACCAACATTTTTTTTCTGAACAATTCAGCAGTGGATCAGAGGCTTAGGGAGTTTGGGCACAACTGGCTTTTCTTTTGCCGTGTCCGTTCAGCAATCCTTTACTCGCCGCCCTTGTTTGAAAAGGCCTCAGTTGCCTTGGCTGGTGCAGGAGCCTGGAGAGGTTTTGACTGGTGGTTTTCAAGAGAAGAGGGAAATGGTGAGTTCTTCATGCTCAGGTGCCTCTGTATCATTGGAGAAGGATTGGTGCGTTCCGAGGTGCCCGGTTCAGGCTTTTCTTCCAGGTTCACGTCCAGTGTTGCCCAAAGCCTTGTGCGTTCCTGCCCTGGATGGAGTTTGGAAGCACGGGGTCCTGTAAGAGCTCCAAGAGCACAAGCTGCCCTGAGTCTCTGTGCTCGGAAGAGCGAGGGGAGGAGAGGAACTTGGTCCTCACAGGAAAAAATAAAATTGGGGGTTACCGCATCAGAGTTTCTGCTGCTTGTTTCCTGTAAACAATTATGTGACTGCCACGGGGTCAGGAGCTCAAACTCACCCGTGCCGTGCTGCCTGCCCCGCACGGCCTGGCGCGGCCCGCCGCTCTGTAAAGCTCACCTCAGAGCTGCATGTTTCCGA
The DNA here is from genome assembly GCF_036013475.1 of Columba livia. Classification (NCBI taxonomy): domain Eukaryota; kingdom Metazoa; phylum Chordata; class Aves; order Columbiformes; family Columbidae; genus Columba; species Columba livia. Next base: position 78,744,921 of record NC_088605.1, read on the forward strand.
GAAAAGACGCTATTCTTAGCTGCAGACCCGTGGAAGAATGCAGGGAAAAGAGGTTCCAGATGCGCTGGCTGCGAGGGCCCGGGGTGAGTAATGCGGGAGGAGCGGAGGGGGATCAGCTGTGCCCGGCAGCGACAGTCCCGTCCTCAGGGTCCCCGAGGGCAGCCAGGCACAGGTTTGGCCGCTGCCGTCCGCGCCCCCGCAACACCTGCGCGGGTCCCCTGGCGCTGGTCCCCGCGAGGCGTGGCTGTTAGCGACCGGCATCACCGCAGGGCACCAGGGATGTCACCACCTGCTGAGTAACGATGGTTTTTGTCAGCTCCACAGCAGCTTATTTAGATTGACGAGTGGCTGAACGTGTGTCAGGAGCGGGCAGCTTATAAACCTTCCTTACCTCTTGCTTCTCTGCGCAGCTGCCATACCGATGCTTTCATCACCCAGCAATAGCAGTGCTTGGCCACCAGGACTTTGAGAACAAGTTTGTGGCCAGAAAAACGGTTTATGATTACTTTAAAGAAAATTCTGCTAGTAATTTAGTAGATTAAAAAGATATATACTCTGCTCTACTGGCATGTGGTTTGACATATGACGGTATGAATGTACTTTCCTCAGCATAAACAGTAACTTGCGTCTTTCCAAGAAAGACACAAAACTTAAGTTTGGTTTCTTCATGTTACCTCCGATAAGTCGGGAAAACTGCAGCCCCAGCCCTGCAGTTTGTCACGGGTGGGAAGGAGATTCTGCCTGTTTATTCGCCATTCACTGCTGGTTGCACAGCCCGTGCAGCGTGGATGAGGCCGCACGGCCACACCAGAGCACGTAAGCGCTGCTCGGGGCGGCCCTGGTTGCTGGGTGAGGGTGACGCTGGCGACCGCGCCTCTGGTGCAGGAGAAAATGATGCTCTTGTTCCTTTAAGACTCAGTGAAGTGTAAACAGATTACCTTATGGAAGAGCAAATGAGGTATGGTGAAACTAATTATGCCATTTTTGTTTTATTGGCAAGAAAATATGCCGTTTATATTGCATCTGTGTTTGGCACTTTAACAGTAGGTGCTGTCCAGCTATAGTTTACATGGAAATCCAGGAGTCCATCAAGCACGATCTTTTGTCATTCTCCAGTGAAGCTGTTTTGCCACACAAGCTGAGGGTAATTATAGCGCCCAAGGTGTGGGAGATCCTCAGTGAGCTCTCAACTCCTTCACGTGCTCTTTGAAAACACTCTCTTCACCTTGTCTAACATAAAACACAGTGTGGTGTTACTAAACTCTGGGCTGCAGAAGTAACTGGGAGGGTTGCTGCTTATCCCGAGTAACTGTGAGCCGGGTGGGATGAGCACACCTTTGTGTGCCGCTGCAGGAGAGGGCAGAAGGCGTTCTTCACTTAGTCGTGGACATACCAGCGTACAGCTGGTGGCAGCTGATATAACTACTCATTTTCTTGCAGAAGTGCACATAGAAAGGTTACTGGATGGAACTAACGTCTCTCCTGTGTCCACCGCAGGGCGTGTTGGAGAGCTTTCTGGGCACGGCAGTCACCGGAGCGATATTTTGCCTTTTCGCTGGCCAGCCACTCACAATTTTGAGCAGCACAGGACCTGTCCTTGTCTTTGAACGGCTTCTCTTTAATTTCAGCAAGTAAGTAGAGGAGCGGAGGAGGGAGGAAGGGAAGGAATGTCTCGCACTAATCACATCCCGGCTAGGGAATGAGACGGCTAGCTGGGAAGGAGGGGATTTAGCGCATGAAATGAAGTGTCTGTGTGTTCCTTGTCAAGACTGCAGTGCGATCACCTCTGGGATTTCCACAGACACGCGTGTCCCGGAGCGCTGCCTGGGGTGGGTGCCTGTTCCATTGCGGCCTCTTGGAAATTCTTAGCCAAGTCTGTCCCCAGTTGCTGTGTATTGCCCAGAGAAGCAAAGAAGGAATCCAGATCTTGGTGGTCACACTAACAAAACCCTGCAGGTCTCAAGGTTACCAAGCATTTGTCCTTTAATCAGTATGCTTTTGAAATAGTTGTTAGTTGTAGAAGTACCTGTGATAGAAACAGCTGTCAATTTCTGTTTGTCCCCTGGATTCTTCAGTGGAGCTTTGCTGCCTTAAATGCTCTTGGTTTGGTTTGGTTTGGTTTTCTTCACTGGTACGCAGAAGTTTCGCTCCCTCCCCTCCACGCGGACGGGGATGCAGTGATGGCAGCTGAAACCCGGGGCTGAAGGGAGCCCATTTTATTAGGTGTTCTCAGTCATGCCCATAACTGCAACGCTGACAAAATATAATGAGAGTCGCTAAGGGTTCAGCATATTCGTTGATGATGTTACGTTTATGTTAACTGATGATTCTTCATGTAGGACTACTAATACATTGGATGGTGTTTTGCAAGGAGATCATTGAGGTTATACAGAGACCACCCCAAATCACATGTGGTCCTCCCTTCCCTCGCCAGGGAGTGTCCACAGCTTTGTAGGCTGTGAACGACCTGTATTTCAGTGCACAAAACCAGGAGCCTTTGGACTGACTGCGTTCTTTCAGAAGCAGTCGCCTGTGATGTGGAGCAGCTCTTTGGCCGTTTGTGGTTATTTTTAGGAAAGGTCTATTGAATTATTAAGCTGAACGTGGCTGTGGGTTGCAATGAGGCAGGAGACATGGTGTATGTTTGGTTGTTTAATTGTATCTCCTTCCTCACTATATATAGTCTCTGTGGGTAGGTACTCAGAAGTAATTGAGAGCACATAATCTTGTCTTTGCCTGCGTGTTGCAGAGGTCTCTTGGGGCACAGAGCTTCTCCTGGGCAGACAGGGTGTTCTTATGTGACCACACATACACAGCGCTGCACTGGACTCTTCTGCCGTGAGATGATTTTGTTTGGTTACTTAACTCACTTTGTAATATTGCAGCAGCTCTTCCCCTGACCGCAAGGATGGAGGCTAAAAGAGTGGCTAGAAAATGAGACTAGGCCAGGGAGGGCAGCTGGACGCTTCGGACTGGTGAGAGCGCCGCAGCAGGGCAGGATGGGGACACCGTGCTTTTCTTTCTTCGACCGGGATCAATGAATAAAGTCAGGAATAAACGTGCTGTAGCTATTCGCATGTGGCAGGCAGGCCAGAGCCCAGGTACAGCGCTCGGGAGGGAAAGAGCAAGGCAGAAAAACACTTTCTGCAATTTCGAGACGGAGGAGGTTGGGTTTGTTAACCCGAGGAGGGGTGGTGGTTATGAAAGCTGTTGTCCTAGCGGCCTGCTGGAGCAGAACGGCAGCGCTTTTCGAGGGAGTCTTTCTCACGAGGAAATTGGAACCAAATACCGTGATTGTTCAATAATGCATTTGTGGTTGTTCATATTCACAACCCCCTGTTCCCTACTGAGAGCAAAATGAGAAAGACTTCCCATCTACAGATTCATTTGAAGTTTGACTATGTGTGTGTGTATGGAGAAATATCCAGAAAGGCCTGGCGTACATGTGTTTGCCGTGCAGCTTTGGTGTCTGCAGGGGCAGCGCTTCCGCGCCACTGTCAAAGCGGGGTGCCAGGCAGACCCGGCTGGGCTCCCTGTCAGAGCGGGGGTGCCAGGCAGACCCGGCTGGGCTCCCTGTCAGAGCGGGGGTGCCAGGCAGACCCGGCTGGGCTCCCTGTCAGAGCGGGGGTGCCAGGCAGACCCGGCTGGGCTCCCTGTCAAAGCGGGGTGCCAGGCAGACCCGGCTGGGTTCCCTGTCAGAGCGGGGTGCCAGGCAGACCCGGCTGGGCTCCCTGTCAAAGCGGGGTGCCAGGCAGACCCGGCTGGGTTCCCTGTCAAAGCGGGGTGCCAGGCAGACCCGGCTGGGCTCCCTGTCAGAGCGGGGTGCCAGGCAGACCCGGCTGGGCTCCCTGTCAAAGCGGGGTGCCAGGCAGACCCGGCTGGGCTCCCTGTCAGAGCGGGGGTGCCAGGCAGACCCGGCTGGGCTCCCTGTCAGAGCGGGGGTGCCAGGCAGACCCGGCTGGGCTCCCTGTCAAAGCGGGGTGCCAGGCAGACCCGGCTGGGTTCCCTGTCAGAGCGGGGTGCCAGGCAGACCCGGCTGGGCTCCCTGTCAGAGCGGGGTGCCAGGCAGACCCGGCTGGGCTCCCTGTCAGAGAGGGGGTGCCAGGCAGACCCGGCTGGGCTCCCTGTCAAAGCGGGGTGCCAGGCAGACCCGGCTGGGCTCCCTGTCAGAGCCGGGGTGCCACGCAGACCCGGGGTCTGCCCAGCGCCCCTGGTGAGCTGAGGTTGGGTTTCTGAGCGGGGGGCGGTGGGGAGTGCGGCCCTGGGCTCTGGGACAGCAGAACCCCAGCCCCCCTGTCCTCCAGCCGCGAGACCAGGCTGCCGGGAGAGGTTCCCTTCCAGAGACCCCGGAAAGAGAATTAATCACGTTCAAACTGCTTAGCCTGTTCTGTTCGACATGTGAAATGTCCTGTGCTGTCTTGTTTGCTCTGTGAGTTTCACAAGTGCTGCAGGAGTTGGAGGTGTGAAAAAGAAATACATATTTTAAAGCGTTGGGCGCTCGTCCAGTGGTGTGCAGTCAGGATGGCACCCGGGCTTCTGCCAGCCGTGTCCCCGTGTCAGTCAAAGGAACAGCAGCTCCTTCCCTCAAGGCACCGACTCCGGATGTTTCCAAGAGCTCTCACTTGGGTCTTTCATTTGCTGGGGTTTTTTTTATTATTTTTTTCATCTTTTTCTAAACCATCACTTTGTTTCTTTCTTGCTCCTCACCCCTCTTGTAGGTCAGACTCTGGGTGGGAATGGACCACGGGGCTCTGCTTCCCTCGCTCGGGCACTCTTTTCTCCTCTGCTCTGCCATTTCACCCCATGCACTAGGAAGTCACCTCGAGCCCTGCCATTTCCCGGGATTTCTGGTATTTGGTTTCTGCAGATAGTGCGGTATGGAGACATGGAAGTGCAGGCTCCTCAGCGTGTGCCTTGGCAGGAAATGGCTTTGCTGAAGGAGTCTTGTAAACTGTGGTTACATCTTCAGCTGCTGGCAAGCTGTCCGTGTTGAGGACAGCGGGATGTTTGATCCTTTACAGCTCTGGACGTGTTTGCCAGGGAGGATTTTTACTGGGAAGCCTAGAAAGAGCTTGAGTTAATTGGTCATGTTTATTAGTGGAGGCGTCAGCAAGACTGATCTTTTCTGCCACCTCGACTATTAAACTGCACCGTGTACACTGATGGAGCCGGCTGCCTGAAAACAGAGCTCGGCACTTGGGAACACTCTCATTGAGTCTGAGTTAGGTCCCAGAAGCTGTGTTTTCACCACTGTGTGCTGTGAAGTCGTGATCCTGTCTGCCTTTACCTAACCCCCAGTCTTTTCCCTTCCTGCCGCCCCTCTCTGCTTGCAGAGACAATGACTTCGACTACCTGGAGTTTCGGCTCTGGATCGGCCTTTGGTCAGCCTTCCAGTGTCTCGTTCTCGTGGCTACCGACGCCAGCTTCCTGGTCAAGTACTTCACCCGCTTCACCGAAGAAGGTTTTTCCTCCCTTATTAGCTTCATCTTCATTTACGACGCTTTTAAGAAGATGATCAAGCTGGCGCATTATTACCCCATCAACTCTGAGTTCAAGGTGGACTATATCACGCGTTACTCTTGTGCCTGTGAACCATTAGATCCAGGTAAGAGAATGTTTTATTAGCTCTCCGGTTTGCAGGCAGGAGATGGCATTTGCTTCCTTGCTCTATTGTGCTGGGCCCCAGATAACGTATGGGTAGATTAATCCTTCTGTATCAGTTTTCTGCAAATATTCGATCTTAGCCTCATTTTGAAGCTGAGGGGTGAATTTCACCCAAAGTGCCAACTGGAATGTCTTTCTAGCCAGACGTTCTGGGACTCCTCATGTGACCGTTGTGGCGAGTAGAGAAGCTGTGTCTGTCCCTTGTCTCCTTGCATCCCCATGGCCGTTCATTCCGAACAGCGTTCCTCCGAGGAGTCGGTGAAGGGGCAGAAGTGGTGGCGAGGTCACTGCTGTGGTTCTTAGGTCACTCCTGGTATCCGCTGGTGCCATTTTGCCAGGCGCTGGAACCAGGTATGTTCAGGGTGTTGCCAAACGTGGGAGGTTTTGCCCCTCCTGGCTGTGTGTGTGAGTGGAAAAGCACCAGCAATTCCAGCAGTTCAGCCTATCGCTGGAGCGTGGGCTGCGCAGCAAGTGTAGCCAGAGTGTCTGTAGATCTGGCAACACAACCGGGAACATAAGGTTACAAAACCCAAATAAAAACAGAAGAGTGCTGGTTCGTACCAGTGGGGGAGCTGTGGCCACTCCTAGGACCCTTCAAACAATGGGCACTGAGTAAGAAACTTGGTTTGTGCTCAAAGTAAACTTGAGGTTATCTCAACATACCTGTCAAACAGGAAAAGCTTCTGGTTGCTGCTGGTCACGTCTGTGCAGGAGGTGTCGGGAACTGGATCCATAGGAACCGTGTGCGTGTGTTCATTATTAAATGCAGGATCTCTGCAAGCACTGGGACGTTGGTCCAGGTCTGTCTTCGTTTGAATGGCAGGGTGTTTTCTCTTGACGAAACTCTGAGGAGTTGGCACAGTGGGGTTCGGTCTCTGATGTCTCTCTTTAACGAGGCAATGCCAAAATTAAAGTCTCCACTTCCCGTGTAAACGCCCGGAGGCGCGACCTTACCGCACAGGGCAAACTCGGCGGCACGGCTGGAATGCGCAGGGAAACCGAGCGTCTGGCAGAAGCCCAGACGGTGTTTCGTAAGAGATTTATGCCTGGGAGTACAAGCTGGTCTTTACCTTTGTTAGCACGTGGGGGAGGATTAGCAGGTGTGGTTTGATAAAGTTCACAAACCCTCACTGCTGTGGTTCTCTTTTCACCTGATTTGCCTCTTACCCGGATGTTTGTTTTGGAGGGTAAAGATGACCTTATCATTATCATCTCCAAATCTTTCTTCCTTGGTTTTTCAAATAGCATTGAACAAACCTTGAGTAGGAGGAGTGACCAGGCAGCGCTGGAGGTGCTGACAGCAATCTGCCCGGGTGGCCCTTGGGGACTGGGCGCCAGCCACACCAGCCGCGAGTCCGCGGCACCTCGGGCGTGAAGCCTCGGGAGCTGCCGAAGTTGGGGGAGAAGCTTTGTAAGAGCAAACTGTCTGGGAATGGACAGCTGACAGTGACTCCCTGTTGAAACCCAGTCCGGGACAAGCTCAGAAAATAATCTGGGACTCGTGGGTGCAAAGGTGGTGCCAGGGTTACGGAGTTCGCAGAGCAAGTGGTGCGAGCTGCGTCCTCTGCCTGTTCTCATCACTTGCTTGTTGGCGTCTCCTTCCACGGTGGATTTCATGCACAACAGCAAGGAATTTTCCAGAGGAACAAGTGGCCTGTTTGCTGCTGGCGTGTTGGTCTCGACGCTGACGGTTTGGCCTTTCACAGGACCGAAGTACACTGACGCATGCATGTGTCTGCATAGCTGCGTGTCTGCGTAAGCCCAGACAGCATCCATCAGCGCAGATTTAATTCTTGCTCCTTAAGTAAACTGGTTTCCACGTCAGCTGTTCATCACGGCTGCAGAGGAAATTTTTTTCTCTTACCATCCGACAGAAAATCAGAAGAAAGTAGCAAACAGCAGCCAGGACAGCCTAAGCTAAGCGCTTTACGGAAGGGCTCTGCGGCTGCTCTCGGTGGGCTCGTTTTTAAAGGCGGTGCGTTGCTGTGTGGACATGGTTGTGGCCACGCGGTCAGAGCCAGTCTGTAACATTTTGCCCGCAAAGCGTCAGCGGCCTCCCTCTCCACATCCTGCGGTGTTAAAAGCCATGTGTGATACTTGCTTCCGCTCAACATGGTGCGAGCGGCCGGGGGGGAGCGGATGGATTTTGTCCCGGGAGCTGGGGTTGCTCTCTGTCCTTCAGCTCTGGCTGAATGCGCGCGGGAGGACGGCACAGCGTCAGATAGGTGAGGAGTTCTGAGCTCAACCCGAGGAAAGCCGAAATCCCAGCAGTATAGGGACTGTCTTTGCAACAAAGCTGAAGACTACCAAGTCTTGCTGCGGAAGGTCTTGTGAGCAGATACCAAGAGACCGTTAGGACATCAGTTATTCTTTATGCTATATTTCCTCCCGAAACTCTGCACACCTTCTCCCGCGCATCGGGAAATGGAATAACAAGGCAAATGGCAGATGAGCAGAGGTTGTTTCCTGGTTCTAGGAAACGAAGCGTAATGCAGTAGTAAGTGCTTTCTTTGCAGCGGTTTTCCTGCAGCGTAGGGGGTGTCTGTTGCCGCTGCAGTGTTGCTAGCGGTGGTGGATAAGCTCTTGGGGTTGTCCTGGGGTGGGTGCTTTTTAGCAACTGTTTTATGACTGATGCTGTAGACTCAGTCTGAAACAATACTTCAGACTCACTGTAGTTGAGCAAAGAGATTGCAAACGGTTTGGTGGGTTTGTTTTTTTTTTTTTTAGGAAGATGGAGTAACAAATAATAGTTGCAATTTATTTTCCTTCCTCTTGCACTGTGCTCACGCTATTTCTTCTTCTGTCCTCTCTTGCAGTTAATAGTTCATTATTTAACAGGACACCGGTGCCGTCAGCCGACGAGCTGTTCCATCCCTCGACGGTCATGGTAAGTGCCCTTTGCAAGGTCTCTGAGGCCTGTCAGTGCCCCGTGTTTCTGCTGAGCCGTGCCAATAGATCAATAATTGATCACATGAAGAAGATCTTCACTCTGAAACTCCCCCATTGCCCCTGACATTGGGGAAAATATGAAGCTGCCCGTTTTGGCATGCTCACTTGGTCCTCCAAGGATTTCTCAGAGGATATGGACTGCTGTGCACACGGCTTGATAATGTGAGTTACTTGCTAATAGCGGCAGCCTCATCTGTGTGTGCTGGCAGGATGCAAATGTTTCTCCTGGGGGATTAGTTAGATCCTTGTGTCCAGGACTGTAACAGTAGGAGTGCTGTGGCCAGTCCTTCCTTGGGAAGGTCCTGGTTCCGTGACCTTCTGCAGCTTTTCCACAGGTCACTCCGCTGGTGAGCTTTGGCTGATGAGGAAAAGGAAAATAGCGCTCGATGGGGTCAGATAGGTTTGCGTTTCATGCACCTCATGTGCCCTTTGCTGCTCCCCGTTTCCTCACTGCCCACCTCTGTTGTTGGGCTGCGGCCCCTCGGCAAAGGCTGTCAGGGAAAATAACGCCCAGGGAGGCGATGAGCAGCCCCAGGCTCTGATGCAGTGCCAGCCGTCAGGAGAAGAGTGCCCCTACCGCTTGAGTTTCCTTGACAAGAACAACTCCTGGTGGGCCCTGCGGGGTCAGCATTTGATTGCCCATCTTGGGAGCGGGGAGGCACGCGTAAGAGGAAGGCAAAGAACTGAACCGAGGCCTGGAGACAAGAAAACAACCCAACAGGTTGCATTTCCAGACTGTTCTTTCTTGGAACAGTAATCTCAGCCCTTCTCCCCCAAAGCCCTTCTCCCCTAGAATCCAGATTATGGAGGTGCAGGAAGGTGAAGAGACACTTGTGCAGGCTCTGCTCCGCCACAGGCGTTAGGGAACAGATGATCATCTGCCATGTCCTGTGCGGCTCTGGATTGCACAAAGAGGGTTTAAATCCGGACAGAGCCTCCCTATCTGACCATTGCAATCAGCATCATTAGTAGTGAAGTACGCATTTCAGAACAGAAGTGATTAAAGGGAATTCAAAAGCAGGTTCTTAATTGTGAGGATCATGGGGAAGAGACCCTCAGCTCTTGCTGAAATCAGTGGAAATAATTGTATATTTGGGTGTCGCATTGAGCGCAGGCAGGGGAGCGGGGCCACAGGGCTGTCCTGCAGCTCGGGGCACCTTACCAGCTTGGCAGAGAGCGGCTCTGCCACCGGGCTCCTTCAGTGTCCTGGGGACGGACGGCTGCGTGGGCCAAACTGAACCTCGGCATCCTTCTGAAAAGTGGAGGGGATTTTGGTAACCCCAGTTGTGTGGAACAGCACAACCAAGATGGAATGTTTACAGTATGTGCGAGCTCAAGCCTTGTTTCCAGAAAGGGCAGGGAGGGGAGATCTGCTGCTGTGGAAACGGTGCTGGTCTTGATGGGAGAGAAGCGGGTTTGGTTTTGGTGTTGCTGGCGGTGGTCGAGCAGTGGGGAGTGGATGTAAGGTGGTCTCGGGCCACTCCAGCTTCGACGTGAGGTTTCCAACAGCCCCCGTCCACCGGAGGAAACGCAGAGCGTGTCAGGCAGGCCACAGCAGGGGTCGTGAGATCTGTCTTCTTTCCGAGGCCCAGACTGTCCTCCGCGCCCATCCCTGGGTTAAAACCTGTTCCATGTGCGCACAAGCAGAGGGGTTTTAGCCTCTCCTCCACGCCTCCCTTTGCCTCCCCGTGTTTTTCCTGATGCTCTGTCCCTGTTCGGTCATAGCCTGAGCAGCATTGACGTGAGCAGTGCTTCATGGAAATGCTCTCCTCTTTTCTGCAGTACAATACCACCATTGACTGGTCATCTCTGACAAAGAAGGAGTGCTTGAAATACGGAGGACGACCTGTGGGCAACAACTGTAAATATGTCCCTGACATCACCCTCATGTCGTTCATCCTCTTTTTTGGCACTTACACCTGCTCCATGGCCCTGAAGAAATTCAAGACCAGTCGCTATTTTCCAACCACTGTAAGTATGTCTTTTCACCCTAGCAGGCTCTTTTCTTTACTCTTTCAGAGTGTTAAGCTGTCATACAGATGGGGACAAACACTTTGCAGGGAGGACAGCTTGGTACTGGTTAACCAAGGGAGGTATGTCCTAGGATTGCTTGGTTTCACTCTTTCAGTGTTTCTGGAGGGCACAGGTAAGGCAGCAAAAGAGCCAAAATGAGCCCTGATCTGTCCTGGGGATGTGACGGTGATTTTAGAAGTGCTGAAAGCAACAGTTCTGAGCTGAGACCTGCAATAATGTAGTTTATCAGCCTTAAGAATCACAAGAGTCCTTCAGGCCTTTTACCTGGCCATTTTCCACGTGATACACCATGCTGACGCTGGGGCAGAATACGTGACCGTTTGACAGAAATCAAAGGACTAAAAGGGACTGTTAATCATCAGGGCAGAAGTCTGCCTGCTTACAGCCCGAGAAAGTATTTGGAGAGGACAAAGAAACCTTTTGCTTTGTCAGTGAGTGCATGTGAATAAGCGAGCTGTCTGTGTAGAAGGAGAAGAGACACACATCTTTCATGTTACCACGTAGTATGTGAAATAGTCAGAAATCAATGCAAAAATGTTGAACTGTGGTACAGTGCACATCTGGCCTACCTGTTACAGTGGGGACCTAAAGCAGAAATTCCCTTCGTCTCTGAGGATCAGCTGTGAAATAGAGATGATCTGAGAAACTGCTGCATTGATCTGAACAAGGTTTTGCTCAGACTTACAGCCACCTTATGTGGATCTTGTGGGTGCAGCTGCCTGGTTTTACTCCCCAGCCCAGGCTGCCGTGGCGCGAGTGGGAGCTGGTGGTTTCTGTGTGTGACAGAGCCGTGTTTCTCCCCAGTACCTGCCCCCCCGCTTTTGGCATTCTGACATGCAGAGATTTATTCCCTGTGGATATTTACTGTCCTGCTGCGTTACAATTGAACCTCTATTATTTTTAATAAAAAGGAAACAAATTCCATCCAGGCTGGAATGCAGCTCAATTTATCTTGTAACCATGTGAACCCGAGAAATCTGGAAGGAACAACAGCACCGAAGAGATCACAGAGTTACAGACAAGCACAGTGGGTCCTGCCCTGCCGAGTTTCAGGGACTGACAGTTCTGGCCCCTCACACCAAGAAAGCCCTTGAGGTGCTGGAGCGAGTGGAGAGAAGGGAACGGGGCTGGTGAGGGGCTGGAGCACAAGTGTGATGGAGCGGCTGAGGGACCTGGGGGGTTCAGCTGGAGAACAGGAGCTGAGGGGAGACCTTCTGATCTCTGAACTGCCTGAAAGGAGCTTGGAGCCAGGGGGGTCGGGCTCTGCTCCCCAGGAACAAGCGCCAGGAGCAGAGGAAACGGCCTCAAGTTGCCCAGGGGAGGTTGAGTTTGGATGTGGGAACAATTTCTTCCCCAAAGGGCTGTGGGGCATTGGAACAGGCTGCCCAGGGCAGTGCTGGAGTCACCAGCCCTGGAGGGCTGGACAGTCGGAGATGAGGTTCTCAGGGACATGAGTTAGTGGTGGACTTGACAGTGTTAGGTTAATGGTTGGGATCAGTGATCTGAAGGGTCTTTTCCAACCTAAAGGATTTTGTGATTCTAATTTTCTAAAGGGAAGTTCATTACTATTTTCATTGTCAGGTGTATAATAGCAGATCTTTCCCTTCCATATTTTTTTTTTATCTACATTGCAAAATTAGTCATATTAAAAGAATGGAGTTTGGGGATAACACAGCATTTTTTGGTAAAGCCACTTACCTTAGGAATCCTGTGACAGCACAAGAAGCTCGACTTTTGTCAGAGAAACCGTCTCTGTCCCTGCATAGAAAAACATGAGTATGTGAACCCTAAAGAATCAGAGATCAGAAGGCGAACAGAAGGACACAATATTTTACATGTCTAAAAAAGTCACTACTTTTTTAGATTCATTTCTAAATGTTCAATATCTGTTTATACTGGATGCTGATCCTGAACAGTCTCCTAAGGCACTGCTGCTCCATACGGGTGGCTGTTGGCTGCTGTCGGGTGTAGTCTCAGTGAGGCTGCCTTGGAGAACTCAGAGGGGAGTTTCTTACAAAAGCAGTTTTCTTTTTCCTGAGACTTGTTTTCAGTTTTTGTACCTCCATTTAGGCTTAATTGCTTGGCTTTCAGACCGCGCAGTAAAGTACCAAGGCACATTTAGGAAAATGGCATCGGCCATTACAATGTGCACCTTTGTTTCTACAAAAGAATAGATTATTGGCTTGTATTGCTACCAAGCGCAAGGCTGGAGCATCACATAGAAATTAAAGCTTGGGTGAAATGGTGTTTTATAGTGCTAATGACTTACGGCACTGACTTCTGTTTCAGGCCCGGAAGCTCATCAGTGATTTTGCCATTATCTTGTCCATCTTGATTTTCTGTGGAATAGATGCCCTGGTAGGTGTGGACACACCAAAACTAATTGTGCCAAGTGAATTCAAGGTACGTTGTTGTCAGCTTGTTTTGTGGCCTTTGGAATAGGTTCCCTTTTCCACCCATCTGGCTGGTATCAAATGACTTGCCATTGAAACAGGAAAGTAGTCAGCCGTCTGGAAAGGACCGTTTTAATCAGATTATACCCTTTTTATTAGCAACATCTTGGCTGGCTGATGTGTCTCCTAAAATCTGCTTCCATGCGTTGAACACAGACCCAGCTTCTCCCAGCTCCTTTGGGTGGCGCAGGCTCGGGCATCCAGGGCTCACGAGCTGCGCTGCGTCCTCAGCCGCCCCAGGGACACGTTCCCTCCTTCGGGTCGGTGGAAGCACTTCAGAGAAGCTGCTCAGGCATGCTTAGCCGCAGGCCTCTCCTTCTAACCTTGCTGCCATCGTCTTGCAAAAGCTAGGCCTTCATAAGCAATGCCTAATCTTTAAGAACCTTTTATTGCTGTGTACGGGAAGGATGAAGTTGTCACAAACCTCTCCCTGTAGCCATTCAGTGGAAGTACTAGTATATTCAGTGTCCTCTCTCCTGTGTTGTGGCTCTAATGCAGCCTTTCCTTTCTTTGCCCTTCAAAGCCAACCAGTCCCGAGAGGGGCTGGTTCATCCCACCTTTCGGGGGGAACCCGTGGTGGGTGTACCTGGCAGCAGCCATCCCTGCCCTGCTGGTGACTATCCTCATCTTCATGGACCAGCAAATCACGGCCGTCATCGTCAACAGGAAGGAGCACAAGCTCAAGGTGGGTGCGCTTCGCGCCTTGCACACGTTTGCCAGTGTTAACTTATGTGCCACCTCAGAAACGTCATTGCTGGTGTTTGATGACTGTTTATTTTGTTGACTAAGGCAGAGGTTTTGACAGGAAAACCATTGATTCATTTTAAAATCTCAAGCATTGTGCAAACAGCATTTGCCTTTCTCCTCAAGCAAGAACCCTGTGGAGGGCCAATTTGCAATGTCTCGTTCAGGAAGCACTTAACTAATTTTGATTGGCTTCACCATCGTGCGGCCTGAAGTGTCCCCGCGCTGAGCAGCTTTGGGACCGCTCCTCCCGTTTCCTTCGCAAACAGGCCCCACGCCAGGGGCAGCTGGATGTCACAAAGCAGCCAGCTGCCCCTTCCCTTCTGGGGAGTGAAAGGACTTAGACCCGTCGCATCCCACCTGCTGCTCAAAGACGTGGCTATAGCCAGAAGAAATTAGAGCAGCCTTCATTGGAGGGCTGGAACTTTTGTTTAAAGCCCCTTTCATGTCAACGTAAAACCAGGTTTCTTAAAACCTTGACAATATTTTGATCCTTCCTCACAAGAGCTTCATTCTCCAAGTGTAAACGTTGAAGAAGGACAAAGGAGACTTGTATTACTTGTAAATATAGGCTAGTCAAAAATTATCTTGTAAAGAATACTGATCTAAACCACGTCTAGCTGCCTTCCTAACCTTGCTGCCCCTCCAACTCTATTTGTGGTGGTAGTGCTGGTCTACCTTAGTAGAGAGCTGGATGAACGTCATTCCAGAATCCACCAGCCCTGACCCCAGAGGCGTCACTTGCTGTGCTAATTCTGCCAGACTCTGCCATTTGAAGAATTAGAAAAGTAACGAGGGGGTGTGTCTAACCATAAATGTGAAGTTCTGTCCTTGTCTGCTTGTCCATCTGGCATGCTCTGCTTTTCCAGGAGATGAGAAATCATTCAACTGAACACAGAAACTGGCAAGGAAAGTTGATGTCTGTCATTCCCAGTGTTTGCTTCTATAAATATGTTGTCCACTAGGTCCAGCAAATACATATACATGTTACCAAAACTGATAATTCCTTTAAAAGAGATCCCTAGGCCTGGCGTTAAGGAACACCTAGGAAGGATAGGATGTCTTCCAGTGAGGATGCTTGGCAGACATTCTTTGTAATGTTTTCTTATCTGGAATACAATCACACAATCCCAGAATGTCAGTGGTTGAAGGGCCCTGGAAAGCTCATCCAGTGCAATCCCCCCATGGAGCAGGAACACCCAGATGAGGTTACACAGGAAGGTGTCCAGGCGGGTTGGAATGGCTGCAGAGGAGACTCCACAACCCCCCTGGGCAGCCTGGGCCAGGCTCTGCCACCCTCACCCCAACAAGTTGCTTCTCAAATTTAAGTGGAACCTCCTGTGTTCCAGTTTGAACCCATTGCCCCTGGTCCTATCACTGGTTGTCACCCAGAAGAGCCTGGCTCCATCCTCCTGACACCCTTTCCATCTTGATCCCCAGGAATGAGTCCCCCCTCAGTCTCCTCTTGTCCAGCTCCAGAGCCCCAGCTCCCTCAGCCTTTCCTCACACGGGAGATGCTCCACTCCCTCCAGCATCTTGGTGGCTGCGCTGGACTCTCTCCAGCAGTTCCCTGAACTGCTGGAACTTGTGGTGCTTCTGAATGGCCGTTCACTTCACAGACTCTAGTTCTGTGGTTCACAAGAGAAGCTAGTCCCCAACTCAAGTCCAACTAACTCAAACCTCTCCTCTAGCGTCAAAGGACTCATCTCATTTTCCTACCACCACCTTTGTCCTTCAATGACCCAGGCCTATCCCCTATCATCTACTGCCTTTTTTAAGGCAAGTTGCTTTGCGATTGTGGTCAGCTTTCTTCCTGCACTTCTGTCATACCATCTAAGGACCATAACAGGTACAAAGAGCTGGGTGGGCAGGTTTTTGTGCCCTGAACCCTGGCATTAGGCTGTGTTTTATGGTTGACTAGTGACATCCTTGTGTATCCTCTTCTGTCACCATGTCAGGAAGGGAGAGGAGGAAGGCTAATTGTGATGTAGGAGCCCAGGGACCGGCAGGAGATGTGCCAGGGAGTGTCAGGGGGACATGAGGAAAAGGTTCTTCCCCAGAGGTGCTGGACACTGAACAGGGAGGTGTCACGGCCCCAACCTGACAGTGTTCAAGAAGAGACTGGACACCGTCCTCAGACATACGGGGTGACCGGTGGGGTGTCCTGTGCAGGGGCAGGAGCTGGACTCCATGATCCTGTGGGTCCCTTCCAGCTCAGGATGTTCTGTGATTCTGTTCTATGAAATAAATGGATGTGCCTGGACCTGCAGTGGGTGCCCGTTTTTGGGAGCTGAGGCTCGCTGTGGGGAGAAGCTGTGTGCCTGGATGGACCTCCTGTCCCAGGAGCTCTGCTTTAGCCTGAGCCATGACCTGATTTTATTTTGGACAACACGGCGTGATTGCGTCCAAGCCAAAAGTCTCCCTCGCCTTATCACAACGGGCACAGTTCCTCTAGGTCTGACCAGCGCTCGCGACTGCCGATCGTGTAAGACGATCGCTGGCAGATGTTCAGCGACCCGCAGAACAGGGCCTCCGTGTCGCGGCCGCCCCGAGCAGGCCCAGCCCCTCGGCGTGGCTGGCAGGCGCTCCGCGGCGGGTGTTGGGGTGTGAGCTTATGGCAGGACCCCGCTTGTGATGGATGTGGCCAGAGGTGGCCCGGGTGGGCCAGCTGTGCTGGCTTTGCCGTGCTGTGAAAGACAGGCGATAAGCTGAAGGCATTTGGTACATACCGAGGGCATAGCCACAATTGGGTGTTATTTAAAGGCCATTTTTATATCCGCTGACATATAACAGCCTAGGATGTAGTAATGTTTTTAAAATAAACTTTCCAGACTGGTGCTATGCAGTTTTTCATGCCTGTAGGGTTTTTCCTTTCCCTGCGTAGTCAGTTCTCTTGAAAAATATTAAATTCCTGTGAACGCAGACTCTCCCTTCCTGCTAACGGGGCACGTTTCAGGTGGTCTGGCCCCTGAGAGGAAAGACTGGCTTGAGACACGGGTGATGCAGGGTCATTATGTAGGTATCTGCGCCACCAGTCGTATGGAGAGCTGTTGGAAATGTTCCTCTTGTGTGAATGGAGCTTCTGCTTGAAAAAGAGGGCGATGTTTCAGTTTGTGTGGTCGCTGTGGGCGTTGGACACAGATATGTGCTTTGAGACCGTACCTGGAGGAGAATGTCAGGGTAGCAGCGAGTGGGAGAGGTTTGTTGTGTGCAGGAGCAAGTTCTCTGTCCTTCCCCGTGAAGAAGAGGCCCCTCATCTCTCAGCTTACAGACATGAACGTGGTTATGCTATCAACACCAGGCGTACTTTTGTCAGTGACACACTATAAACACTCCAGCAAAGTACTGTTTAATATTAAAAAAATGATTTCCTGCTTCCTTTGTTATGGTTGTGAGCACATGCTCTTGTTTAACTGGGGGGTCTCCACTCCGATCCTGCCACTCTGCACCACAAAGCACCTCTGCACGTGGAATGCACTGTAGGCCAAATCAAAGGCTGTTTTCCTGCTCGTGCGCTGTCAAAGCGTCGGCAGGGCGCGACGGAGGGACCGTCCCGCGGCTGCCGCCGGCCAAGGTGAGCGGCACACGTGTTAGGGAAACAGTGAGTACCATTCAAGATGAGCTGGGCCGCTTTCCCTCCAGGGTCACCAAGCAGGTCCGGATCACTTGTTCTTTCCAATAAAATCAAATAGAACAGGGTCAAAAAAAGGTTAATCATCTTTAAAATAGCAAACTTTAGGGTATTTTTCTGAAGATACCTTTCACTGGTGGCTCTCTTGTTTTCTTCACTTGCTCTTGGCACTTGTAGCTGGTGGATTTCCTGTGCTAGTTCATGGAGGGATTTGGCAAATAGGAGATCGGAGGGCTTAAAGGAGTAAGGAACGAGGGCAGCCTTCCCCCGTGGATGGGCTACGAGCCCACCAGCTGTCCTTGTTGGTCCCCCCAGGACAGCAGGGGTGGGTGTTGAGGAAAATGCCCCCAGCACCAGGCACGCTTGGCACGGCTCAGAACGTTTTCAAATCAAAACCGTGAGATTTTTAAATCTGAGCTGTGATGCTGGGCTTGCATCAGTGGGGCAGCACCCCGGAGTCGGTGAAGGCTGGGGTGAGCTCAGAGTGCCCGGCAGGCTCTCTGAAATGCCTGCACACCAACGCACAGCGTGGGGAACGAGCAGGAGGAGTAGAAACCTGTGTTAGGGCAGGAGATTATGACCTGGTGGCAATTCCGGAGACACGGTGGGACAGCACACGTGGCTGGAATGTGGCCATGGATGGCTGTGTCCTTGTCAGGAGAGACAGGCCAGCCAGGCGAGGTGAGAGAGCAACGACAATGTATTGAGTACTGTCCAGGCACGGGTGAGGAGCGAGTTGAGAGTCTGTGGGTGAGAATTAAGGGGCAGGCTGGCAGGGGCGTGTGTGTGTGTATATATATAAAAATATGTAGAGAGGTATATAATGAAAGCTTGATTATAGTGTTTACAAGATATGAAGTGTATCTCACCAGAAGTTTTTTGGTGACTGTGGTGCTCTGGTTGTGTCCAACACACACTCTGCTGTGTCAGGAAACTCTGTGAAGAGCTATTTGATGGGTCACAGGGCTTGGCTTGTACCACTGCACCTCCCAGGACTATGGAGTGTACACAAGGTGCTTGCGAGTCTGCTGCGCTTTTATTGCACGCTGTTGTTTTGAGAGCTTGCCAAAATCGTATCATTTCCTTGTTTTCCCCGTGGAGACAGGTAGTTCATACTTTAAGGAGCAACATCTCCTACTCTGCTATTCCTTAAGACAATTTCTGATGGCTAGAAGATACTGTAGAAGGAACTGGTGTTTACGTGGTGCACCTCTGCCAGAGCCCTGGCTGCTCCGTGGGTGTTTAGAATAATTAAGCTGAAGGTTGTCTTGTCTCCCTTCACAGAAAGGTGCTGGATATCATCTGGATTTGTTCTGGGTGGCCATTCTGATGATTATTTGCTCCTTTATGGGTCTGCCCTGGTATGTTGCTGCTACCGTCATCTCCATTGCTCATATTGACAGCTTGAAGATGGAGACAGAAACCTCAGCCCCTGGAGAACAGCCCAAGTTTTTGGGAGTGAGGTATGTCAAACCAGAAGGGCCTTAGTTGCTTTGTTTGCCTGCAAAGATCCGTTTGCGCTGTAATGGCTTTGCTTTGAGCGGAACACGTGCAGAGGGCACAGCTCTTAGATTTGCAGTAAATCTGCAGATCAGCTGTGTTTCTTTACAGCTTTTTTTGGTCAGCAGAGATATAACCAGTTAGAAGTTTATCTGGCGTAGCCCTTCTGCAAATTCCTTTTCTTGAAAAGGAAGAAAACTGGTCTGCTGCATGCGCGCCTGTGGACGGGCCGAGCCGGGGCAGACGCGTGGGGAAAGGGAGCAGAAGGAAGGAAGGAAGCTTTGCGCCCGCATCCAGAACTTCTCTGTGTCTGCTTAGGGCACGTGCACTCGAGCCGCCCCTGAGCGCACAAAGCTGTATGGAGCGAGTTCAGTGCCTGCAAAGGTGTCATGGAGAATTTCCTGCTGCTTCATTTGTATTTCCAGACCTGGCTGTGACATTTAGCAGAGCAGCTCTCTGGCAATTCCGTGGACAAATCCCCATGTAACTCCTCAAAAGTTCATTCAGCCAGATGAGACACAGTTTTCCAGTGTCGAGAAAAGGAAATACGTAATAAGTTTACCTGCGATTGATGGACTTTAGACAGGCATTGATTAGCAAACGTAACGGTAAAAAATTTAAACTTGTCATGCCTAGAGCAGTCAATTTGACCTACAAAAGTATCTTTTTCTGTATCGGGTTGCCTTAATTAAGCGCTTTTAAGTACTCTGAAAGGGAATAAAACCAGAAGGAAAGCTGAAGCCGTCGTGCTAACCCAGTGCTTGTGTTGCAGGGAGCAGAGGGTCACGGGATTCATCGTGTTCATTCTGACCGGCGTGTCTGTCTTCATGGCTCCCATCCTCCAGGTAGGCACGTCGCCCCGCCGCCTCCTTCCGCGCGCGGGCTGGTGGTGTGCTGCTCAAGTGTGGAAAAGGAGCTCGGTGAGAATTACCGATGCAGTTCTGTAATTTTATGGATGCTTAAATACACACTTTTTGGAAGGAAAAAGTAAGACACCCTTGTAGTGTGCTATATAGTCATAGTGACACAGTTCAGGACCCGTGGTTTTGGGGGCTGCGATTTTTTTCATTTTAAGACTTTTCTTCCGTGTTTGCACAAAGTTAAGTTTTCTTTTATCTTGCACTCTTGTGGTTCTGCTGTGCCTGTGTTTTATGGAACCATAAACCTTGAGAACCTGCTGGTGACGTGATGGCAGGATGTTTGGCAACGCGGCAGAGTTGCTGTGTGGAAGACACAGGCTAACAGATGAATACGTAGTCAAGAAAAGTACATCTGCATTTGCGTGTGCGGGCTTGCACGTCTCAACACGCGCACAAGAGTTGGGTCCGCGCACTCATACGCAAACGCGAGCGTTCCTGTGCTGGATCTGTCCCTGTGTGCTGAGCTGCTGAGGAACGCAGCTTTGCAGCACCAGCTCTCGGGACACGTTCACTCCCGGGACTCCTGGCAGCCAAAATGGGCTTTGCTTTCGTCCTCTGGAGGAAGCTGTTGAGCGCAGAGAGGGGAGCGTTCCTGCGCCACGAGTCGCGGCCGGGCCTGTTGAAATGTGGCTGTTTCTGGAGGAGAAAACAAATACTGCAGACGCCGATCCCGTTGCCATAGTGGGGAGCCCAGTCCCTGCAGTGTGCATTAATCGTCATAGCCGTGTTTTCAGCATCTCTTACGTGTACCTGAAGAAAAATCTTCATTTGGTGCTTGCTCGCGGGCTGCGTGCGTGCCCACGTCCACGAGAGAGAATCCGCAGTGTTGACGACAACGAGCAGAGCCTACAGCTGATGGTATTAGTCCGTGTGTAGGGTTTTGGCCAGAAATCCTTGGGACCGTTGCGTTGCCGTAGCGGAGCCGTGCCCTGCCCGCACCCCGGCCGCGGGGCCCCGGCTTGCCCAGCGCTCTTGGAAAGAGCCAGCACGGCAGTCAGATTTCCATTCGTTTTGTCTGTGTCCTCCTGAAGTAGCACGTCTCTTGTCGCTCGGGAGCAACGTGCAGCTCAGCAGTGTGGAAAACACGTTTCTGGAGGAAAAAGTGCAATGAAATGTGATTTCTGAATCTCTTGATATTTTCTTTTTCTTGTGAATTTAGCCCAGGCTCTGGGCAGGTGGGCTGCTGATGTACCGTTCGACCTAGGTAGGCAGCTCTTTCCCAAGACCTGAAGTTTGTTGGCACATAACCACAGAGAAAGGCACCCCTAGCGGATCGTGGAATAAAACATGAGAGGTTGCTTGTGTGTTCCCTGTGGAGGATCCTTTTCCAGGGACAGCGATTCCAGTGATGTCCAGCAGGAGATGTCAGCTGCAGAAATCCATCTCCATGGCTCCACAGACTGATGGTGTGAGCAGAAGATGTCAAAACAGCGACACACGGACTTAACCAGTGGCACTGTCCGTCATAACCCTGTGGCAGAGCGGACGGGTGTCCGGAGAAGTGTTTCTGGAGGAGGCAGACAAGTTTTTGTCAGGCAGAGCAATGATGTTGCCTGTGTATAAAATGGAGAAAGTGGCTTTAAAAAAGTTGGTGCATTCCTACTCTTGATTTCTAAGGTTGTTTTTGCAGCTAGCAAAGTTTTGTGTCCTGGTAACCGTTTCTTCCTCTGCAGAAATCGGCATTTCCGTGCCCTTAATTTCATGCCTGCTCGTAATTAATTCTGTTTGTTAGTTCCATGTGCCCTTTCCTTGCAAGATCCCTCCTCTGCTCCCCCGGGGTCTGTTATTTCCCCTGCCGTTGTTTCCGTTGGCGATGGGCGCGCTCCCCGCGGCGCGGGCAGCAGGGTGAGCCCGCCCCGGCGGCGCTGCAGCGCCTCCCGCAGGCCGCAGCGCGGGGAGCGGCCCCGGCCGCGCTGCCGGTCACCAGGGCTTGTCCTGCCAGTGGCGAGCTGGGCGCCAGTAATCACCGATGCAGTCACACAGGCAAGCCACGCCGTAACCCCGTCTCTGGCTTTTGTGGGGTCTGCGGTGTTTGTGCTGGTTCTGAACAGCAACGATCGTTCTGCTGGGTTGTGGCAGATCTCCACAGAAACATTCTTCACCCCGCTGGAGAGTGACAGCGCTTTCCCATAAATCCGTTGTAATTCTGCTGGCTAGCAGCAGGTTTGCTCCAAGTGCCCAAGCCAGCAGCCCCAGAGTCAGGGCATAGTCTGCCAAAAGAAAATCTTCCAAAATGAAAGTGCTGCTTGCTGCTCTGCAAGATAATGAATGTACTGAAGTTTCACCTAGAGATTATTTACAGGATTAATTAACGTGGAATAATGAAATAATATTTGGACGCTTTTCTTTTTTTTTAAAAAAAGCAGAAAGAAGTAGAAGGGGAGGGGATGAGAGCAATGTAAATGAACTAGAGAGCTGACCTCTGAGAACTGCCTACCCAGCTTGCCAGAGGAGGTCTTGTCTTGTCTCACCTCATCCCCTGGATCCAGCGAGGGCTTCGAGTCCCTTGGACACCCAGAGACAGCTGAACTGCTCCCCGTCCCTCCGCTCTTGGTGCGTCACGATAGCAGGGGGCTGAAGCTGCAGAAAAAACACCTGGCTTTTAATGTGAAATACCAAAGCAGCTCTTTCAGGGAAGGAAATAAAGCCAATAGAAGGATAAATTAGAAACTGAGAAGCTCACAGGTGCTGATGGGCAGTGAGACTTGTGTGAGGGAAGGGAAAAATGTAGGTGGAGAAGCTTTGGTCAGCATTATGGCCAGGGACCAGTGACTTTGGTGCTTGTGTACCCCGGGTGAAATTTGCGTGTTCAGGATCGAAGCCTCAAAGGACGTGTGTGTGGCACTGTGTTTCTCACCTAGTAAACTGTCAATAGTGTGGCGGGGAATAGGGACAACACTGAGAAACCGCAGTGTTCCTTGGCTGCTCGGCGAGCTCCACGCGCAGGTCGGGAGCAGGCGTGCTGGCGCGGGCCGCCCCGGGCCCTGGCCGTGCGGCACCTGCGGTTGCGTGGCCGCGGCCCGTCGCTGCGCCGAGGCGCGTCCCGCGGCCCGCCCGGGCTGCGGTGCACCGCACAAAGGGCGCCGTTCAGCTCCCGCCGGTGCTTTGTGTCCCCACGCTCCCCGTCGCGTCACGCCGGGCCGGCTGCACAGTTTGTTGTTTGGCTGGGGAACGCTTCCCCCTCTTGGCAACCGCGCTTTGTGCTTCAGGTCAGAGGGCCAGATACTCGTTCCGGGGAGCGCATGTGTTGTTCCGTGCACAGGCAGTCCCTGCTTTTGAGCCTCCCTCCCCTCGGAGGGCAGATGTCCCCAGTTACACGAGCAGTGATGGAGGAATGGGCAGCTCTGTGCACTGGAGGGAGCAGAAGCTGATGTTTGAAAAGGCAGTTCCTGGCATTAAGTAATGTAGCTCACGGTCCAGTATTTGTGAATAGCTATGGATTAGTGTCAGTGAAAGACTGAGCAGTGAGATTTGGTCGGCATGGCTGCCATTGCTTAGCTGGGACTGAGGAGCCTCTCCGAACAGGTTTCCTCAGCTTACCGAGTCGGACGTACCACAGCATCGTACTGCCTTTTCTTGTTCTCTGCCTTCTGATTCTCCTCTTAGCAGGACAACAGGTGAAAAGCAGTCTGAAGCTTCTGGGAATAGTGGTTTACCCTGCCTGTTCTTTCGTTTGCTAACTGGCCCTGTCTGGCTCCGCTCCATTTGTCTCCTGGAGAGGCGTCCAAGTCCCAGGGGACCGAGGGAGCCCAGGGCTTGTTTGGCCCTGCCCTGCTCCTCAGCCACCCAGCCATAGCGCAAGTGTTCTTGCAGCTCTTGAAACACTGCAGAAGGTTTATTTGCTTTATCACTCTGCATTATCCACTCGTGGGTGCAATTTGAGTTTATTGCAGGTAGGGGATTGTGCCAGTCCAGTGTTAACAAGTGTATTGTGTATGGGAAGGTTATTCACTGGGTTTCTTCTGCTCTTTCCCCCACAGTTCATTCCCATGCCGGTGCTCTACGGTGTGTTCCTCTACATGGGTGTCGCTTCCCTCAACGGTGTGCAGGTGAGTCCCCCGAAAGCCTGGGAGCGACCTTCTCCAGAGGACGGCCATCACGAGCCAGCGCGGGGCTTCGCAGCTCTCCAGCCTCTCCCTTCTCCTTCGCCGCCGCTGCTTCCTTCCCGAGGAGAGGGTAGCGACTCTTCCCAAATATTGCTGAACACAAAGGGGAGCGATCTGCTCAGCAGCCCTGTGGGCACTGGGGGCTGCCTTGTGAAGACCTGGAGTCCATCTTTTCCCCCTGCTCAGCGATCCTGAGGGCAGCGTATTTTGGCACAGGCCCCGTGTTTGTTCGCGGGTGGTTCGGGTCCTTTGCTGGGATGTCTGTCGCAGACTGAAGGAACATTGGAGTGGGAACATTGCTGTTTGCCAGGGGAGGGAAGCCAAGCCCCCTTTCTTTGTCATTGAGGAAGTATTACGTAAGGAGCCTTTCTCACAGCACAGTATCTTTAATTTGCCCTAGGAAGCTGGAAGTGTTTTTGTTGCTTTTCTGGCACCCTATTAATTGTGGCCTTTCTTTTTAGCGCTTGGTCGTGCTCTAATGGGAAAAGACTCGCTGTTTTGTGAGCACCATGAGAATTTTCTTGGGTATTTTATAAACCGGCCTTGACTTTGATTCACTCGTTTGGGATGAATGTGGCTGCAGCAGCGGGCAGCCAGCCCGCGCTGGGCAGGGGACAGCAAGGGAATTGTAGTGCCCGCCCGGGGGTCCGTTCTGCTGGAGGAGATCTCCCCTGCTTCCTGGACCAGGTGGTCAGGGAACTGGGCAGCTTGTTTTCCCCTGATCAAGGATGTTTTTCACTCCATGAAAAACCCTGGTTTTGGTTGAACTCCAAGTCCGTCCAGTCCAGCGTGGGGCAAGGGACGCTGCCTGAAAAGCTGCCCGTCTTCCTCCCGCTTTCGTCAGTGCTTTTCTGTTCTCTGGTGATGCGATGTCTGCCCTCACCTCTGTTGACCTCTGCTCCCAATTTATTTGGAAAAAAATGCATTGTTTTTAAATGCTGAATGTCCTTCCCTTGGTATCAACGGGGCTGGGGAGGGCGGCAGAAGTGGGCCAGAGCTTGAGGCTGGCCGCTGTTTGGGAATTCACCTTGTTTGTTCTGTTTTTTGGGTGATGCTGTGTGCTTCCTTCACGAGAAAATTCCCCACAGCAGATCAGGCTCTTTCTTTCAAAGCCAGCAGAATGACTTATACCAATACCTTAGTTTCTTGATTTACACACGCGGAGTCTTGCTCCTTAAAATAAAGGCACCTTAAGGCTTTGCTTCGAGAGATGCTTCGCTCCTGTGTCTCCGTTCAGGTGCCAAATGCACTGTAGACTGAGGGCTTCCATTTCAGACGGCTGAGTGAGTGTGTTTAGCCCACCCTGCGTGAGGCACAAGTCAGTCGGGACAGAGGAACTGTGATGGGTTTTCTGTCAGATTTCCTTTATGAAAGGAAAGCAAGCTAATTCAAGGTCACACTTCTTCGTTCAACAATGCTTTTGTATCTGTCTTTTGTGTATCCTGGGTTTCATTTCCATGTCCTGTTTCTTTTCCTCCTCAGTTTATGGATCGTCTGAAGCTGCTCTTGATGCCTCTGAAACACCAGCCCGACTTCATCTACCTGCGCCACGTCCCGCTGCGCAGGGTCCACCTCTTCACCTTCCTGCAGGTGGTGTGCCTGGCCCTCCTCTGGATCCTCAAGTCCACCGTGGCTGCCATCATCTTCCCTGTCATGGTAGGTGACGCTCTCCTTCGCCTCCGCAGCCCGGGCCTTCCCCACGTCGCAGACGCTCCCACAAACGGCCACATCCTTCACACCATTGACAACGTGGCCGTGGCCGCTGTTACGGAAATCCTTTGGAGGAAAACAAACCTGGAAAGTTGATTTTTTTCTAGAAAGGTGTACATAATTTTTGACAGTTCTGGCTGCCGCGGTCAGGTTTGCTGTGTTTGCTGTTTTCTCCTTGAGCTGCACGAATGAATGAGAGGTGCATGCATTTCTTTTTTAATCCACGCTAATTACTGTACAGAAAACGTCCCCCTTGCTTTTAAGAACACAAATCACCAAAACCAGAATGAGGCTCACTGCTACGGGCACATCAGATGGCTGGAGGTTATTAGCTAAAGCAAGAGAAAAAAACGAATGTCTTTTTCCTTAAACTTTAGTAAAAAGACAACACGGTTGTTTCACAAGGTTTCGCTTCTGAGGATGCTGTATAGGTTTGTAGGATGCGTGTCCTCTTTCTAATAATGCATATCAGAGTCGCGTTGAAACTTATTTTGGTGTTGAATGATAAAATGTTCATCACGTGTAATGGTGCAAACCGAGGGAAGGTGCAGTCCAGATGTAGCTGCATCTGGTGACAAAACCTCAGTTGTTTACCCTGGCAAACTTGTTTGTAGGAAAAGCACTTTTAGTACTGACGTAATTCATAATGGTTTAATCACAGGCACCTACATAGCATCTTTCCTCCACCTGAGTAATTTCTGACTTCTGTAATCATGTCTTAAGTTGCACAGGTCAAAGTTTGAGATACATTCCTAGGAATCATTTGTGCCATTGATCATCGTTGCTCAGCACAAACTCTTCATCTTAGAGGCAGTGTCCTAATAGCCCAGTAGAGCTTTCCGTCGGTCGGCGTACCCGTTGGTCAAGCGTAGCTGTGATCTGGGTGTGCGTCCGAGGGTCGTGATAAACCCGTGTACATAGAAACACTTACTTTGGGCACGTCCCTTGTTTTTCTCCCAGCGCCTTCAATGCAGTCCCAGAAAAAGCTTTTCCTCCACTTTCACAGTAAAGCTTACTGTGCAAACTCTGAGGATGCGGTTTGGCCCTTGTCTAATTTGTAAAGAGCTCTTACATCTGGGAAAACGGTGAGAAAAAAGTAAAGAGAATTTCTGGGACTGATGTTGCGAACCTGGGTATGTGGACTGAATCCAAAAAGAGATGAAAATACACATCTTTTGTCTCTTCAGTTTGTTATTTTGCCTGATGCCTGGGAGTTGGCTGTTAGAGGTGTCCTTTGTCTCTACAGGACCAGTTAGTGATTACATACTTTTGGGTTTTTGTACATTACTCTTGTTTATTCTGACACAAAATAGTCCCAGTTCACATCTTCAATTTGATGGAGATATCCTGGGTGTTCACCTTGTTCTGCATATGTTAATTCACAACCAGAATTAAAGCGTTTGGGTCCAGATATCATCAACAGGAATGTCTGGAGCGTGCACAATTCCAGATGGATTAGACTGACAGTCCCCCTCTGCCGTTTCAGATCCTGGCCCTTGTGGCAGTCAGAAAAGCCATGGACTACCTCTTCTCGCAGCACGACCTGAGCTTCCTTGACGACGTCATTCCAGAAAAGGACAAGAAAAAGAAAGAGGACGAGAAGAAGAAGAAAAAGAAGAAGGGCAGTATGGACAGTGACAATGACGATGTAAGGACCTTTCTGCGCTCGTCAAATGGCTCGTTTCTAGCTAGTTCATGCTGGGTGATGGTCCGTGTCCTCTCCAGCTCTGGGCGGGGGTTTTCCAGCCTCCTTGAAGCCAACCCCCTCGGTCTTTTGCTGCTACACCAAATTGGCCCCATCCAAAACTTGTTTTTGCGTTGCCTTCCCTTTTCCAGACGCAACCAGCCTGCGGTAGGTGGTACTCGCGCTGCCGAGAAAGAAATCACACTTTCCACGAGCACTAGGTACCTGCTGCGATGTCACACCCTGCTAGAATGCCTTCTGTCACCCTGCCTTGTCGTCTTTCCCTCGTCCTCCTTTCTCTCCCCCATCATCGTCTTTTATATTTTAGGAGGAGAATGGTTTTCACGAGGAGCTGTGTTACTTCTCAGTGTATTCTGGGTTTCTTCTTTGCCTCTCTTTCTTAATTGCTTGTTTTAAAAACACAAAAAGATGTGACTTGTCGTATCGCAGGGAAGACTGTTTGCGGTTGATAATACTCATGACCGTAACATTTTAAAAGCATACGTGCCCTTCTGCAGGGTACTCTCTGGTCCTACCTCAGGTTGCAGCATGTCCTAAAATAGCGACTAGACCAGATCCACATGCCTTAGACTATTATACTTTTTGTTGTATATATAATATGCAGAAATACAGTCCTGCTGCCTTTCAACATTCTCCTGCCCAGGCCTGACCTGAACTCAAATCCTATAAATTTGCAGTGATGTGCTAAATCTATAGCAGTTGACATAGTAAGTGTGAACTGCCTTCGGAGAGCTGTCTGCTTCAGTCAGCGCCGCCTTTTGCTCCAGCTGGATGACAATGTGAAAAAGGAGCTGGGCTTTACTGATTTTAGGCTACATGGAGAGGACCAAGCACAGTGTCGCTTGTTCTGCTTGTCTGTCTGTCTGTGAGGCAGACAGTGGTAAGATCACCTGGAACTGGGGAAAAAAGGAAACAAAACCCCACATTTCAACATGGCTGGGAGAAGAAAGGCAGCAGGACAAGTCAGGCGGCCCTTTCTCGAGCACCCATGCCCTGGTCACGGACCTGCAGCGACCGTGTTTTGGCCGCTGCTCTGGTTCAGTCTGGCAGAACAGTAGCAACACCAGTTGCTGGTCCATTTGCTCCATGGCTTACCTAGAATCACAGAATCATTTTGGTTGCGAGAGGCACTCAAGATCATCGAGTCCAACCATTAACCCAGCCCTGGCACTAACCCATGATACCTCTGCACATCCGTGTTAGAGGAAACAACGTCCGGCTGTGCGGATGAGAAAATACAGAAAGGTCTTTCTCTGAAGAATCCATGCTGTACGAAGTAGAGCACGTACACCGCAAGACACAAGGCCAGGACTTTCCTAGGTCAGAGTGCAGGGATGTAGGTTGTAGCCCGGATCCATGCCTTAGTGAATCAGGCTGAATCCCAGCTCAGAGGAATTAACTCTTATTTCAGACGGCAGACTCCCCTTTCCCGTCATTCCCCCAGCACCTGGGAGGCCGAGGCCAAGGCCAAGGCTTTCCTTCAGCAGGTACCTTTGTACAAAAACAAAATGCGCCACTAGCAAACAGTCAACAACAGTTTGACTCCATCCCCTCCGCCTGACTGGTTTGAATCCAGCAGCGTTACATCCTGAGCCACGACTCCTGGATCTCTGCTGTGTTTTAAGCTACTGCTTTCTCTTCTCAGGCTTTTAATGAATTTCGGGTACAGTGTAGAGTCCTGCACCTGGGCAGGAACAACCCCAGGTTCCAGTATAGGTTGGGAAATTACATATTAGAGAGCAGTGGAGGGGAAAGGGACCTGGGGGTCCTGGTGGACAGCAGGGTGACCATGAGCCAGCCCTGTGCCCTTGTGGCCAGGAAGGCCAATGGCATCCTGGGGTGTATTAGAAGGGGGGTGGTTAGTAGGTCAGAGAGGTCCTCCTGCCCCTCTGCTCCGCCCTGGTGAGACCGCATCTGGAATATTGTGTCCAGTTGTGGGCCCCTCAGTTCCAGCAGGACAGGGAACTGCTGGAGAGGGTCCAGCGTAGGGCAACGAAGATGATTAAGGGAGTGGAGCACCTCCCTTATGAAGAAAGGCTGAGGGAGCTGGGTCTCTTTAGTTTGGAGAAGAGGAGACTAAGGGGGGACCTTATCAATGTTTATAAATACATAAAGGGTGAGTGCCACGAGGATGGAGCCAGGCTCTTCTCGGTGGCAAACAATGATAGGACAAGGGGTAATGGGATCAAGCTGGAACACAGGAGGTTCCGCTTAAATTTGAGAAGAAACTTCTTCTCAGTGAGGGTGGCAGAGCCTGGCCCAGGCTGCCCAGGGAGGTTGCGGAGCCTCCTTCTCTGGAGACATTCAAAACCCGCCTGGACGTGCTCCTGTGCGACCTCACCTGGGCGTTCCTGCTCCACGGGGGGATTGGACTGGATGAGCTTTTGAGGTCCCTTCCCGTCCCAAACATACTGTGATACTGTGGTACTTGATCTGACGGGTAAGAGAATTTCTGCAAAATGTCGGTTCTTAACTCATCCTGTTTATTTTTCAGCGCTTGCTTTTGCCAGCTTCCTGAACGCGAAGCACTCGGCATTGCTGGTTTGATCACTTTCACCCCTTCCCTTCCAGAAACGCGCCCCCGGAAGCCGGTGCCGCGGGGCCGGCGGGCAGGACGCGGATGGCGGTGCCGCCAGGAGCATCGCTGGGAGGCGCTGTGGGACAGGCCAGCCTGGCAAAGCCCGGCCTTAGCGCTGGTTAGGGCTCGCTTAAAGCTCTCACCGGGGGCTCGCCAGCCAGCAGGGGCAGCGATGCAGGACCTGTGGAGATTTTCTATAGGCCCACCAGTTCTCCCTCTGGCTTGTCTTTATGAAGTATGAATTAATGCAACCAGTTGCTCCATTTGCCTAATGAAAAATCAAGTGCTTTGGTTTCCGCTCTGATTTTATGTCCAAAATAAATGGTCCAAGAAAGGCCAGACAATTTTTGTGTATATATATATATATATAAATTTTTTTTTTTTTTTTTTTTTACATCATGGCCTGGTATATTTAATTTAAAAGCTGGAAGTGCTGTGTAATAGTCCCTTCTTCCGTTTGGGGCATTTTGACCAGCTGCAGGTACTTCCCGTGTCTCTGTTCATTTTACATGGTGGGATGTAAATGTGATATGAGCATCAGAGTTGCTGTTGCACAGACCCGTCACGTTCACTTATTAGCCCTGCAGCGGTGATACATTGGAGGAGTTACCCAGGTCTTGTGCTCTGCTTAACACAGAGTCCCGAACGGATTTTGGGGTGGTTTTATTGCCTATGTGGTTTTCTACTGGATCTTCTTTATTTAAGCTATGCTTAACCCTCAGCCACATAAAAATACTTCTGAGGAAACGTTTTGCTGTTGGAATACGAAACATTGCTCTGGTTATGTTAAAAAATAACGAGAAACAAGTGACGGTCGTGCAGCCGAGTCCCGCCGAGCCGAGCCGAGCCGGGCGGTGTCTGAGCTGGTGGCCGAGGAGCTGGCGAGGAGGGCGGGGGGAAGGTGGAACTCACCCGAGGTTGCTCTTTCAGTGTGAAGGACGAGGGGGAGCCAGTGGAAACCTGCAGGAAACCGGCTGGACCGCGCTTGCTTTTTCCCTCCATCTTTTTCTCATTCCTACAGAAGCTAAATGAAGGATAATTTGAATTTGTAGGAGACAATAAGAGAGAGAGCAGTGAACATATTCTAAGACGTTTTGCACGTTTCTTTCACAGTCTGACTGCCCCTACCCAGAAAAAGTCCCAAGTATTAAAATACCAATGGACATCATGGAGCAGGAACCTTTCCTAAGTGATAGCAAACCTGCCGACAGTGAGTAGAACCAACCTCTTGCATGCCTGCTTGACTCTGACTTACAGTACAAATAGAAATACATATATATATATATATATCCTTTTTTTAGAGCATTGATTTTAAAAAAAGCTTTCCTATTACTTGAGAAGTACTTGTTCTTGTTTTCCTCTTTTTTAATTTCCCAGGCTTCTGATTTATGACAGATAATGGTTTTGTGCGTTTTTTCTTGGCTTGTTACAAAATAGATGTTGTTCCTTCTGGTGCCTCCAGCCTAAACGCCTTTATCCAGCTGCTAACGGGTCTCTGGTCGCTCCCCCTCTCCTCTCTTTTCCCATTTCGTGTGAGCTGCGCTGATGCCGTGGTTTGTTTTTCCCTTGAGCCTGGCGTTCTGGATTTGCAGCATGTCTGCACTGCATTGCTGTCCCGCTATGTTCGTCTCCTTAGGTGCCAAGCAGTTGCACAAGTCAGTGCTTTAAAGAGTAATTAAGTGTGTCATTAATCAGCATTGCACATTAAGCTGACAAGCAGTGATCAGTTGACCGTTAACATATTTCCCTTCTTAGGTGATTTGCTTTTGTGCTTTTCTGTTTCTTTTTAATTTCTTAACATTCATATCCATAATTGATTATTGTAACCTTCATTTTCAGTAGTTTTCACTTCTCATGTTATAGTCTTTTAAGAGAGGAATCGGGATTAACGATTGACCTGAATTTTTTGGCCTTTGCGCTGTTTTTTACATGCTGTGAGCAGTGTGTTCCATCTGGAGACGAACACGCTGCCTCGTCCTCCGACAGGAGGGGATGGTACTCGCTCGGTGCTGCGGCAGTGCTGCTGCCGAGGGTTTTAGGAACATAGTTTAGATCCCTAAACTGTAATTTAAGTACTGGCGTTTAAGTCCCTTGCCTTTTGGGTGCATTTAGATATATTTGACAATCCTAGGCTGTTTTCTGCGGTTTGTAGATAAAGGAACACTTAGAGGCTGGCACTATGAAACAAAGCCGGAGAGAAAGAAGAGATTCCCTCGCTATTTAGATATTCTCAGTGTTTTACTGGTGAGGAAACGGAGTGAAGTCAACCTCAGATAACCACACAAATCCTCCTCATTTTTGGGTGAAAATCCGCTGATGTGCTAGAAACAAATTACATCCTAGATGCTGTTACATGGGATTTTGTGGTCAGGTGCGTAGTTTCCAACGTCCCTAAGGCCGAATAATTAGAAATTAAGTTAATTCTTGTGCCACAAGCCGTTGCAATGCCCTTTCAGACAGCGCGGGGTGGATCACCCATGAGCTGAGCAGTAGCTTCTTGGCATATTTGTACATTTCAGAAATTGATTTGCTGTCTTTTATTTAGAAACATGGCAAAAAAGAAATCAGGCTCCTTTACTAGAAAAAGTAGCTGGAATCTGCTCTGCAATTCCAAGTAAATTCATAATAATGGTACTGCCATCCCGTACTTAAACATATTTTGCATGTCCTGAGTGCTCGCAAACACTGGAGCCCCCGAGGCAGAGGTGGGTTCCAACCCGGCTGTTTCCTGATCCGAACACCGAATAGATTTTCCAGTCCCGAGCTCTTCTTCAGCAGTAGCCGGAGCAGGGCCCTTGTGACTCATAACAGAACGTGCAGCTGGCCACGCGGGCCCGGAGGGCGCGAGGTCGCGGGCAGCAGGCTGCCTGTTCTCACGCCAGAGCTGGGGTGTGGGGACCGCGGGGTCGCTGTGGAGGTAGATGAAAGGTAAGTGTCCTAAAGGTGGTGAAAGTCTTGGGAAAAGAGTCTTTTTGGTCCCGTTGGCAGTTTAGGGTTTTTATCTCAAAGGAGACATGTAAATTCAGTCTTTCTATGTACAAGCTGTGAAATTCATCTGACAGGCAGTCAGCATTAGAAAGTGTTGCCTAATACATCAGAATTTGCTGGGGAAACTGAGGCTTGAGATGCCATCAGTGCTGCGGGCAGTGACCAACAGGGCTTTCTTCCCTCCCCAACAGGAGAAAAATCACCAACATTCCTTGAACGCCATACGTCGTGCTGATACGATTCCTTTCCTTCAGTCATACGCCATGCCAAGGTAAGAACCCATAATATATATCTATAAATTATATATAAAATTTGTAATAATTCTTCTAAAGCATCTCAGCTACCCCTCAGTATACCAAAGGTCAATGGGGCAAAGTTGCTGTCCCCCTATAGGAAACTTCCAGGGCGCGTGGGGAGAATTCCCTACCGAGGGTTGCGGCGTGCCAGGTTCACCAGCATGGCCTTGGGAGGGGCGTGGGGAGCCCGTGGACACCGCCCCAGTATTGGTGTCTTTTTTGGGGTGTAAAGCAGAATAAAGATGTGGAAGGAGTCTAGAAAACACATCTACAGGGGAAAAATAGATTAACTGGGATTGTTAAACCTTTAAAAAGAACAAAAGAGATAGTAAGAGAAAATTACTATTACAGTTACCTTGGGTCATGTAACAGGATGTTGCAAGAAGGAAGTAATCTGGTTTCCCATACCCGTGGTAGTTAATAGAGTAAATAATGACCTTAAATTGCAGCAAGGGAGAGTGTACTAAAAATGTGTGAGCGCTCCGCTGTGGCTCAGCGCCTCGGGGCCCCCGTGGGGCGCACAGCGCCGGGGTCTAGGCTGGGGTGGCCTTCTGAAGTGTCGAACACGTATCTACACGTCCAGGTGTTAGTGTGTGAAATTCATCTCCGTGGGTGTAACCAGGGTATTTCCAAGGCAGTTAACGAGTGCGGCCGCAGCTTGGCGCGAAGCACAAGTGCTGGATACGTGGAGCACCTCGGTCGATGAGAGGGCTGGTTTTTCTCTTGTGGGTGGTAGATTTGGGGGGAATTGCTCCCTGGGGGCTGGGCTAGCAGAATGCCCACGGGCACGGCGGGCGGTGTCGGGAGTCACGAGGAAGGCGCCCACCCTCACCTTGTCTCCCTTTTCTTCACAGCCCTCCACGAACTCCAGTCAAAGTCGTGCCTCAAATTAGAATAGAACTTGAGCCTGAAGACAATGTTTTTTTCTGGAGGAGCAAGGGAACAGAAACTACTTTGTAATTTGTCTGTCTGTTCAATCTTTTCTGGGATTTTTATTTCTTTGTCACTAGCCAAATGTTAAAACGCTGAAATGCTCTCTGCTTCCCAGCGGCACAGGTGGCTGAGGCACCAGCCGCTCCCCTCAGCACCGCTCCGTCGCGCGCTCCCCGTCCCCGTCCTTCCGCGCTGACCAAGGCTCGTCTTTGCCTTCTCTGCCGCTTCTCTTTCGTTGTCAAGCAGGGGGCAGAGGTGTTAAGGATGTAATGTAGGACCTGTGGGAGATGTCAGAGGAGCTGGCGTCACCGTAGTTGTGTAACTGTGTGTTTGTTTGTCTGAACAAAACTGACCTCCAGGCTAATGCAACGTCTTTCTTACACTGCTCAAAGATGCTGGAAAGTGCTGCTAATACTAATTTGCTCTTAAAGCCTGTACTTGTAGTTAACACGGGAAGGAAAAGGAAAAGGTACTTCACTCCCAGCAAAGACAAACTGTTTCCATCGTTGTAGCATGTGTTTTGAAATGTCCCTTTCCTATGCAATTTTTTTTAAAGAAACACTTTAATGGACTTAATCTGTCAGGTACATGGAAGAGTGTTATTTTCCTAGATTATTTTGTTTAAATTATGGGGGCCTAACCTACAACTTTTTTTTTGTCAATTTTTTTAACCTTTTTTTTAATTACTGTAAAGAAGAAATGAATTTTTCCTGCAGCAGGAAACATATAGTTATGAGTAGTTCTACCTCTTATTTCTAGGCACCAGGCTTTCTGTAAAAATGTGTTGTACAATATGTAATGTGATTTTTACAAGAAAAACAAAACAGAACAAACACCACCACACCACAATCTCCAGGACATGGCACAGGGCTGGATCAGTTTGATTAGCACCTTCTACTCTGGAGCGTCTGTTCTCCTTAGGGTTATGGACGTTTGGGTTTTGTTGGTTGTTTTTTTTATGAATAATCTAGCGTTGCTGTGAAGGAGACAGATTGTAACTTAAATCTCTTACGATCTAGGAAGAGTCTTAAATGTCATGGTGGTGAGCAAAGCACTGACCGGCTAAGGATGTCAGTGGACAGATGCTGATTGTATCCACATCGATTTGCTACGTGGCATAGTTAGAATTCTCTCTTTTTACGCATCCGTGTGTGCGCGTCTGTGTGTGTGTAGCCGCGAGAAGACCCGTGTGCGGTTCAGGCGCACGAGGGCCCCGCGGAGGAGAGAGCCGCGGTGACCCCGGGACGCCCGTCCCGGCGCCCGGAGTGGCGAGGCTCACAAATCAGATCTCTTTACCATCATCTGCAGGAGTTACCCTAAATCTTGAGTGCTCGGCACTAGACCTGTTGTCCGTGCAAGCTCAGTACCAAGCAGGCTGGGCATGGCCATGCACAGGCTTTTGGTTTTGTACCAGATGAGCTGAATCCACCCTGTGAGACGTGATTTTCTTTCTGCAGCATGTACACATTACGTACTGGTCTGTGCATATAAACATGCATCTGGGAAATTGGGCTTCACCAAGACATTGCTTTGATGGGGCATGAGGATTACGTGTAAAACACTGTAAAGGCTTCATCAGAAAAAAAGAGGGGGGGAAAAATAAAAGTCCAGCTGTAAGGGCTAATTCCCCAATGGGGAAAATTTCACCCCGAGCACCGGCACCTTGCCGCAGCTTCCGATGTTGCAAAACCAAAGTCTGTGTTGATTAAGAAAACAGAATTTCTTGATGTACTGAGACCTTATATGCCAAATTCAGCATCTGCTCACTAGTAACAGCCCTATCAGCAACTGGAGCTGCAGAACAGGTTGTTCTTTTTGTTCCCTGGCGTACCGTAGAAGCTCCTGCCCACTCTCGCTACAGTGCGCAGCTTTGAAGATGGGCAGGTAGTTTTAGTCTGATCTCCTGCAAGCAGTCACTGCTGCGTAAAGATGGAGTTGAAGAGGCACCTACACAGCACCCACACGTGCACACACGTCCCTACATTCCCCAGTGACTCGTTACCGGGGGATCTCAATCTCTGCATACACAAAACGTGCGTGGGCTGGAAGCGTGAACGCGGTGATGGGCGCCGGAGCGAGCGTGGCTTCTCCTCTCTGCTGCCCTCGGGGATCGGCGTCCCGGGAACACGGCCCTAACCGCTTGGGAAAGGCTGGGATGGCGTGGGAAATGACCAGAAGAGGCTCTGTGATCCGTCTGCGAGCCGGAGGACAGGTCACCTGCGAAGTGCAAAGCCAACGTAAAGGGTTTCCACTCCTCAGTGAACATCAGTCCCTGACTGCCAAACGGAGACCGACTCGCGTGTCACCTAGGGAGTACACGAGAGCCTTTTATGTTTTGCCCTGAGCTTTTATTTGTAGGAATCCAAATAACTGACAAAGGAGAGGTCACAACAGATGAACGGGGAGAGCGGGCTGTTCTGCGGGAGCGCCGGCCGGGGCTCCCGGGTCCTGCGGCTTCCGTCCGCTGTCACCTGTGATTCGTCTCCACAAAAACGAGGTCTTCCACTTGCAGCCATGGTAAATGTACTTGAAATGTATTGACTGCTGGTCTAGACCTTTCTCTCTTTATTTTTTTCGTTTAACCTGAGCGAGCTGTGGTACAGAGGCTAGTGTTGCTGAGGTGACGGGACAAAGATTTCGGTAGCTTTTCATGGAAAAATGCAGAACGCTGGGGACAGGAGCTGGAATTCTTTCCTTTCTTGGCCCCTGACAATAGTGCTTCATTGGTGGTTGTGTCTCCTTTTTTGGTTTTTCCTTTAAAATTACAGAATGCTGCAGATGACGCAATGATGTTAAGCAGGGTCTCTGCTGGCATCGGAGAGCGGGCAGCGAGAGGGGCTGGAGTCACCGCAAGGAGAGTTTCACTGCACTTAGACCTTTGATGAGAAAACTCACACTCATTTTGAACCAGAATTGGGTATTTTGGGGCAGGTGCTTCTGGGAATGTGTGTGGACTCTGAAATCAGGGGAAGGTGTAGGGAAATGACGTTCCCGGGGCAGAGGAGCAGGGCCGTGCCCCGCGTCACCCCTGAAAGGCACCGAGCAGCGGCCGGCGTGTCCCCACGGCGCGGCGGCCCTGCCCTGCGGCGCGGCTCGCTCGTCCTTGCGGCGCGGCTCGCTCGTCCTTGCGGCGCGGCTCGCTCGTCCTTGCGGGGCGGCTCGCTCGTCCTTGCGGCGCGGCTCGCTCGTCCTTGCGGGGCGGCTCGCTCGTCCTTGCGGCGCGGCTCGCTCGTCCTTGCGGCGCGGCTCGCTCGTCCTTGCGGCGCGGCTCGCTCGTCCTTGCGGCGCGGCTCGCTCGTCCTTGCGGGGCGGCTCGCTCGTCCTTGCGGCGCGGCTCGCTCGTCCTTGCGGCGCGGCTCGCTCGTCCTTGCGGCCGAGGCTTCTTTGCATTCATTACTGGGTTTTTTAATCAACACGCACTTTCAGATAGTTTTATTATTGTTTTTAATTCTCTTGAGTCTCTATTTGCTTTGGAGGAAAGAATTAAAAAATAGTGTAAAATGAAGTGGATCAGGATGGTGGAACAAAAAGGAAAAAAGCAGAAACATTTCAATATATTAAAATGATTTTTTTTCCCGGTAATATAAAACGTGAAATTCCTTATAACATTATAGTATTTTACAGTTTTATGGAGCTTTCTATTGTGACTTTTATGGAATCAAAAGATGAAGATGATGAGATATTTTAGCATTTCTATTTTTCAAAATTAAATGTATACTGAAAATAAAGTAACTTTATGCATTTATGGGAGAGTGTGTGTGTTTGTTTTCCCTGGTTGGTCGTGTTTGGATTAAGGTTCTGTGTCGCTGTTGTGTCATTGCCCGTTCAAGGGAAAACGCGTGGCCGCTCCGTGAACAGGCGCAGGGACGGTGTCCGGAGAGCTCGCGGGGGACGCGCGGGTAGAAAGGGGAGTTTTCGTGGTAGAAGTGCCTTCTCCCGGGGTAAGATATTGAAGCTTTTTGGGGAGTGAAGTACGATTGTTCACGAATAAAGGTGGGCAAGCCATGCCGGTGACAGAAATGGGTTATTTTGAGCCGAGTTCTTAGTGGGGAATACGGGCCGTGTGCTGCGGTTGCGAGGGCAGCGCTGTCCCGCCCGGCTGACCCGCTCGGGCAGCACCAAGCTCTGCGCCCTTAGCCTGGCACCAAAAGCCGTTTATTGTCCACGTCTTCCCCATCTTGTCAGAGCGGAAAGTGTTTTGTGGGTGGCGCTCAGACCGGGCGTTTTGGGGACTCTGCTACATTTTGAGTAGCTACGTCTTGGCCAGGGTAACAGGATTGTCACCTGTGGAAATTACTCAACCTGTTGCACCTGCTGAAGCCCCAGGGCTTGGGCTGGGTGGCATGAAATTCACCTGTGGGCGGCTCCTCCCCCCCACCCCACCCCCCCCCCCGGCTGGGAGATTCTGCTGAGCTTTGAGCGTCAGGCGGGGAGGAAAACCCTTGCGGCTGCTTTTGGGCACCGGGCACAGCACAGAAGGAAAGCAAAGGCGTGAGCCTGGGTGCTCGGGGTGGGTGCTGGGTACGGGGGGGCAGCCTGTGGCGTTGGGGGCTGGGCTGAGTCCCTGGGAAAGCAAGCAGCCCTGCGGTTCTCTGGGGCAGGGGCACGGCGAGCAGACAAAAGCAACGCTTTCAACCCTTTTGAAGTGTTGGTCTGGATTTAGTCACTGATCTTTTTAAAACAAAAAAAAGGACAGAGGTTGCTCACCTTACTCATTTCTGTACTTGGTTAACATGCTCTCCAGAAGTAAATCCCTTGCCTGGGTGCCTGGCAGGGAGGTGGGAAGTGCCGTGTGTGGTGCTGCAGGCAAGCCATGGCAGCTTTGGGGAGTTCTTTCCCATTTTTAGGGAACCCTACACTGCTGTTTGTCAATTAATTAACACTTATGCACTTTGATCCCTGCAGGACCCCGGGAGCCCCTCGCATGGACCGTCATTATCAGAAAGGTAAATGCCCGGAGCTGCTCTGTCAGGTGGCTTTAGTGTCCGGAGCAGTTTGTGGGACACCTTTCCCATAGCAGCTTTTCCCCGATTGGAAACTATTACCAGTGCTGCTCCCACCATACTGCTGCGCCTGCAATGTATTGCTGCTTAATTATTGCTGCAACAGCTCTGCAATTAGTGCGAAGAGCCATTTTGCAGCTCGAGACAGTTGTGGTGGGGAACGGCATCTGCCTTGCAGAAGTTTTTGAGGTGGGAGGGGAGGTTTATCCGTGTTAGTCGCATTGCCTGGTGCGTCCTCACCGCTGTCCGACATCGCACGATGCCATGCAGGAAGGTGCTGGGCGTGGGGATTGCCAGGCCGGTTTGCATCCTCGTGTTCTGGTGATCAGCAGATAGCCAGGACTTGGCTTGTTCTTCCAAATGTTTCGAAATGAGGAAACGAGTTATAGAGCTGCTGAGAAAAACTCAGGAGGCAAAACCAGCCTGTGCCGAGGCTGTGCACAGTGGCTGCGGCGACTCCGAGGGCAGGAGGACGGAGACCGGTAAACACATTGAAAAAGCAAACAAACAACAAACCAAAGCCCACAGTGCGGTGGAAAAATGGCAGCAGTTTCTGGCCGGGTTGGCAGAGGGCTGGATGGGGAGCATCTCGGGGTGCTTAGCTGGATGGGGAACGTCTTGGGTGCTTTGCTGTCCAAGTCCCTGCCGCAGGTTGCACTGGCCCCCCAGGCCTTCTCAGAAGTAAACCAGTTTTAATGGTTGTTTTGTTCTGTTTTTCCCTGCGCGGCCCCACTGGCCCCTGCGCAAGCGGTGACAGCCGCAGCAGCTTTGCCGCCGTGGGTGCGTTTGCCCGCGCCGCCCGCAGCGCCGGCCGCCCGACCTCGGGGCTTCCCTGGTGTTTGTGTTGTTTTCCTTTGCCCCGTGCGCTGCCGTGTGTAGCTGCTCCTTCCCAGAAAGGTGGAAGCTTCCAGGCAAGGTTCTGGTGCAAAGCAGGTGGGACATGTCCTGTGCACCGGGCTGCGGTGGAAAGAGCTGCTGGCTCCGTGGGGAGGGTCCGGAGGTATTTTGGAGAAGTGGCCCATTTCTAAAATGAGGTCCTTAATAACGGATGCAATATCTTTAATGGCACGGTGTGATCACTCATCTAATTAGTTGGCAGGGAGGAAGGTGTGGCAGAATTAGGTTTTCCCGTACATAATTAAGGGTAGCAGGAGCCCAACACCAATGCCGATAACCGCGGAGGGCAGAGCACGTGTGTTACGGCCCCGAGCCCCGTGCCAGGTCAGCAGCGTTTCTCACAGGCTTTTAGAATGGGAATCCGTGGAGCATGGGTGGGTTTCTGCGGGTCAGCCGCGTCCCAGGTGCTCTTTGCTCGGGACAAAAAGCCCTACCAGCCCACTGGACCAGCACGTGGGCAGACATGAGGCATTTCTGTCCCTGTGTTTTGTGCATGTTGGGTCTGCCTGTGGTCCCAGAAGATAAGCCAGGGGGCTGCTTTTTGTCTCTGTTTTAGCTGTTCTTTCCCTGCTTGGTTTGGGGTGCAGGGCTTGGGAAGGGTTGCTCTCAGGCGAGACAGTAGCAAGCATCTAAACAAAACTATGCCCTTTGACTTCACCTTCTAATTACTGACAAGGCTTAATTCTTTGCTAAGCTCCCACAAGCCAGAAGGATGGCACATCACAGCAGAAAGTGATGCCTACTCCAAACTCCAAAAAATAGTTTGTGTGCAGAGCAAATCCTGTGCCAGAAGTTTTGAGCCATGAGCTGGAGGGGATTACGACACAGGCTGCCCCGGGGAGAGCCCGGCCTTGCCTTCCCGCTCCCCACAGCGCGCTGGGGCTTCCAGGGTTAGGAAATGCCCTGGGGTGCAGCAGCGCACTTCTCACCCCAAAAGCTGCTATGAGGAGATGTAGCGTGCGTTTGTTTGTTTTAATATCAGCATATTTCCTGGAAACAGGCTCGAGGCAGAGGAGACATTCTGGGCTCGTTGCATCGTGTTTCTCCACTTCTTGGAAACGCAGAAGGTTGCATCCTGAATTTGACAGATGCCACTGTAAGGGAGCGAAGGCTCAGAGACTCGGTGGCTGGTGGAGACGCGAGTGCTTGTCAGGGGGCGGTGGGACAGACCTGTGTCCAGCCGGACCCACGGCCGCGGACGTGACCATGGCTGGTGCCAGGGACCTTAAGCCAAGAGCTGCTGTCTTGGGCACCACCAGGAACGAGAAGCTGAACTAGAAACACATCTCTATATATGCACGAACAAGGGAGAATTTGCTGGCCATGTGGGCTGTATGAATGAGATGTGGGTCTATCACCACAACTGAAATTATAAAAACAAACAGGTTTTAATTATTTTGGAAAGCAGGTACTAAAAGCGCGCCATGCCGTGGTGGCGGGGGCTGAGCTGCTGTCTCGGTGTCTGGTTTTGCCGTGAGGGCGCGGCGGCGCAGGTGAGTGACGTGTGTTGTAGATGCTGTACTCGCAAAGCGTGTTTCACACCTGGGTGCTGAAACTGAAGAGTTTCTCTTGCCCAGTAACACACTCCTTGCTCAAAAAATAGAAGATACCTTATTTTTCCACTTCAAAATGCAGTCTGTATCTGAGTGTGGCCTCGTGATATTTCTCGCGGGGTTCTGGGGTCTCGGGGACCCCCAAGCATGGGGCTTGCACTGTCCTTAGGTAAAGTTTACTAGCAAAGATAACCGTGGCCAGAGAGAGGGTGGAGAGAACACTCCATGTGTACCTTTTTCCCGATTTTAAGGATTTCTGTCGCCTCAGAGCAGGGGCTCTTTCCGGAGATGAGGCTGCCGGGGGACTCTGCCAGGGGACGGCGGTGACCGGCGGCCCGGGTGCCATCCCTGCGTCCTTCAAACCAAAGCCAGGCAAGTCCACCCTGTATCTCCCATCCTGGGGAAAATGAGCAGAGACCTGGAGGCTGCTGGTGCTCTCTGGTACACGCAGTAACCCAAGTGAACGTTGATGCTCATTTTCAGCGTGTACCCCGTTCAACCTTATATAGATTAATTTCCACTCAAACATCAAATAGAGAAGGTTTTAGCTGCACAGGCTTGTGCCGGGATGGACACGTTGGGAGAAGGAAATAGAGGCGAAGCTGCCTTGGTGTGGGACGTGAGGCTTCAGCCCAGCGGCTGGGGCGGGCCTGCGGCGGCCCGCCGAGGCTGCGGTGTAACAGACCTGCCTCCGAAACACGGCGTGTTGTGTCAGGCGGCTGATGTGCTCTTTGCAATTAGTGCAGAATTTCTGAACGAAACCAGCCTGCTGCCTGAGACGTGGCTTTTCGTTGCTTTGCGACCAGCAGTGTTGCGTGGGTGACATTGAGTTTGTTTTATCCTGCTTCGCATTTGGGGCTTTTTTCTTTTTTCTTAAGATCCCCTGCTCGTCCCAACCCGGCCCTTCTGGGCGCTGCCCAGATAACCAGCCAGCGCCTGTGGGTGCAGGGTTGTTGCCGGGAGCATCCCCCCAGTGCCAAAGAGCCGTTAATTGCGGGTGATTAGCGTTGGTTGTGCCAATGGTAGCTGCGGTGCTCCTGGCAGAGGAGTGTTGTCCCCCCTGGAGCTGCTTCCTGAGCTGGGTCTGGTGACTGCAAAGTCATTACTCTGGGTTCTTGATGAGTTTTAACATCAGCTCACCCCACTTCTGCGCATTATTCCTCCGCCTCTTGCAGAGTTTTCCCTTTCGGAGGGAGTCCCTCTGCCCTGTTGGTAAGAAAATTGCACCTTCTGTATCCATTTATTTCATTTCTTGTTTTGGAGCAGATCTGAATTCGGATGCCGT
This sequence comes from Columba livia, assembly GCF_036013475.1. Classification (NCBI taxonomy): domain Eukaryota; kingdom Metazoa; phylum Chordata; class Aves; order Columbiformes; family Columbidae; genus Columba; species Columba livia. The sequence continues at coordinate 78,787,870 of NC_088605.1, forward strand.
CTGTACAGTAATTTCCTTTGACCATCGCTTCAGATCACCCGGGTTTTCTTGCTGGAGCGCCGACTGTTTCAATTTCCGGTTTGTCTTTGCTGGAGCTGCCCAGGCTCGGGAGCCTCGGGGGTCTCTGCTTCGCCTGGCACCACAGAAGCTGGTAGTGGAAAATGTCGAGAGGCTTCACCATCCCTTTCTAATACCGCGGGTTTGGTGCCAAGACTGCAGAATTTGATCTCAGGACAGTTTTCTGTCGCTTTCCAGGAGGACAGGCAGGCGCCATCTGCTGAGCATCGTCCCTGGGGGCTTGGGGCGGCTGGCTGGGCGGCCTCTCCCGTGCACCCTGAAGCGCGGCGGGTGCTCGGCGGGGCTCAGCTCACCCCACCCTGGGCACACAGGAGGGCTGTGGGGGTTCTGCGCTGGCAGGGGGCAGTGAAGTCGGGGTGCACTGCTGCCACACAGGTGCGCAGAGGTCCCACCTCGGGTGAATATCCAAATACCCGCAGAGAGCATCCTCTCTGTGGGCACTCGATGAGTGGTTTGGGTTTTGTTTGATTAGTTTTTCAGACAGTTCCCAGGATGAGCGCTGGCACCCCCTCGTCCTGCCTGCAGAGCCGAGGCTGCGCCCCTTCCCAGCCCACCCCAGGGATGCCCCAGCCCCGTGCTTGTCCCCCTCCATCCTCCCCACCCTGCCCCAGTGGGATGAAGCAAAAACACTTTCCAGCAGCAACGGGGGTGCTTGTTTCAGGCTTTATTGCAGCTGCAGGCATACGTGGGCGCTGTTGCCGCTGTGCAGGCGGGAGCCGCGAGCTCAGTGGCACCTTCCTCTCCCGGTGCGAAGCAAAGCAGCCGTCTGCCAGGCGAGCCCTCGGTGCTCCCTCGCACGTCCCGCTTCCCTGCGCGCCCTGCAGAGCTCAGCCCGGGCGGGTGGCCGGGACCCTTTCCCCCGAACCGCCCCCTCCATCCCTGCACCGCTGGAGGGGCGCTGCCCGCTCCTGCCGTGCCAGACCCCCGCCCCGGCCGCTCACCTCGGGGCGCTCACACCAGCAGGCAGGAGCCGCCCTTGCACGTGTTGCCCAGTGCCACACTCACCTGCAAGAGAGGGGAAAGGAGACGAGGGGCACGGGTTTGCCGTGGGCACGGCACGGCAAGGCAAGGAGGGGCGGGGGCTTTACCTTGGAGGTGCAGTAGAGGGGGGGCGAGGTGGCGGGGCAGCAGGTGGAGGCGAATTCTGCTCGCTGCTCCACCAGCAGCCCCAGCTGCTCGGGGCTGGCGTCCGGCGTCGTCCGCATCAAGCTCTCCCGCAGCCTGCGGTGTGGGGCGCGGGGGGTTTTAGCAGGGACCCAGGGCCGTGAAATCCCCAGGCCATGTTTTGAGGGGGCGGGATCACACATGAGAGCAAGGCTGGGCACCGTGCAAGGGATTTGTGATGTATTTCCCTGTACTCCGCTGCTATTTAGGCTTCGAGGGAGACCTTGCTCAAAACAGTCAGCGGGCGACTCTGCATCTCTCCCAGCAGATGCTCTGTTTGTGTATCCCTTGCATTGGCTAAATTTGGATTGTAGCTGCTGATGCACAGCCATAGAGGGGCAGTTCTGGGGGGAAAAGTCTTACTTCTTCTTGAAGTCGAGGAAGTTTAGCTTGTTGTACTCCCTGCAGAGCTGGTTGGCCTTTTCCAGGAAGGGAGGCAGCTCTCCATCCATCTGCTGACGCTGCATGGCAGAGGAAGATGGCTCTAACCACGGACAAAACCTGTGCAGAGGGGCTTGGGGATGGAGAGCCAGTCACCTTGCTGTCGAGGCAGGCAGGAACATCCTTGGCAGAGCAGCACTCCCTGATGACCTTCTCGGAGGCGTCGTACAGCTTGCCGAGGAAGATGTCGGGGACGCTGGTGTGCCTCCGCCCCAGCTCGAACAGGTACCTGGGGTGGAGCGGGGAAAACGAGGCACCGTACAGGTTTTTATAATAATTATTGCAATTATTACTGTAATATATATTATATAATATATCATAATAACGTAATTATTATAATAATTTCTCTGATAATAAAACCAGATAACCAAGACCAGGGGAGCGCGCCGGCTGCAGCGGAACCGCCGGGGTCTCACCTCTGGACATGGCGGGCCCCGTCCTCCCCGCACAGCTGCTTGTTCGTCGGCTTTGGCGGCTCTGGCAGCCTGGGGGAAGGTGCGGGTTGCAAGGCAGAGATGCAGAAGTAGTTGTTGATGATGTTTTTCCCCTGGCAGCAGTCAGCCAGTCTCTGGTCTTGGGCTGACAGCACGCTGCAGATTTTGGTGGTGTGCTCTGATAACTGCGTGAAGGGGAGGAGACGGAGCGTGGGGTGAGGCTGTGGACCCTTTTTCAGAGGACTGGGGGTCCTGCCACCCCCTCACCAGGATAGGATTCGCTTCCTGTGCCCCTGCTGTGACTCTGAAGGTGTGTTTTAGGGTTGGCTCCTGGCTCTCCTACCTTCTTCTGCATGCAGTCCTCAGCCACCGAGTCACAGCACTGGGAAAACACCTCAGCAGCATCTTCTGCCAGAGGGAAGAGATCCTCAAACGAAGCACCGGGCGTCTTCTGTGTGAGCATGGCCAGGTAGCTGGGCAGGCACAGGTGTACAAGGGGCTCAGGGAGCTCAGCTCCTCCCTTGCCCTATTACCAGGTCACAGCGGGGATTTTGCCAGGTAGCATGCAGGAGGGACGCGATGAGGACTCACAGGGCTGCCTTTGCATCTCTGCTGTATGCAGAGAACTCCTATGGGATGCTAGAGCCAGCTTGTTTTTATATCTTAGTTAAAAATCGGCTTTGTGAACGCTTCCTGCATGATGCATCCACAGCTTGAAATAGGAAAGATCTCCCAGCCCAAGCCATGTTAAAGGAGAGAAAGGGCCATTTTCCCCTTTTACCTGAAGGTGACTTTGTCCTTCCCGTATGCCATGAAGCGGGAGCAAACTCGGTTTGACATCAGGGTGAGGAGGGAGAGGTTTTTCCTCTCCAGTTTCTGCCCCGGAAGGAAGACGCAGGTGTCCTCCCAGGGGAACGCAAGCGTTGTGCCCCCACCTCTCCTGGAGCCATCGGTGTGCCGCTCACCCTGCTTCCCACACAGTGGGGACAGGGACGAGCACGGCGGCTCCGAGGGACCTCACCTCCTTCAGGAAGCAGACAGTGGGCGTCGGGGAGATGCAGCAGGTGGAGACCATGGAGAGGAAGGTCCTGGTGGAGCCCAGGAGCACTGGCAGGGGTGCCTGGCTGTAGCTGCTCGCGTATTCGTACAGGAACCTGCAGCAGAGGTGGGTTGGAGAGAGCCAGTGCCTCTGGACCAGGTGCTGGGGTGCAGGAGAGGTGGGGTTTGGGGGGGTCAGGGCTGTGCTGGGGATGTGAGCCTCTCCAGGCGTCTCCCTGTGCTGCCAGCTTAGTGCACCAAGCCATGGAGCGGGCTGACAGCACCGCTCGTCCCTTATTGCTCTCTACAACTGTCTGGAAGGAGGTTGTAGCATGGAGGGTGTTGGTCTCTTCTGCCGAGTAACAAGCGGTAGGATGAGAGGAAATGGCCGCAAGTTGTGCCAGGGGAGGTTTATATTGGATATTAGGAAAAAATTCTTCACAGAAGAGCCTGTCGGGCATTGGAACAGGCTGCCCAGGGCGGTGGTGGAGCCACCATCCCTGGGGGGGTTGGACAGACTTGTAGAAGTGGTGCTTAGGGACATGGCTCAGTGCCACTGTTGGGGTAATGGTTGGACTCAGTGATTTTGAGGGTCTCTTCCAACCAAAATGATGATTCTGTGATTTGGTAAAATCCTGTCCTTTGGGTCTGTGCAAATGCAGGATAACCCCATCTTTCATTCCAATGCACTGGTAGCCCCACGACTGAGTTGCCCATGGGTGCCGAGAGCCGTGGCAGTGATTGCCACTGCCCGGGAGAGGTTTGCTCGGTGGGTACCCAGACGCCGCCAGTGCTGGCGTGCACCCAGGCTTGACACGGTGTTACCACAGAGAGGTTGGAGTAAGAAGGGACCTCTAGAGACCATCTAGTCCAACCCCCCTGCTAAAGCAGGTTCACCAGAGCCGATCACACAGTTGCGTCCAGGCGGGTTTGAATGTCTCCAGAGAATGTCTCCACAACCTCTCTGGGCAGCCTGGTCCAGGCTCTGGCACCCTCAAGGTAAATAAGTTTCTCCTTGAAACCTTCTGTGTTTCAGTCTGTGCCCATTGCCCCTCATCCTGTCATGGGGCACCACTGAACAGAGTCCGGTCCATCCTCTTGACACCCACCCTTGAGATATTTGTAACCGTTGATAAGAGCCCTCTCAGCTTCTCTTCTCCAGCTGAACAGCCCCAGCTCTCTTGGTCTCTCCTCATAATAAAGATGCTCTAGACCCCTCAGCATCTTTGTAGCCTACCACTGTACTCTCCAGTAATTCCTTATCCTTCTTGAACTGTGGAGCCCAGAACCGGACACAGCGTTATCAGTGACACCGAGTGCTGTCCCCAGCCTGGCTTACCTGTCCGCAAAGTCCTTGGGGTCCTTCTTGAAGGCCTGGCAGATCTCCTCGTTGGAGGGCTGGAGGTATTTGGGCACGGGCTGGGGCGGGTGCTGCAGGGCGGCCAGACACAGCTTCCGCTCCAGCCCCTCGTGGGTGCAGCACTCGGCCGTGCCGGGGTGGGCCGGGAAGGGCGACTGGCTGCTGCAGGATTTGGCTGACAGAGCCGAGGACTGTGGGGAAGGGAAGGAGGTTACGTGCCGGGGGGCGTGCTGTGTGCGCGTCCCCTCCCCGCCTTGGTTTTGGGGTCCAGTGCCCGGGTTGGGTCAGCCTCACCCCAGCGTCGTAGCAGGAGGGGTCGGTGCCTTCGGCACAGCAGGTTTCGGCCAGAGAGACGATTTCGTGGACGAGGTGGTTGATCTCCTCAAAGGTGGCATTGGAGTATTTCCTGCTGTTGGCGATGATGGTCCTGGGAGTGTGAGGAAGGAGGCAATGAGCCCCGGGGAATTGTAGAATCACAGAATAGTTTGGCTCGGAAGGCATTTCCAGAGCTCATCTAGTCCAACCCCCCTGCCACGAGCAGGGACGTCTTCAACCGGATCAGGTTGCTCTCTCAAAGCAAAAACCACACCACAGCATCGCTCTGTTAAAATGAGGTTTACCGGCGTCAGCTGGAGAGGAGCAGCTGCGAGAAACAGCAGCGTGTTCCTCGGGCAGCGCAGCCGGAGAGCCCGGCGGGCCTGCCCGGGCCGCCCTTCCCGAGGGCACCAGCTCTGCTGCGGCTTCTCGTTATTTAGGCACCTAATTGGTTTTGAGGACTCCAACTGCAAAGCAAACTTTTCTCCTGTAGGCAGGCCTGTTAAGAGCACTTGGAGTCCTCATTTGCAGGGAGTGCAAATCTTCCCCTTTCTAAGATAACTTTTATTTACTTTTTTTTTGGTCTTGACTTTTGCGCAGAGCATCCTGGGAAGGCAAATACAGCAGGAGGTACCTACAGGGTTCGGAATTGGTCCTTCCCCAGGGTCTTGAACTCCTGGCAGACTTTGTCCCGGACATAAGCCCTACCTGTAAGAGCAGAAAGAGGAGGATTTGTGGCTCGGCTTGCTCAGGCGCAGCTGGCGGTGCCGGGGAGCTGGGCCGCGGCTGGGGCGTTGTGCCTGCGTTTCCCCACACCTGCTGGCTTTTCCCTGTTTCCCGGGAGAGCCAATTCGTTTTCCCAGTGTTACAGTTTGGGCTGGTTCAGCTTGGGGAGGACTACTAGAAGGGGTAGGAAAATGGGGTAGCAAATTGGCAACCCAACAAAAGCCACTAAACCAGCACTGCTTTGCTTAATCGAGTCTACTGTGGAAAATAACTTGCATCTTTCTCTTTTTCCCAGGGAAAATGATCATTTATGGACCAGCCAGTTCTGTTTTGCTCTTGCTTTCCACTTCTTTCCTGGGCAGCAGCAGCGTGGGAATACGGGTCGCAACACCACCATAAGCCATGGTCAAAATGCCGACAGGCTCTCCCTTTATTCACTGCAGAGTTGCTGCTGTTGTTGTTTGCTTTGTTTTGTTTCAATGCAGTGGCTTCTTTTCTCAAGCCAGACTCGTTGCAGTCCCGGGAAGGTGCTGGTGCTGTGCTGGAAACCAGCAGAGGCTGCTGCCGCGCTGCGGGTGCTGGAGGAGCATCTGGTACCTGAGCTGCTGCTCCGGCTCTGCAGCCAAAGCGAGGGCGCGGAGGAAAAAAACCCTATGGCTACAGGTAAAATATCAGGCGCGTTCCCTCTTGTCCAAATGCATATTTTTGTGAGTTTGAAACAAGCACTGTTGGTTTTTTTGGGAGGGTTTGCAGACTGTAGCGGCTGGGAGGCCTGTGGAGATGAGACTGTGGTGCTCAGGACATCCCCAGCGGCTCTTTCATCCCAGGGAAAACACTATTTATTTTTGCTGCAGACCACATTGGTTAGACTTTGATACAGGCAGGGTAGATACTGATACCAGTATTTACTGGTATCGCATTGCGGAACAGGGTCGTTTCCCAAAGCCGCGGGGTTATATGCTGCCACGCCAGCCAAAGGTCACGTTGCTTCTGGACGCGGCTCTGAGCAAACTGAGCTGGGTGAAGATGTCCCTGCTCCGAGCAGGGGTAGGACTGGGTGACCTCTGAAGTCACTTCCAACCCAAACTGTTCCATGATTCTATGATTGCTTTGATGGGAAAGAAAGAATAAGGGGGCTTCTGCAAGGCAGTTGCACCAGGGAAAAGGGGGAAGCCACGGTAAAAGGTAATTTGCTTTCCTCAGAGGACCAGAGCCTGTTAGTCCTGCTTTAAGTGCCACCATGTTGCATGTCTTTTCATTTTCATAAAGCAGTATGGGAGAAATAAGTTTGAGAGGTTCTTTTGGCAGTTGGAGGATTCCCTGTGGGCTGTGAGGGAAACATGAGGTTGCACAGAACATGTTTTTAGATGAAGGGTGGCTTTTACAGTGGGATAGTGCTTCTGAAGGGGGTCATAAAATCTCATTTTCCCTTGAAAATGTAATAAATCAGGCCCTGCCACACCGTCCTCTTCTCCTCTCTGCACCCCCAACCGCAGTCCAGCCTCTTCCCCTCCCCGCTCCTCCAGCATCACCAGAAAGGGGTGTCCCGGGTACCGAAACGCCACCCCACGCCTCCGCTTTTCCATTTCTCGTTCCTGCCCAGCAATTCGGCAGTGGGCTGAGAGGTGGGGAGGTGGCTGGGAGCTGACAGACCCCAACCTCGTACCCTCACCTCCAGGGAAGAGCAAAGCCCCATTCACTTGGCTGCGGGGTGGAAAACCCCATTTTGAGTTTACCGACATTAACGTGTGCGGTGTCGTGGGCCCCATTTAGTAATTAGTGATACCGTGCGGTGCTGTACCTGTCAGAACTGGGTCTCGGGGAGGGACGCCCGCGATAAACGCCCTTACCTCTGTGCTCGGCGCGCGCGGTGGCGAGGAGCAGCAGCAGCAGGGTGACAGCTGCCCTCATGGTGCGGCTGGTTTTCCTCCTGCCTCCAAAAAACCGTGCTGGGAAACCCCTCTCGGCATTTATATGAAGGAACTGCCGATTGCCAGATGAATGATTAATCCCAGCGGTGGGGCAGAGGGTGAGCATCCTTGGCCTGCCTGCTGTTGTCTGGGTGCCAGAGCCTCCAAAGTCAGCCCGATTTTAATAATTAACCTGGCAAAATGGGAACGCGTTGCATTGGGAGCTCGGGCAGGGTTTTTCTGCCTGTGATGGGTTTAATGTGAATGGCAAGAGGAGATGGGCTGGGGACAGCGTCCCCGCGCATCACGCGAGTGTCATGTCGCATGCTGCTGGGCGAGGAATGGTCCTCGCAGCCCGTGTGAGGGAGCAGGCGGCACTGCTGGGGTGCCGTTCGGGTGCACGGGCGCCAAAAGCCCCTGTGGTGGCCACTGGGAGGTGACTAGGTGGGGACAGCCTCTCCACCGTGACTGTGTGGCACCAGCGCAGGGTCAGGGTGACTCCCACGCGAAATGACCCATGGCTGGGTGTCGAGCACACGTGTGCCCCAAGGTTTGCTGCTTTCTGAGAGCGTAGGTTGTTTTTTTCCCCCCTCATTAGGCTGATGGGGGGATCTCTGGAGCCCCCTAGGACCAGCAGCAAGAGGGGCAGTGGGTGATGGTGAGATATCAGGCTGGTGCTTGGGGAAAAAGGACCACGGACCCACCAGGGTCAGCAGCAGCTTATTTATTCAGCCTTAGAAAGACAGACAGCGGGCATCACGGACAGAGTCCGCTACAGAATAAATACCCAGCGAATACTGCCCTGGGTTAGCGCTGTTTGCTGAAGCGACCACCTCCTCTCTGGTGGCTTCATGTGTGTGGACAGACCGGTGCTGCCCTGAGGGTCACGACTGGAGCAACCAAATCTCAGATATCCTCTTGTTTTCTACCTAGGTGAGGGTATGGAGAGTTTTGCAGCTGTCTGGGGCGAGGGCTGGTGTATCTGGCTGCTGCTGGTCCTGGGCCGCGCTCCCAAGCTGGCAGTGCTGGGGCTGTTTCTGGGGAACAGTCCTTCAAGAGCAGTGGCCTGGAGATGGCTCTGGGTGAACAAAAGGGATGACTGGGACCCAATGCGTGTCCAAAGATGTGGGAGAGTGCATTTTTTCACTTCACTGCAACTAAAGGTGCTTTTCCACGGTGAGCAGCCCCCACCGAGGTGAACGTGCCCACTGAGGTGCTATTCAGGCCAGGAATTATTTTCTTAGACTTGGAGAATAACATCAGAAACCGTGGCATCATGTGGATACTACAGAGGATTCGGGGCCATTAGAGATCAGGTATGATTACAGTGGGCTTGTGGAAATAGACCTAGATAATGGCCTATTTGGCTATAAACACAGATATTCGGTCTCTTTTGTGACTCGCCTCTGGGAGTCAACCTGTAATTCCTCAGCAATGCACTGCTGAATCGCCACCCATTCAGCCTATTTTCAACAAAAACCTGGGTATCTGTTAAACTAAATTGAAGATAATTGCTTGTAAAAAAACTCTGCAAATCAGGGGATGCTTAACGGCTCATCAGCCATTGAAGTGGGATGTGAAAAATGGTGTCTTGCTAGGCTGGAAACAGCCAGTCCTTCTCCGCGAGGTAGGATATGTATGTAAGATATATATGTAAGTTACCTGATAGATAGATTTCCCCTCTCTCCAGTCTCATCTTTGCAGCAGGTGAATGTAATGAAGAATTAAGAGAGGGGGAAATCAAACCAACACTGAGAAACGTGTCAGAAAATATCCAAGCAAGCATTGATATAAATACCTTATGTAACATGAAATTCTTTGTGTTTGCCAGGACAGTGGTTCTGCTTCTTGTCCACATCTGGCAGCAGCTCAGGTCATCCTCACCCTGGCTCACAGCACGCAGGATTTTGGAGGTACTATTTAGCTGGCTGTCCCATTGCTCACCCCAGTTTCGTGCTCCCCAGTGCCATTTAGGATGGCACCCACCAAAGGTGCCTGCTGGGGCCAAACCATTCGGCGTTGCCAGTGACTTTCTCTGCTGTTCACGCACCTTTTGCTGTCGTTTCTCTCCTTGCCCCAGGTGGCTGACCATGGTTTTGGCATCGGCAGATCCAATTTGTCGGTTCTTGTTTACCCTCCTCCGGAGCTGCTGAGCTCCCGTGGCTCTTCGCAGAGGTCCCTGCCCGGCCCGTGCAAACATCCCGGGGGTCACCGTGCCTCAGTGTGCCCCCCAGCCCTTTGAACCGCTTGCACAACATCCCTCGTCAGGCGTAATAATTGATTAGGCCCTGGGTTCGGTCACTGCAGCGTGCGCACCCCTGTTGGTGCGGTGTTTGTGCCAATCTGTGCATCTGGGTCTCGTTCCCCAAAAAACATCTCGTGCATGTAGGAATCAGGATCAATGAAATCCCACACCAGGATGTTAAACGCAGGGAGAATAAGCAGCATTAAATGCTGATAGGATGCTTGATAGGACAAGGGGTGATGGTTTTAAACTAAAGGAGGGAGATTCAGGCTGGACATGAGGAAGGAATTGTTGCCCTGAGGGTGCTGAGAGCCTGGCCCAGGTACCCAGAGAGGTGGCGGATGAACCATCCCTGGAGACATCCCAGGCCAGGCTGGACGGGGCTCTGGGCACCCTGAGCTGGTGCAGATGTCCCTGTCATGGCAGGGGGGGCACTGGGGAGCGGGGAAGGTCCCTCCAACACAAACCATCCTGTGATTCAAAATGTAGGCTGTTAGCAGGGGAAGCTTAACTTCAGAAAGTGCCTGAGTGGGTTTTATGTCTTCAGGTTAAATTCCTGCTGTGTTCCACCTGCAGCTGTCGGGTTTGGTCTCTGGCTGTGGGAGGAGAATGCAGCGGCACCTGCAAGCACGTCGGATGAGCCCAAAAAGTGCCAAGGAGGGTCCCCGAGCCATCCTGTGCTCCTGGAAGAGCAGGTCCCTGAAACTAGACAGAGGTGATGCTGGGAACGGGAAGAAATCAAGCTGAAATTATCACTACCGCTTCTATTTGGGGACTGTGCTGCTGAGAGAGAAACAGGTATGGAGGGGTGGAAATCCAGCTGTTGTGCTGTGCCCTGGCCCCCTGGCACTGTGGCCCCACTGCCTTTTAAATCAGATGTTCCCCTTTTAAACTAGATTCTCTGGGGTGAAGGCAGACAGAGTTTGAAAGACAGAAAATGGAACAAGGTGCACAAGGGGCAGCTAGGCATCTCACAGATCTTTCTTTGCCCCCAAAAACAAGTTGGTCCGTTAATCCAGGCAAAACCACAGTACAGCAGATTTATGCGTGTATGCACAAGTGGGATGAGTGCCAGCTATTCACTGGATTTACTGCTGCCACGTTGAATCATGTTGAAAATGTAATTATGGGAGGATACTTGCAGATGCAGGTGTGATGGAAGCAGGTGCTCAGTCTTATTTTCCTGGCCCTTTTTGTTCGCTCCTCGGGTACCTGTTGCAGAAATGACGCCAGCCAAGGCTGCCGTGCTCCTCCCCAGCAGCGCGGGCCCGCGCCAGCCCCGCGTCCTTCAGCAGCGGCTCACGGTGACCGAATCCCGCGGACACTGACCCGCGGCAGCGTCCCTGAGCCTGCACACACCGCTGTGCGCCGCTCAGGAGAGGGTGTCTTGGCATACCTAAGGCTGCAGGACTCGGTCCAGCCTCTGTCGACCTCCTGGGCCTCTGGGCATCAGCAGCCCCGGAGCCGTGGCGGCTGCACGGAGCGCTGGTTTGCCCACCATGGCCACTTTTGCTGGGCACGTGTACACAGGCTGGGGAGAGAAAAATGTCATTTTTCTGTATTGAAACCAGCTGTGGGAGTGAATGGCACCTCTGCTTTTGGGTTTTGCAAGCCCCTTTTTAAGATTCACCCTTTTGTAGATGGTAATAATCTACGTGGTGATTTGGTTCTGGAAGCAGCAGTGAGAGGGACAGCTCTTTTCCTGACAGAAATGTTGAAGTACAAGTCAGGATCTTAAAAACAAATAAGAGGAAGCTAAAGAAGCTGGTGTGATGGGAACGGATAGCTAATATTATTTTCTGGTGAGTCCCTTAATGTTCCTGGCCTAATGCTGGTCTGTCATCAAGTAACAGTTTTCTGTTTGACAATGCTTTCTGAATGTGTTGAAAGCACAAATTAGAGACTAGCAGACAAACGCGTGCGGTGAGGTTCGCCTTCCTGAGTGAAGGGAGAAGTGCGCAGCCTCTGCAGCGCGAGAAGGTGTAAGGTTACCTCAGAAAACCCGCTTGGGAGTAGCTCTGTGACAGGGGTGTAAGAACATTGATATCTTGGTTGGCACCTTAATGGTTGTTGGTTTTTTGTTTGTTTTTGTGTGTTTTGTTTGTTTTGTTTTGTTTGTTTGGTTTTTGTTTTGTTTTTTACTTTAAGCTCTCAAAATAACAATGGAATAGTGTTTGTGTACCATTTGAAAACCACTTAGCAAGATAAACAATATAATTGTGTCTTTTGTCCTGCTTCCTGCTTCTCTCAGTGACATCCTTAAGCACTAAGGCTAAAGTCGCTAATGTCTGTGTAATTAGAGCATTGTCTGTGTGCAGCTGGGTCATTCACTAGATGGCTCAAGGAATGATCTACGGAGGGATGTGAATTCCAGGTGGGCGCTGCAGACCCGTTGGTCACCGAAAGCTGGACTAATAGCCCTTCCCGTCTTTCTGACCTGGCTGGAAATCAGAGCTGTTCTGGTAAGCACAACAAGTTGGTGGGGGACAGGGGTCAAAAGTGAATCTGGAGATCATTTCACAGTAGCTTAGGTAACCTGTGCTTAAACTACCTCTAACTCCATTGTCTCAGCAGCTTTTCCTTAAGGTTTTTATGAACTTGGAAACATTCAGGCCCAAATATAGATGAAGAAATATGTTCACAGATTTCAGGTAGAGATTCTTTGACTTGGATTTCCAAGTTACAGAACAATAATTCGAGGCTTTTATCCTCAAGCAGAGCAGTACAAGAAAATGAATCAATGGCATTTAGGCTAATGAGGTTGCTTAATGTGTGCGAACTAGAAGCATTTAGGAGCAATGTACCTGGGCCTCTGAGATACTTCCAAGGGAGCTCTCTGTAGGTGCTGAGCTTTATCAGGTTGAATGGGCTTCAAAGGTGTTCTCTCTCCTGCAAATATTGAAGTTACAGTCTTTGTAGGTGATTTACACCCGCCCCCTCCAAACAACAGACTTGAGATACTACAAAAAATACTCTACAAAAGCCATTTTTCATCCTTTATTTTTCATTTTTTTACTCCTATTTATTTCTTTTTATCACATTTATTTCTTATATCACAAGATTAACAAGAGAAGCAACCAGAAAGGGGAATAAATGGAATCTGACTGAAAATACATACTTCTGCCATTTGGGTCCAAACTGTCCAGGCAGAAGCAGCATGAGCACAGCCACATGAAGACCCAGGAACCAGTGAGTTCAGTTCAAGTATTCAGACTGTATCTCTGATATTTGACTTAATAAGAATTAAGGAGTAAGAGATTGACGAGTTCCAGGAACGCTTTAGAGGAGAAGCTGAAGGAGTAATATCAAGGACCCGTTGCTGAACAAAGAGAAATTTATTTTAAATCAAGAAACTAGTTTATTGGATTAGTTTTGCTTTTACTGGAGGACTTATTGATAAATCTCTTTAGCAGGTATTTTGGTCTACAGGTAAAATTATGTGTTAATGCAACAGCGGGGATGGCCTCAGCCGCAGCGGCCCAGAGGTGCCCTGGGCCTTGGCGCTCGAACCCCAGGAGGAGCATTCGCTCAGGGCGCTGCAGGCTTTGTGATTTCCTTCTCTCTCCAGCTCTACAGTTTAGCTGGATGCTACAAACAGGGGTGATAGTTTCATTGTCTGATATCAGAAGAATATCGTAGGTATTCACAAGTTGCCTTACACGCCATAACATGACAGTAAGTATTGTTCAAGCGGCCCTGTTTCAGCCATTCTGAGAAATTCACAGAAGCAAATCAATGAATGTTCTCTTCTTCATCAGTGAGCATCAGGAGAAATTGTATCCAAGTCAATAATTGTGGTTTTCTTTCTCTCTAACGTCACAGTCCACGGAAGGTAATCCCATTTCAGTCATGTCTTTGGGTCATCGCCGACCGCAGGGCGGTTGCACCTTCTTTAAGCTGCTGACACAGGAGGATGAATTTGGCTTTCTGCTCACATCACACATTCAGATACTGGGCAAGTTGTGTGTCTCCTTCAAAAAAGAAACATTGTCAAGGGGCTGACAGAGCGAGAGTTTCACAACACCACAGATGAACTCTGCTAGGCTTAAATCATTTTGGTAGTTCGTAGCATGTTTCACTTAATCCCATCATGTTGCACTTAATCCCATCATTGCAGGCCTCTTCTAGCTCCTCCATTATCAAATCCTGCTGGTTATTCACCCAATTTCCTTTCTTGACTGTCTTCCCTTTCTCCTTAGCGTTTTGAGAAGCTTGATCCTGGGGCGTCTGGTGGTTGCCAGCTGGCAAAATGACGTTGCTGTGGCCTTGCTGAGAACGGGTGTCCCTGTGAGCCATCTCCCGGGAGCAGAGCTGAAGTTTAAAGGCGGCCTGAAAGCCTCGGCGAAAGTTTTCGTTAAAGAAACCGTAGATGATGGGGTTGACGCTGCTATTGAAAAAGGCCAGCCAGTGAGCAAAGGGATAGATATAAATGTGGATGATCTGCAACTGGACGTCTGAAAGGTTGGCATAGTCGGAAAGCATCATCAGAGTCCACAAGGGAAGCCAGGAGAGGGTGAAAAGCAAAGCCACAATAATGAGCATTTTGATTACTTTTTGTTTCTTCTTTGACGTGCTGTGTCGTTGCTCCTGGCTGTGCTTTCCCACTGCGGACATCGTGGTGTTGAAGAGAGCAATGCTTATCCTGGTGTACATGATAACAATGAGCGACAGGGGAGCCAGATAGATGTTCGCAAAGAGAACCGTTGTGTAGATCTTTCTCATTCCCGGGTCAGGCCAGTCCTCTCGGCACCAGTATACGGGGCGGGTTTCGTTCCCGTAGCCAAGGATCACCCTGAAATGCTTCTCTTCTTGTACCTGCAGCATGACGGCAGAAGGACACATGGTTGCGATGGCCAGAATCCAGATGACGGCTATGATGATGACTGCAGTTGAAATGGTCATCTTCTGCTTGAACGGATGAACAATGCAGCGAAACCTGCAGCAAAGATACCCGGCGACATACGTAGAGAAGCTGTTTAAGGAACGCTTACTCAAACAGGCAAGCGTACGTTCGCTTCTTCAATTGCATGCTTTTTAAAAAGCGTAGATGGAATCACCTCCCCATCCTGCCTAAACCAGTGGAGTTGGATTTTGCTGCCCCATTTAAGAGCTGTGTTGGTAACCACAATCTAAAAGAAGACACATTTTTTTGTTGATGTTTTCTCATTTTTATCTATTTCCATATGAGCCTGCTGCTGCTACTTCATTTAACCCAAGCAGGTACCACTGTCTTTGCTATCTAGGGTGATAGCCAGGGAACAGACCAATTTCAGGCAGCCAGGTTTAGCCAGGCTGTCACATCTTTAAGGAACACCAGTGGAGGAGCAAGTTGCTGTGGCTGCTTTTTAGACCCAGGTACATTTTATTTTGCTTAATAGGCCTAGGAGCAAAATATATCTAATCTCTTACAGTGTTGTATGGATTAATGAACTGGCCTCAACAGGGAGATTCAAGTGACAGTTTACGATCTTAGCCTCATCTGAGGAGAGACCTCGCTCTCTACAGCCACCTGAAAGGAGGTTGTAGCGAGGTGGGGGTTGGTCTCTTCTCACAAGGAGCACGACAAGAGGAAACGACCTCGAGTTAAACCAGGGGAGGTTTAAATTTGATATTAGGAAGAATTTCTTCCCAGGAAGGATTGTCAGGCATTGGAACAGGCTGCCCAGGGCAGTGGTGGAAACATCATCCCTGGAGGGGTTTAAAAGACATGTAGATGTGGTGCTTAGGGACATGGGTTAGTGGTGGAGTTGGCAGTGTTGGGTTAGCGGTTGGACTCTGATCTTAAAGGTCTTTTCCAACCTAAACGATTCAATGATTCTACCATCTTACCTGTTTACGGCAATAGCAACCAGAGTGAAGACAGAGGCAGAGACAGAAATTCCTTGGACCATCCCACTCATCTTGCAAACCAGGCTCCCAAACGGCCATCCTGGAAGGAAACAGGCAATTGAAATTGCTGCCGTCTCACTGTAGCGCTATGCTTATTCCCCAAAGAGGAGATTTCTGCCCCAAACTAATATATTCCTTTTGTTCTGTCAGGCCATAGCAGGGGTTAGGGAGGCAGGGGCTATATAAAAAATACTTCAGCAAATTTGTTCTTTGAGTTTCTGATGTTCCAAAACAAACAGCAGAGCAAATATTTGTGGTTTGACATTCTGTTAAAATGGGATCTCAAGACAAGAAAGGGAAATGACCGTACCATTGATTATTCTCTGCATCTGGCTCACAGCGTCCACCGAGTCTTCCTGAACAAATAACCCTGTACTGGGAGAATCCCTGCTTCAAGACGGGCAGTGTGGAGGTCAGCAAGGACAGCCCCAGGCAGAAGGTGGGTTAGGGGCTTGTCTTCCTCGCCTCTGGCTGCCAGTGACTTGAAATAACTCCAGAGCCCCCTCAGAAACCACAGTGTGCAGGTGAGGCTGGTGATGGCTTGGTTTAAGGTGATCTTTAAGCTGCTGCTTTGTCTGCCACTGCACATGTTGAATAGCCAAGGCTGATTGCAATACTCCCCTGAGTGTCCCTCAATGCCCCGGCACCTCCAAGCTCCCTCTCTGCTGAGAGGGCTGCCAGGGTGCCTAAACTCTGCTAACCAGTGTGGGAGCAATACCTCCCACACTGGTTTTGCCCCTTGCCCTCCGAATTTGCCCCAAGCTTTCTCAAAGAAGCTGGTTTCTCTATTTCAGGCCCAGAGTTAAGGAGTGATTGGTGTGTGTCACTGCCGCTTGTACCCCTCTCTCAGGGTCCCCAGGGAGGCCAGCGCTCAGAAATGCAGGCCAGTCCCCCGAGCTCTTGCTGCCACGCCGTGCCAGCCAGCCTACCTGCAATGATGTTGTCCAGGAGCGTGGTGGGCATGCAGGAGATTCCCACCAGTAAATCGCTGACGGCCAGGTTTAAGATGAAGAGGTTTGTAACCGTACGCATGCGTTTACTCCTCAGAACAATAAAGCAAACTACTCCATTGCCAACCATGCAGAGCAGGAAGATGAGGAGATAGGAGACGATGAAGACAGCTGCCACCGAGGGCTGATGGAGGTAGAAGTCCACACAGGAGACGTTGCCTTCTAAGTAGAGGTACCTGTATGTCCTATTATAATTCAGCACATGAGGCCAGTCAAATGAAGAGTTTGAGTCCATTTTCTTGGTGTTGTGATGTGCCTTAAAAGATATTTTTAAAAAGGTCATTTTAGAATGCTTGAAATGGATCTGGTGAAGTGCCGCTAGTTTGGATATACATATGCAAAGCTTATGTATACTCGCCCCTCCGTGGCTTAGGGTAACGGGCCATGTTCTGAGCCTCCCCAGACAGGAAAAGCAACAAGTAGTGTTAGTTTGATTTTTACGACACAGGTGCGCCAGAGTGACCAGTATGACTGCTGAAGGTTTTCTTCCTTCCGCAGGCTCTGTAAGTTAAGTCTTTCCTTCCCCAAAGGAGAGGAAAAGCAGACGGGATGTTATCTGGTTTATTGGGTTGTGTCAAGTAAAGAAATCAACAACGTGAACAGCTTATTTTGAGAAAAATAATCAGAGTTCTTGAGAATTCATTTTCTCAACAGCTTGAGTAATCTGGCACTTAAACAACAGTAAGATTCCTGAGCTGTGAAAAACAGTGATTAAATTAAAGCTTTAAGTGGCACAAACCTTCTGCCAGTGTGCATCCAATTCCAGTCCCATTTCACTGAAAATGAAATATTTTTGAGCACAGTTGATTTTATTTCCCTTCTTAAAACCTGCATAGATGAGAAGAATCTGCAAATATGAAGGACTACACTGTGTTTTAAACATGCTGAAGTACAGGAGAGCCGGATTAATTTCCCACCTCTGCTACTGAATTCCCGTGTGATCTTGGGCAACTTGTAATCTTTCCATGTTTTGGTTTTCCTACAATAAAATGTGAGCAATTCTTTTCCCACATGGTTTATTTACACTATAAAGTAAATTTTCCCATTTTATATTTTATAAGATTATTGCTGGCAAAAACTAGTAGCTTTTTTGAAGAGAGTCTTTTTTCTTAAGTCTGAACTTTCTCTGTGTTATATCTTCTATTTCAAGCTACAGCTATCTATGCTTTCTGTGTTGCAGTAGCAGTGCTTTTGCTGGTGTCATGATTGGAAGGTGAGGAGTACAAGACTTTTCATTAGACCACCTGATGGGGCTGAAACAATTACTTTAAGGTGGGTGTGGAATTGTGTGTCCCAAACTTGCTGCCAAATCCGACTGCTCGAGATTAGTTTTGTAGGCCACGATCTATTTTCTTGCCCCATGGAACCTATAGTTACATGAGGTGCTGCACCAAAACTCTAAATCAAATGTTAACTGTGACAATCTTTTAACGCGTATATGATACAACTCACATAGAAATGGTACCGGCCACCCTAACAGGCCGACACCGGCATCTTGACACTTACAGCTCGCACCAGATCACTTACGAGCAGCATTCAATTTTTTTTTCACATTTATTTTATCTGCTAGATGGAGACTTTGAAACTCAGGTAAAGGGAGCAGGTGATGCTGGTGCTGCCAACGAGATGGCTTTTGGATAACACTTGATGAAAACAGGCTTTCAGGCTGTATTTCTGTAAAAGGCGTATGTATATAGATACATAAAGAGGCTGGGGGCTGCAGGAGTTCCTAAATTAGAAGAACAGCAAAATTAATTGGTGACAAAAGGCACCAAAGTAATGTATGCGTGCAAGTGCCTTTAGGATGCTTACAAACTCCTTAGCATTAATGGAATTTAAATTAAGGCACAAGTGTCTAAATCCTGATGAGCTTGCATGTGAGGAAAGTGCCAGTTCCGTTTCTTTTCCTGTGAAAGGAACGTTGGAATGGGCCGTTTTTGTGCAGCCAAGGCTTCATCTGCCTCCTCAGAACCTGAGGACGAGGCATGTGCTGGTTTTCCTGTGTCTGTGGAGTCATGAAGGTGACATTCTGTTGTCACTCTGCAGAGGGCAGGCCTCTCCCCAGGAAAAGAATACTGAGTGTTGGGTACCAACGCTAAAAGGATGGTGCTTTTTCTTCCTTCTTGCTAGGTTTTACTGAAAGAACAACAGTTAACTCCAAAGTGTCAGGAAATATTTAACATTCAGACTTGTTCCAAAAGATGTTCCATATTCAAATACAAAGCCTCTTGTCAACAACTGTGACCCCTTGGGAACGAAACAGTTCATCGCATGCTGCAGCGACCATCTTGGTCAAGAAATCAGTTTCTGGCACAGTGCTATTTGTAGTTACTTTTGCTTTTTCTGAGAGACTGCAAAAAATAAGATGTAAACATTAACAACTTGTGAATACATTTAACTTTCCAGTTAGTTATAGCTTTATTCGGCATGACTGTAGATGAGGGTAGCAGCAAACAGTCACTGAATCTTGAAGAATATTTTAAAAGTAAGTACCAAGGTCTCTAGTTCACCTTCTATCTCTGCCTGTTGTTCCCTGATATATTTACTCACACCTAATTCCTGGGAAAGCACTGCTGCTTTTCTGTGTTATGCTTGTCAATGAAATCCAGTAACGTCAAAATCTCTGGAAGTGTTTTAGTTCCATGTAGTGAGCGCAGTAAAAAAGATGGATGCTGGTATGGCTCCAGCCTGGGACGAGCAGAGAAACGGAACAACTCATGTTCTGCGGCCTTCTACCTTTGTAGAAAGTGGCAGCAATACAATGTTTGTAGTGAGTCTGTTTTTGCACATATTCATTACAAAGCCTGCACGTTAAGATAGGTAGACAAGAATCTGAAATCTCTTGCAAAAAAAACCTGTTTTAACAAAGCACGAATTACAAGATAACTGTGTAATAGTTGTATATTCTCTTTGGCTGTCCTTATGGAGAAAGCCTGCTTATTTTTATTGTTTTTAGAATAATTGAAAATATTTTATGTGAAAGGTATTACCCACCAATTGCTTTAACTAGTCAGAGATCAGTCAACTGCCATGGAAAGCAATTTAATGCTAATTTTCTTATTCACTCGAGAAAGCTGATGCGTTTTCATACAAACATGCCTGAGATGAAGAGTTTCAGTGGAATTCAAATACACATATTTGACAATGGTCATTTACGCTGTTACTTTGATCACATACCCGGAGCTGTGCTCCGGAAACCCCATGAGATGGGATTTCCAAAGCACAGCGTTCCTTGTGCTCCCTTTGGGCCCCTGACAAGACACAGATTTATTGTTGCTCACTTTCCTTGTCTTCCCCCAGGCAGCTTCTCCGGGTGGTGCCCGGGGACGTGAGGAGCAGCATTGCTTGTCCCTGAGCTTCTTGCCCTGGGAAGGGCAGTGAGGTGCATGGCTGCACTGGCTGAGCCCCAGATCCCGCACGAGCCATCATCGTTGAGCACGAGCCATCATCGTTGAGCACGAGCCATCATCGTTGAGCACGAGCCATCATCGTTGAGCACGAGCCATCATCGTTGAGCACGAGCCATCATCGTTGAGCACGAGCCATCATCGTTGAGCACCAGCCATCATCATTGAGCACCAGCCATCATTGAGCATGCCGGTGTTCTCTCTGCTGCTCTGAGTCGCTTTTGAGGCTGCCAACCAATGGCGTAAATCAGGTTAGATCTGCGAGGGCTCCTGAGTTCAAGTCTTCTCCTGATGGCTGGTGATGAAAGCGAGCAAGGAGCTTGGTAACAGCAAGAAATGGAGCAGACGGTGCCAGTAATCTGACACTTGCTGCATGTTTGGAGCAAACGAAGCAAGGGATGGAGCTGCCCTGGACTAATGGCTGTGTTTCAGACAGTAAATGTGGCTGTGCAAGGGAGCGGGAGTTGCTCTCTGTGCAGAGTCAGTGCAAGACTTGTTCCCCTGGTAGGTCTCCCATATCGTTTTCAAAGTTTTGGCGAAGAGTAGCAATACACCCAATCCCACGACTTCAGGAAAAGTCAGGCCCTTTACCCCTTCTCATCTTCTAACAAAAACAAATATGTATTGGGCTCCTTTGTTTTGATTTCTGTGAGGTTCCACCTGAATTAATGTTCTCTAATGTCTCTCTGCAAATAGGTCAGCCACAATTTTTAAATAATTATTATTATTATTAATAAATGAATAGTAATTTTCTTCTGCAATCCCTTCCTTCCCAGAGGGGGTGCTTTAAGAAATACGCTCCAGCTTGGGGCAGACGGCTGTTGCCTCATGCCGCGCTCCCGGCGTGGCGGATGGGACCCGGGACCTGCGCGGCCCCGCAGGTGACAGGTGCCTCTCCTTCCTTGCCTCGTGGATACAGGGGCCTTTTACAAGTACGAATTGTTATGCAGGTAGTATGATGCGTCTCTTTGGTCCCAGGAGTACAAACCACTGTGGGACACTCCTGTGCAATGGCAGTGTTCTATTGAATTAATTACTTGTAATTATCTTTGTTAAAAAAATAGAAATTATTTCTTATCACACTAAAAGCAGAAGGCATAATTTTTTCCTTTTTCTTTGGATGTACACTCCTAGATTTTCTTTCTCTTTCTAACAATGTATTGTAGAGCAACAGCCTGCAATCTTTTAGCTAATGAATTCTGGAATAGTTTTTGTTTGTAACTGACAAACAAGGCGTTGCAAACAGCCTCAAGGCGAAAATTGGAGCTGTGTCCGTTTGTCTTAGGTAGTCTGATCACAGTTGCACTAATGAAATTTTTGCATCATTGTGGCTCTAGCAAACACAGTGAATTTGTGGTTCATACCGTAGCTTACAGGAAATGGAGAAGGTACATGAATTTTTATGAAATCGAAGCTGAGGTGGAAAAGGATTGGCTGGAAGAAGAAATGAAGGCGCAGCGCCTTCATTGTGGCAAAACACAAGTTTTGGCAAGGCACTTGACAGCTGAAACAGACAGTGATGAATAATCCAGAGAGGCCTAGAAAACAGAAACAGAAGCCACCTGAGAACAGGATAAAAATAATGCCTTGCCGAAATATTACAAGATGAAATATGAAAGTAATTTGCTTTCGTGTGGCCATTTGATAAGGTCATGTCCTCTCTGCTTCATTTAATACACCAGTGGAAAATAAATCTGCAAAGAAGTAAAGCAGGAGCTGCAGCTAGTGAAAAACTGCCCAGTCCCACACACTGGATTTTCAAATTTTCAAATACGCTACCCTCATACACCCTTGAAATTCCTGTAACAGCACCCATATCCAAAAACGCAGTATGAAGTCTCATAGCATAACCAGGGCGGTCTCATGCCACTTGGTGTGGGAAATTAATTGTCCATTTTTACAGTAGCAGTTCAAGGTAATTATGAAGTGAATGCAATTCTTTTTATGTGGGCTACATGGAGGAAGTCTGGTCACCACTGGAGCCAGCCGACGCTGCTTCACCTTGTGTACAGCCACCTGCTTCCGTTAGTTTGATTTCTGTGTGTGTGAAATCTCGTTGTGGAATCCTTTGAGGCTTTAGAAGCTGAAACAAAGATAAGGAACCTTGAGACACATAAAGAACAGAAGCACGTCGTCATGGGAAAGGAAAATATAATCCGGTAAGTGCTAAAAAATGTGTTCTTCCCTTGTTCTACACTCTATACTCAGTGATGGGTCAACTACAGAAATGTCCTGGAGACCCTGGAAAATGATAGCATCTCTGTTCTGCTGAGAAGTTAGAAAATCCTGCTTGTAAAATGCAGCCACTGGTGGCGAAAAAAGCAGGACCTCATTCTGGAAGTGTAATAAATAGAGATAAGGAAGAGACCAACGCATCGATTTTCCTATGACTCAGTGGATCAGAAAAAGCTATTGACAGAGAATACCAAAATGTTCTTGCTTAAAAAAATGTAAATGGGTCAACTATGAACATTTCCAACTCAGCGAAGTGCAACTAGCAGCTATTTTTAAGAATTTAGGAGGGCACGTAAAATAGCGTGAGAAAGGGAAGTGCTCACAAGTGACCTTTGCCTTAAAGTAATGTTTTTGGAGGAAATAACAGCAAGGAAACTGGCCCAATTGCCAGCCGGGCACTTTGGCCACAGGAAACCATTTCCTAAGGAAACCAGCCTAAAACCAAAATGCAATTCAGCAGGGCCACGTGCCCAGCATCGCGCAGAGAGGCAGGAGCAGACAGGGCACCAGGACCTGGGGTTTGCGCCGGGTTAGCAGCTGGACCTGAGACAACAGCAGCAAAACAGACAGAAAACCACAGGCACCCTGTAGCACGTGAGCAGGACAATAGTGTACAGAAATACCTCCCTGCTGTTCGGTACTCAGGACTCATTTAAATCGTTGCGTTTGGTTCTGGTCGGTTTGATTCATTACAGATTTCAATCAAGCGGAGGATGTCACAGGAAAGACAAGAGGGCTCAAACATGTGACTACAGGGAAACAGTGTAAGATAAGGGATCATTTCATCTGAAAAGGCCAAGTGTGGCAATAAGTTCTTCCATTTTGCTATGAATTTCAGAAATGCTTTATCACAGTATCACACCTTTCTGCAGGTTGGACATGAAGGAGTGCAGCTCCTTGTAAGCACGGCTCGTTTTTCCTTTCCCTTGCAGAGGAAACCAAGGCTTCGGCAGCAGCCGAGCGCAGGCGGAGGCTCGCGCGCGGGACGGGCCGAGAGCAGAAACGTCCCAACTAAACGGAGCGGCTGGGTTTGCCCGGGTGAACGCCGCAGGAGCGAGAGCCTTCTTACCAGGTCGAGACTTCATTAAAGAATGGAGTTCCACGCTGCTTGGAAATCGTTTTAAGGTATGTTTTAACTTTATTTTGCACTTAGTGTCAATTTCCCCCATAAGCAGAAATGTTTAATGTTTGTAATAGGAGATTTGAGTTGCTAATTACAAACTCTGAGGATACTTATTAATAAAGGTAGTAGAACTCACTCTTAAAGTGAACATTTTATTTACCTTTTCATCCATCACGATTTTGATATTTTTCATTAAGTACTTAGGCATGTCTTATGTCAAAGCAAGCACACAGTAAAAATATAAAGTTGCAATATTTTTTTTTCTTACTGACTCTTATTTCCATGAAGAAAATCAACTATACGCTGAGAAGGAAACTTCTCATTTTTAAATTCCAGGGAGATGTCTCAATCTTGAGGGTGAATGGACTTAAACTGTTCATCCTCCCCAACAGTGATTTATCCGGGTAGTCTGAGCTAAGACCAAAGAAAGCATTTTGTCCGAGTACTTTTTAAAAAGATCTTAAACTCTTCCTATCCTGTCTAGTTATAACGAAGAATGCTATCAGTAGGATTGCTGTCATAAAAGACGTAGTTGCAGAGGACTCATCCACTTAGCTAGGATTATATAGCATTTTGCTGAAAAGACCAATCTCAAATGTAAATCAAAAGATGCTAATGGTGGGTAAGACATTCACAGCAAGTTTGTTACATTTGTCTAAGATATATATCATTTCTATCACCCTGCTTTGGTTTTCTGACATTGAAATAACACTACACCATTTTCAGGTCAAACATTGGTTTTGTTACCACATCAAATAAGGAAGAGTAAAGCTGAAAATTTAGTATGGCAAAACCTCGCTATTGCTGAGTATTTTCTGCCATTTGCTGTTAGTTGCCCTTAAGGTGCCAAAGTATGAATTTTATCCTTTCAAGCACATTCATGATTCCTACCAATTTGCTCAGAAACATTCAAGACCTGAAGTCTGCCATGTGGCTGATAGCTGAGTAGAGCGTGGAGGTTGGTCCGTTCCTTGTTTTGCCCTTTCATCCATCGCAAAGCTGCAGGACACACGGACAAGGAGAACAGAGGGGTATAAACAGACACAGTGACAGCGTTTTCAACATGAGACAGGTCCCTGGTTACCTAACGTTTTGGTAGCAAAGGAACCCAGAAAAAATGTTTTTTGAATGCGCATTTTATTATAATAGCTGTAATATAACACACACAAATTATCAGAGAATTAGAGCTTAGGGCTGCTTACGTGTTGCTTCTTTTTATACACCTGTTGTTTTGCTTAGTGCTTAGTCACCTTTAAGCTTCCGAATTTAAAGTTTTTGTATATGATGTGTCACAGGCTGTTTTAAATTTCAAGTAAAATCTCAGCCAACTGTTCCCTGAAACAAGATTAAAGGAAGATTTCTGCACACAGGCACACTTATCCAGCCACTTTATTAAGGAGTCTAGTGAGCCATAAGTCTTTTAGTTCCCTTACACTTGGAAATGGCTTTTTGTCTTCTTCACAAGAATTCCCCTAAGACCACTGACAACCCAAGTCTCAGTGCTATGCAGCTGTTAGTGGCCTTTTTGCTCCTGGAATCTGAGGGAGTCTGTGTAGCGTTAGTCCTCTCAGCCAGCAGCAGGTTAAGAAACAAGGCTGGTGCTACCAGCGATGCCAGAGCGCAGGGACGAACAGGCTGCAGGGAAAGGGCGCCACACATTCAGCACAGGGCTTGGCCTGGCCACGAGAACGGAATTAATTTAAGGCCCAAGCCTCAAACTGATTGTTGCTGAGTCAGAAACCCAGCGCACACACACACGAGGACAGGCATTTAAAG
Organism: Columba livia; assembly: GCF_036013475.1. NCBI lineage: Eukaryota > Metazoa > Chordata > Aves > Columbiformes > Columbidae > Columba > Columba livia. Next base: position 78,813,021 of record NC_088605.1, read on the forward strand.
TTGCACAATACCTGGTGGAGAGATACTGTAATTCTTACTGAGGCTAATCATGTTCTTGGCCCTTTGACTTAGTGTTATACTGGAAACACAAGGACTCTCAGAAGTATCCTTTTGTAAGTTGGGACGCTTTACCTGGAGCTTAGGATACTTTCAAAGACAATCATACTTTGTGTGTGTACCCTTGAGAGCTTTCACCTGCCACCACATATTCTAGCACTATTATAAGGAGTATTTGGCTTGATACAATGAGGGAATGGATGTTGTACAAGGCAGGACTGCGCAGAAAGAAAAATAAACTCCCTCTGCCTTGCCTGTGCTATTTAGACGCGCGTTCAGTAGTGAAGTGGTGAGATTCTCATTAAGTGGGTCATTGTGGCTGAGAAGTAAAACATAAAAGAAAACACTGTAGGAAAAAAAAGTCAGTGCAGCAAGAGCAGTGTTCTCCCTCTTCAATACCCACACAGCTGCCAGGACCAGCAGCGCTGGCTGTGTTTTGGAAGTAGGCTTGCAATCTGACAGATGTCTGTCTTCTCCTTAGCTGACATGGGCTGATCACACATATCCACTGCTTCTGTGAGCCAGACACTGGGCATGACCTTTTTGGTATCCTCTGCTACTCCTGCATAACTTGCTTGTATTTGTCCATTTTTATCAATACATTAATTCAGAATGGGAAACAAGTCCCTAGTTGAGAAGCTTTAGAGTTCAGCTCTTCTAATGAAGTTGTCTGGAGATCTAAGCTGTAAGTAGCAGCTTCCCATCCATCACGGGAAATTGGCCATGGACCCCAGTAAGTGTCTGAACTGGTCCAAGCTTTTTTCACTGGAGAGATACTCCAGTGAGCACTTAACAGTAAGTGCTTTGGGTTAAGCTCTGGGAACAGTTAAATGATCAGGCTGGGCTATGTCCAGCACTAAATTGCCCCCTAATGGGCCCTGATCCTTCTAAATTGCCGCCTTCCAGCACAGCAGCTGATTTTTACCATCCCCAGTGCTTCAGTATTGGCTAGATTGTAGGCACAAAGCTGAATCATCTGGTATATGTGCACATGAGTCACTCCTTGTCAGAGCAGTCAGATAAAGATGAAAACCGCATCGCTTGGAGTATTGAATGTGAACAAAGTAATTGGGGGAGTAGGTAAAAGAAGGAAGTAATTGTCATAGTTTAGGGAGGAGAACCATTTCCCAGTAGAGAATAAAATTAGAAGAAAAAACCCAAACAATTTAGAGGCACACCAGTCACGTTGCAAGCTAATTCGCCAGGCGGATAGAAGCAGTGTCGAAATGATGTAGTCGGTGCCCCCCCTACGGAGGGATGTTCAGGATCCCGTAGTCGTGTCAGGGTGAACGACTGGAACTCAGCCCAAGCTACGCTGACACCTTATCAGTCCATACAGGAACGCAACATGGACATGGTAGTTTTCAGTCCGCTGCAGACTGCCACGAGCCACGCTCCATTGTGTCCTCTGCGGGAAGCCTCGAGGAAACAACTGAGTGCTTTCTCGTGAAGTAAAGGACGTTCCATTCCATGACATGGGGTGGTGCTGGTGGGAAGATAGGGGCCTAAGCACGTAATTAAACAGGTTAACACACTTTCCCACCTTCCATGGCTGTCAGCTGCTCCGGGTGGCTGAAGAGCCAGCACTGCCTTCCAGGCAAACCCCAGACAGAGCTGGTGCCACTGCAAGTCCGTCAGGTCCCAAACCAGAAAAATCTGCCCAGACTGTGAGAGTGCTCCTGGATCAAACACAGGCACGACTGAAACGGGGCTTCTGTTGTGACAGTAACACCACAGTCGGTCATTTTAAGTCTTAATTCGTGTTATTTTGTGCCCAAGTTGAAGGTGTATTTTAAGGTAAGTAGAGAAGCTGCTGCCCACATGGGTACTGCTGTGTGAACAAAGGATAATAAAATTAATGCCAGCAGAACAGGAGCTGGAAATTGAAAGGGAGATAGAGGTCATTGCAGCCATCCCTCCCCAGAGAGTTCAGCGTTAAAAACTCAGGACTATTAAGAAGTTTCTTGCACTATGGCAAACTGAGAGGAAAGCAAGCATTAAGAAATAAAAGAAAAACTCTGTGCAAGCATGACTTAAGAGAACTACATTCGAGAAATAGTTGTGGCAGCTTCCTGAAGCGCAGTCCTCAGCCAGGCATCGAAACATTAACATTTCAAACCAAACAGGACGGTATCTTTTCTGAAACTGAAAGCTTGGACAATAGTATTGTCAATATTTATGACATCACCTCCTGCATGGCTTTTTGAATGTTATGAAAACAAAGCCTGGAAAAATATATGGGTTTTTCATTTGATTTTCAATTTATCTTACCCAGAAAATTGGTTTCTGTCTAGAATTATTGAAGTGGAATGAAGAATTTCTGTTGTTGTTCCCAGCGTCTTTTTGAATCTATTTAGTACCGAAACATCGGTCTACTGCCTCAGCAACTTGTTTTTCATTATCCACTGGGCAATTAACACCACTCAAATACTAAGCATTACCTGGATAACACTGATAGGTGCCTCTAAAAGACATCAGAAATTTAACCTATTCCCATCATGCTGAGAGGTTAGATCTCAGTAACCTGTGGGGTTCCAGCTGCTGAGCTGCAGGTGGGTTTGTGTCCAGACATAGGCTGTTCCGCAGGGCCATCCCTGTCCCCTTGCCTGTGTTTTTGTCCAGGAACACTGCATCCGTTCAGGGATGAAGGGGAGACCAGGGTGCAGCACTAGTCTCTTGGATGAACCCAGCAGTGGCCTAAGTTGTCCTGCTTTGTCGTCTCCTCTTTCCTCATGATCCCTTTTGTCACTGAATAGCATTGAGCATTATTTCACCGTGTTACCACAGCTCCTGAGACCTCAAGTGAAAAGAGCTACTGGAAACTACCACTGCGCGCAGCTATTGCAAGTTAACCGTGCATATACATTTCAGCTCTGTAAAGGTTTGTTCTGTTTTGCACCTGCACTCTGAGGTCTCCATCACAATTAACATGTTCAGTCAAGCTCTCTGCACTCCCCTAAAACTAATTCCGTTCAACAAGTGACAGCAGAAACTGAAGCGTGCCACAATTGCTCCTGGCATTACTTGCTTCTGTAATCAAAGCAGCTTATGCTAAAAAGCGTGGTGTATCTGATGAGCCATTAAGCTGTCTTTATCGGTTTGATTATGTGCATTAAATAACAACTTTCATCAGCCATATCATAGTGCTGCTACCAGCAAGTTGCTCTAACAGTCTAGGTTTATTCACCGGTAGCCAACAGCAAAACAAGCACCCTCGAACCATGTTGACCAGGGTCATTTGTTAGCTAGTAGCATTTTAGCAAAACTCTCAGCCTCGGGATTTTAGGCTTCAATTTTGGTGACAGTGAAAAACAGCAAACAGTACAGGAACTCTTCTAAATGGAGAGTTAATGATTTCCTTCAAAGAGAGATGACTTCTTTTCTGTCATTGCAGTATGCTTGATGCTTTTCATTTTTTACATCAGAAAGCTAGAATTAGACAATGAGAGGTCAGGCTGAAAAGTTAAAAAAACTTACACTTATATTTTAATGCCGTGGGAAATTTTAGTCTATATCAAATCATCTCTCATTATATTATAGAAGCAGATAATCACCTTTCCTGGTTTCAGGGCATCAGCGCATCAAACACTGGCATGAGCTACTGCCAGCTGTTAAAGCTCCATATAAGCAAGGCAATGGTCACTGCTTACGCATGAAGTGCTGCCTTTAGTTTGCAGCTGCTGAGGCTGCTCGGCAGGTCAGGGTCTCAAAGCACAGGTGTCCTGTTAGACTCAGCATACACCGAGTTCACCGTGCAGGCACCTCAGTCCTGTAAGCAGTGACAACCGGCGGAAACACTCCTGAGCTGTTTCTTCGGTGAGAACAGCTGTACCATAGGCACCCTCATCTAATGAGGAGCTGCAAGTTTGGGTCAGTTTTTCCATAACAGCTATACATTAGCTTGGTGAGGTCAGATCACCATGCTGCTGAAACCCTTGGCGCGGCTCAATTGACTCAGCTGACTTGCAGCTTTGTACGGGTCGCCCCGGCCCTGCCGCGCAGAACTGCGCCAGCTCGCGCGGCAGCTGCTGCCCGCGGGTCCCTCCGCGCTCTCGTGCAGTTCCATCAAGATTCTCACTGAAAAGGAGATTAACATCAACACAAAACAGGATTTATGATGTGCGATAGGCATAAGGTAAAATAAACTGATAGCTGCTCTGCGTCAAACAGCAGGGTCTGAAAGTATGTTTTCCTTGCTAATATTTTCTTTTTGAGAAAAGCAGCAGCACGGGTGTCATTCCTTTGGTTTGAGACGCAATTAGGTACCTGGAAGGTGACAAGTCTCAAGAGATAGTTCTCCATTGCAGAGAATTATATTCAATTCATTCCCCTTTCTCCACCCAATTACTTGGAACTGATCCCACTGCGTTTTATGCTCTGCAGCCCCCAACCATGGTTCAAATTTAGAGAACAAAGTGCTGTTCTTCTGTACAGTCAAAGGTATTTAAAGCTCCAGATAATTTGCTGTTACTGGAGGTAGTTTGCTACTGATATAAAAACCAAATAAGAGCATGTAAAACTTAGTCATCGAAGAAAAGCAAATTACTGAGTCACCCCTTGGAGAGCCATTCCGATTAAAACGAATAGTTCACTGAACTAAAAGGGGTTGTCCTTGACATAAAACATCCCATATGTATCTATACATTCCCTTTAAAATAACATTTACGTTGAGATTAAAATCTCTTTTGTACGCCTGTGTATATTTGGTGTTTGATCTGAACACAGAAACATAGTATGGACTATTAGAGGCAGAGCCACCACAGAACTCACTCTGAAATACTGTTACGAGCATTTCAGCACCTACATTCACAGCAAAATTAAATATCTTTGATTCCAGGCATGCAATTTCCCCTCTCAGCAGAGCAACTGTCTCAACTAGCAGCATTTGACAACTGTCCCTTGAAACATTATTTTAGTGTTTTAAAATCGGCAGCTATTTGTAGTCAACCAGGAAAAAGTAAAGCACATTACAGAGATGTCTGTACTCACTGCTCTTCATCGGGGGGAAGAGGCTTCTCTTCCTAAAAACCTGGAGCTGCGCACAGGGCTGGAGCCGCCAGCACGTTTAGATCGGCACTTCAGACGCTCTTCTCCCGTCACACGTTGGTCCCTGCTGGGGGAGAAGGGTTGTCAAGCGTGTGTCCCCCCGCCCCCCCCCCCAGCTTTTAAACCACAAAGCCACTTGCGTCAGAAGCATCTGACTTTGCACACACACAAACCTGTTGCTAGCAAAGCACCTGCAGCTTTACCTCCTCTCCCAGCTACAGCAGAGAGGCGGAATAGCCCAGCCCGAGGTAAAAGCAGCTCCCCCAGCCCTGCACAGGATCCCCTGCTCACAGGGGCCAGAGCTCCACAGCAGCTGGGCAGGAATGGACCTGCCAGATCCTGCTTGGCAGGGAAGGGGGGCAGCCCAAAGCCAGGCAGACAACCCTGGGGCTACAGGGCTGTGACCTGCAGCCACCCTTGTCCTGGGGTGGAGGAGAGTCCCAGGCTTGGACATCAGGGCTGTATTTCTTGCATGTTTCATTGCAGTACCTCTCCCTTCTGCTCTTTTCAAGGTATCCCTTTGCCTTAAGAAGCTGTGACATCCCCAGGTGCCAGCCCTCTACTACAGCACACGCGGCCGTGACAGCGGGAGGAGCAGCAGCCCTGAGAGTGCTCCCCAGTGCCGTGCACAGCTCACAGGCTCCTGTGCTGCGTGCTGAGCTCCGGCATCTAAATCAAGATTCTGTGGGGAGAAGGCAAAAGAAGCTTTTAAATCAGCAGCAGGGAGCAGGAAAAAAAAATCCTTCATGTGGCCCAGGTTAAACTAGCTGGCCCTTGTACCTGGGGTAGTAGTTTTTGCCTTACCTCTCTTTGCCTCTGCAAAATCCAACGCCCACCAAGACTCCACAAATAAAGTTGTTAATACTCATCCCACTGTGATGGCTATGCGCTTTTTTCCTCCTGAAAAGTTTAAAAGGTAGATGAAGGGAATACCAGGAAGGCTAAGGAATGCTGCAGACCCAGCTTATGTGCCTGCATCCAGAACAAGAAAACAAGCCCCGGGACTGTGACTGAGACAGAAGAGCTCTGCTCTGCACCCTGGCTTTTCAGGTGCTCTGTGCAGTGCTACTCCATGGGTGCAGGCTACAAAACAGCCCTTTGGTCTGGGCTAGGCTTAAACAGAAAACAGAAATCCCTGCTAGAGATCGGGAATTCTGTTATAATGCTTTAATGACACTGAGCGTTTCTAGCTGTAAACAGGAAACCAAGAAGATGATTCAATCTTAATTTTTTTCTTACTTCTAATAGCTGTTAAAAAAAAAGTCACATACTGCTACTAATTTAAGGAATGCAGACATGTTACAATACAAGTAGAAGACAAAAAACCTTTAACATGATGATAGCATGAAAACAGTTCCCCCCAGTTGTGCATGGTCCTAAAGTAACTAATCAGGAACCAAAGGCAGTCCAATGACATCACCCAAACAAAAATGGAAGGAAAAATATTCACACAAACAGAAAACAAACAAACCAACCACAAATGTCAACAATAGCAAGAAAACAGAGGCTTCACAGCGCTGCCAGCACTGAACTGAGAAACAAGCCCCTGCCCTGAGCTGAAGTGTAGAACGGGCGCCAATGGGGAAGGGTGTGTGGGTGGTGGAGGCACCAGGTGAGGCAGTCGGGGTGATGGGGACCTGGTAGGGTGCTCTGAACACTTCTGTCAGCAACTGAGACCAAGAAGCCCTGCCACCTCCACTGTCCTCTCCAGGGCCGCCTCCACTGCCACCTCCACTGTCCTCTCCATGGCCACCTCCACTGCCACCTCCACTGACATCTCCATGACCGCCTCCACTGCCACCTCCACTGTCCTCTCCAGGGCCGCCTCCACTGCCACCTCCACTGTCCTCTCCATGGCCACCTCCACTGCCACCTCCACTGACATCTCCATGACCGCCTCCACTGCCACCTCCACTGTCCTCTCCAGGGCCGCCTCCACTGCCACCTCCACTGACATCTCCATGACCGTCTCCACTGCCACCTCCACTGTCCTCTCCAGGGCCGCCTCCACTGCCACCTCCACTGTCCTCTCCATGGCCACCTCCACTGCCACCTCCAATGTCCTCTCCAGGGCCGCCTCCACTGCCACCTCCACTGACATCTCCATGACCGTCTCCACTGCCACCTCCACTGTCCTCTCCAGGGCCGCCTCCACTGCCACCTCCACTGTCCTCTCCATGACCGTCTCCACTGCCACCTCCACTGTCCTCTCCATGACCGTCTCCACTGCCACCTCCACTGTCCTCTCCAGGGCCGCCTCCACTGCCACCTCCACTGACATCTCCATGACCGCCTCCACTGCCACCTCCACTGTCCTCTCCAGGGCCGCCTCCACTGCCACCTCCACTGTCCTCTCCATGGCCACCTCCACTGCCACCTCAATTGTCTTCTCCAGGGCCACCTCCACTGCTGGCTTCCCAGCAGGGCACAGCAGACATGAGCTGTCAGCATACTTTGGAGTGAAGGGTGAGGCAGAAACATCTCAATTTTGGACATGCCCAGGTGTGCGTTCTGCAGTGAGGCATCGTGAGAGCATGCAGTGAGAAATGTGTGTGACACCTGTGCTGTCAACAGCTGTCCTGCACACAGCGGTCTTTGAGATCCGTTTCATTAGATCTGTGTGGTGAGTTTGGTCTATGAACTGAACATTTACTACCTAATTTGCCAACTTTCCTTCAAACCAATCCACAACAGCTGAAATTAGAAAGAGCCCTTTAGAATAACATGTGGGGACAGACAGACAGACAAGGGAGAATCTGTTTCGGTTTTCCAGATCCCAGGCCCATCCCAAGTACATTAAGTGCAGGTATCAGGCTGTCACGATTTGTGGCCAGCAGCACGGATGGCCTCAGCAGAAGTGAGAAGGTCTGTGTGGGTTCTGCATGGGCACAGGAACATCAGTCTCACACTCAGATTAGGTATTTATATTTCGTTATGCACCTCAGAATGCATTGTGAGGCCTGAAACAGTCCCTGGCCTGGTGAAGCAAATAAATCCTCTGAAATTTGAAAAACCTCATTCAAAAGAAGCCTTTTCTGCCCAGAAAGAAAAAAACTAAAGTGCAACGTCCCTCTTCAGCGGGAGGTGTTTGGAAGTGCTGCTTTCGTGTGTGTGCGGGTGCTGAGATGTGCTGCTGCATGGAGCACGGGGTTTGCAACCAGCAGAGCAGATCCAGGTTTGTGTCCTGGGGCCCTGCTCGTGGGTATGACAGTGTGACTGTTTGCTTTTCCTCAGAATGGCTGATGAAGTGTCGATGCATCGTGGGGGTGTCTTGTGCTCCAATTTATTCTCCAAATATGAAAGTGTTTTGGGTGTTAAAGGGAGTTACTGTGCAAGAGATGAATTGTGCTTGGGGCTGCAGTTACAGATTCGGGTTTGTTCTTGTAGGTCCTGGAGCATGCTGCGACCTTGCTGGTGCGTGGGATGTCATTGTAGATGCCTGCAGCAGCCTCATAAGATAATGATCCCTCTCCTCTGGATATCAGAGTGATCATTCCCAGAACATACACAGCTCAGGGCCAGTGCTTTTGGTTCTGTGTTCAAATAACGGACAGGGGGATATGTGTGAGTTGCAGCTCACCTGCTTTCTATCTGCCCTGGCATATATAAGGGGCAGTTACCTGTCCTCTCAATCATAGTGTCACAGGCACACGTGCCATCATTATGTACTGTGTCAGGCAGGTAAGACAATAAAAACAGTATCAAACTTCACACTGAGCTGAGCGTAAGCCCGTGATTTAAGTCACAGCCGTGATTTGTGGCTGTTAAGTCTGGGAGCTCATCAGTAAGAAATACCAGGGAATAAGGAAGCTCTGGGTTTATTAACCCAAGGAGAGTAAGAGTGAGTTAGTAACTCGGTGGGTTCTTAGGACAGCATGACGTGAAGTATTTCTGATGGAGGTGGTGGGTTTTGAAAGTTGCCTAGAGCATTACCAAGCCTTCACCTGGAATAGCCTGTATTTGTCAAAGCCTATGCACTCAGGAAAGGTTAATTTAGAACATATTCATGGAGATGCTGCTGAAGGACTGGAAGAGGACGCCCATTGTCAGAGAGAAGCTGCAAGGGGCTCCCTGTTGTATATCCCGCACAGCGCGCTGACGGAGGATGTCATCTTTCACTGTTCTTGACCCTCAGGAGTAAATGCCAGGAAACAAAGCCAACATGTTTAGCTCTGAGAAAGTATTGATATACCCATTGGGTATAAGCTGGCAAAGAGCAAATTCAGGTAGATAATTAGAAAGCTTTTTCATGGGAAAAACATAAGCACAAAATACAAACAAAAAGCACTTTTAAGATGGCATTTTTTCAGCTTGTGGACAGGAAATGCTCCCTGGTGAATTCTGAAGCCTCAGTGGAGCCAGTGAGATTCCTGGGCAGCCATCCTGACATGGTGATACTCGCTGAGTGTGAGTAAATACGCCCTGACCCGTGCAGACAACTTATGGGTAAGCACCGGAAAAGGTGTCTTAAATGACATTTCAAACCCCAGAACAGACAGCCTTTGCACTTCATGCTCTCCTTCCTCCCACTGCAACATAACTGCCCTTTCTCTCCATCTTTTATTAGAGTTTAAAAGGAATCTATTTTTGGCTGCAGTAATTTTCTGTAGCCAGTGACAACAGCTGTAACTGGAGCTTCATTCCAAGTCAGGTGGGTTGGGAGGAAAATGGGCCTGGGATTAATTGCCTGGGGAACACAGACTCTTTAAGGGGGGCAAGAAATGGAGGAAGCATTGCTTCCAGAAACCCAGTTCAGACCCTCAGGCGGGCCCAGCGGCGCAGAGGGACGGGTTTAGGAGATAAGGTGCGGTGCAGCCGCGGAACAGCAGAGGAGCTGGATCTGAGACACTTGAGACATTCAGCATTTTACATCATTACCCAGATTTGACATTATGCCAGACAGCCTTAAAAACTGTGTTTTAGCCACAGGGAGACTATGGCAGAGGTGCAGGTGAGTCCTGGATGCTTCTGAGCACCTTTCTACACATTGCATCTCAAAAACCCGGCCATGCTTCGGTCCGAACAGACAGGGACATCAGCTAGAATGCGTTTTAGGCACGCAGTCATTTCTCACTGTGAAAGGTGTTTTACTGGCTTGCTGTGGCTTATAAGGGAATGGCCGCTTACAAAGCTGAAGGCTGTACAATTGCGAAGTGAAACTTTTGGGTTCCTTTCCATGCTTAACCTCACTTGTGGCAGACTGACACCAATCTGTAGATCGTTTCTTTTATCTGATTTCTCTTATTTGCAGGATGCTCACATCCATCTCTGAGGGGCATGTACCTCATTCTCCCTCAGCAAAGGTGGCTCCTCTGTATTCCTTTCTGCTGCTGCACTGTTGCTGTGGGCAGCGGTTGCTCGGTTTTCAGCAAAACTAACAGCAATTTGGCTTCCGGGCAGCGCTGAAATGACTTTCCCGCAGTGCCCCATTTTCTCTCCCAATCTTGCTGGCCGCCCCGTCGCCCTGTGACAGGTGCAGGCAGCGCTGTGTAGCAGCTGCCTGGGATGTTATTAATGCTCTGGTGTGTCTTCGGTCCTGCTACCCAATAGAGCCGCTTTCTCCTGACAGCTGGCTCTGCTGAGACAAGTGGAAGCTCGAGTCTGCTCTGCTCTTCGCTCCCAAGCCTTTCGGAGCCTCGCATTGTGTCTCCTGCCTCCCTCCCGCTGCCGTACGTTGCTCCTTCGGTGGGTTATGCGTGTGGAAGGATGGCACCCCAGAAGCGATCTGTCTGTCGTGTCTCCTTGCAACAATCCCAGAGGTCCCTCCAGCAGGCAGGGGTTGACTACAGGCTGTCAAGTTGGATACACTAATCTTCACTCTGGTTTTGTGTTTGTTAATGAGAAGTTAGACTCTGTGAGGAAGAGGATTTGCCTGTGTCGGGCCAGTTCTAGGGGATGCCAAGAGCCGCTTTCCTTGTCATTTCACAGGAAAAGGGGCTCAGCACTGGTCCGATGAGGACTGCTCTCATTTGCTACCTGCCTTTCTATTGCAAAATCAGAGAATCAAAGAGCCCAAGGGCCTGTTCGGTGCGGCACACCAGGGCTTTGCCAGCCCAGGGCAGCGGGAATTACCTGGGGCCACTGCTGCCCGTCTTGGGCACCCCCAGGTTGGGGCTTTGGGGACAGCTCTGTGCTGGGTCTCTTTTGGTGGCATTAACACAGTTTTGGTGCCATTTTTGTGGTCTCTGTGTAATGGAACTACTGCTTGATTTGCTAAGGTCCAAAACTGTGACATTTTTATCTTGGTTGCTCTGGACTGTTCCCATTTTGAGCCTTGGACAACCAAGCTTGGTTTTGGCTGCACAGACGGGGTGTTCTCTGGACAGACACCAGGGCACGGTCTTGGCATCCAGAACCACAGACAGGGTTACTAATTTACTGTCGTTTCCTAGGCTTCTCTGAAGAGGGGACACAGAGACACTCCTTACTGCACTAATCGTGGTGGGTTATGGGAGACCCACCAAGAGCTGGAGGCACCTAATGGGCTCCACCTGTGTGGGAACTGGGTTTCCAGTTTCTCTGGCTCTTAGTTTCAGCTGTTGGCACTTTATTTGAAGGGTGCTTTCTGTTTCCTTCTCCCCATCCTGGTATGCTCAGCAGCTGCAGCTGGTTCCTGCAGGGATGGGGTTGGGGGGTCACGTTGCTTCTGGGGGCCGAGGGACTGGGTCAGAACTGCTGCAGCCTTTGTTCAGATCACCCAGACAAGAACAGCCTGTCTGCTTGACTTCGCTTGGTGGAAACTGAGGGCTGTTCACGGGGGATGAAGGACAGTCCCAGACAAGCGAGGTAACACCAGCATCCCAGCCCCTCCGATGCAGCTTTGAAATGCCTCCGGAGTCAGCTGGTGTCACCAGAGAGGTGACTCCAGTGAGGCAGACCCCAGGGGCACCTGGACCAACAGATGAGCAGCAAGAAAGCTACAGAAACTGAGTTGCTCGGCAAAGTTTGTCTGTGATAAGCGATGGGTAGTGTGGGTGTCAGTGATTAGTCACACTGTGTGGTACCTGAGCATTTGAAGTGAGTAAGAACCCCGGGTGAAACCATATTCGGGGTGCCCTGATTTGGCTGGGATGCCTCATGCACATGAATGAATCTTTACTCTGGTGATTGTGTACTTTGCGTTCCAGCCCCTCTCCTCGCTTGACCTGGGCCACGTGTGAGTTGGTTGGTAGGAGCTGGGCCCCATTCCAGACTGGGGACCCCATCCTTGGTGCTCGGTTCCTGCTCCTCTCTGGGGCTGGCCTGTGGGGCAGCTGCCGGCGAGCGGTCTGTTTTCTTCTACCCTCTGGTGTGGGACCCCCCATGGGTCCCTGGCTGGGACCCGGTAACTCTACAGGTGGGTTTTGGCACTAAACCTTTTGGGTCCCCTTTTACAGGGGTGCAGCTGCAGCTCAGCCTTTGGGGCTGGGAGTCCCTGGTGGTTCCTGGGAGAGAAGGGGACCCAGCAGGGCATTGGGACTGGGGGTCCCTAGGCATGGGGGGCTCCCCAGGCATCCCTCAGTGGAGTGTTTGGGGGTGCCTCTGGGCTTTGTGTGAATCTGTTGTTTAACTTCAAATCTTCTCTTTTCAGTTCAAAACATGCTGCAGTGGAAGCAGAGGCCTCTTCAGGGAGCTGCACCAGCTGGTGTGGCCACATCAGTGACACGGTGACACCGACCTGGCCAGGCTCGGGGTGCCACGGCCGGCGATGCAGCAGGGAGCAGCCGCGGGGCTGTGCCGAGGCTGGGCCAGGCTCGTCCCGGCGCCAGGCAAGGAGCACGGCCCGAGGCGGCGGGCACCGGTGGATGCTGGCGGGGACGACGTGCCCAGTGGTGTCCTTGGCCCGGGCTGTCGCACCCTGGGGACTGGCAGTTGGGAGCTTGGAGAGCACGTCTGTGCTCGGGGCACGTGGGCTTCACCGCTCGTCCTGCTGCAGGACGGGGGGGTCCCGTCCCCTGGCAGGGCTCCTGTGGGCCCGTGGCAGGAGGGGTCCTAGTGCCAGTGTGGCAGCACTGGTAGGTGCTTGTTCCAATGAGCTTGGCCTTTGGCCAGGTTTAAAATCGATCACTGTCGTAACTTCCATATGAATATGAACTGTTGTAATTGTACATGAATAAAAATGAACTAATTATCCAATAACTAGACTGGTGTTTGTATGGTACTTGAATAAAAAGGGGGAGAATACTTATCATGCCTGAAACAAACTCAAACACTTAATTTGGCCTGGTGCGCGCTGGCATCCCAAGATGTGGGGACAAACACCTACCTCTGACCTTGTGTGACAAGACAGCAGCTTTAGTGAGTTAAAAATCAAATAAAATGTACTTTACTAAATGCCTTTACCCTGCTGTAGGGACAGGTAACCATAGGGCAGCTATGAGTGCTCCTGCAGGCATGTGAACTGCTCTGCTTGGTGGGTGTTGGAAACACTTGGGCAAACAGAAAAGGGGCTTTGTACAATGTAATGCAGCGATGCAGTGGGAACAAACTGAGCCGAGCCTTCCCGCAGGCACCAGCCGTGAGGACGTGCTGGTACCGAAGGCAGCCCCTGCACAGCCGCTGCGAGTGAAGGGGATTTAATCGAGTTTTTCCCAGGGGAGGCCCTCTTTTTAGGGGTTGGGGCGTGCAGGTATGTAAATGGCATTGCTATAAGGAGCTGCCCCTTGGGGCTGTTTCCCTTGCTTAGGGTGATAGTGTCGCTTGTGGTGCCCTAGCGTGACTGGGGCTGATGATGTGGGTGGGGGAGCAGGTGAGTGGGGGGTGTGACGTGATAGTCCCCCTGAAAAAAGTCCCCCCTGATGTGAGGACCCCAATTCCCAATTTTTTCCACTGCAATTTGGGGCTGCTTTCCCCAAATGGGGACTTTCCCCCGCAGGCGTGTGCATACAGAGCGCCGGACGCCAAGAATACCCCGGACACCCCGAATCTGGGTCTGCGATAGGGGAAAACATGAACAAGAAAACTTGGGGCTACTGGGAAAGCGACATCCTCCTGGATGTGTGCAGCCGGAAAGCAAAATGAACCACATTTTCATGTGCTAAAGAAAACCATGTTGTGAAATAGTGCCAAAACCTCTCAAAATAAGATATATTGGACAAGTTAAAAAAAAAAAAAATTATGTGCATTACGGGCAGAGACGGACAGACACACGGCCACCTCGTGGGGCAAATACGGAGTGGAACGCCAGCAGTCGCAGGGGCATTGCCGGGCATGACCCGGTGTGGCGCCTCTGTCGCGGGTCGGTTCTTCAGAGCAGACTCGCCGTTACGGGTTGTCCCGGGTGAGCCGTCTGCTGCGGTGGTCCCGGAGGGCCGCCCCCGCCCCCGCCCCGTGCAGGTCACCCCGCACACGTCCCGTCCCCGCCGCGCACCTTTCTGCTTGCACAGCCTTCCTCGTGTCTCTGCCTCTCCCCAAACGTCTGTCTCCAAACGTATCCTGCATGGGTATTTTTTTCTCCCCTGAGACGTGTCCCCACTCCCCCCTCTCTCCCCACCAGGCTCCCCCTTCCACGCTGTACCCACATAGCCCCTCTGCCTGTGGATCCCGGGGCACCTGCTCCCCCTCCCAAGCGACCATTGTCTCCCCCGTCACTCTGTCCTCCCCACTCGCTTCTCTGCAGTCCCATGGCAATTGTTTTCACTGGCATTTTTATTTGTGCCTTGCCATTATTTCAATTTCTGCCTCTGCGATTTAGTGTTCGGTGCTGCCGCCCCGTGGCCGAGTTGGAGTACTGCAGGCGCGGCCACACGCAGGCACAGCGTCGCTTCTCAAACAAGCTCTGTGCTGCCGCTCGGTGGCGGAAATACGGTACTGCGGTACAAGAGCACGCATGCGCAGTAATGCTCCGCGAACAGGGTCGGTTCCGCCCCTAAGGGCGGGGACATGCAAATTAGAATTTTTATGCAAATGAAGCACCCAAGGGCTCAAACTGCCTGCCGCGAATTAGAAATAGAGAAAGAAATAGAAATGGAAAATAAATAGAAGAAAAAGCCGCGCCGTATCTGCAAATCGCCCCGAGGTTCCAGCGGGGTGGTGAGTGGGCGGAGAGAACGCGAATGAAGATGCAGAGCGAGCCAATCAGATCGCGGGAGAAACATTGAGGGGCAGAGCACCAGGAAAATGGGAAGAGGCGCTGATAGACGGAGACACGAGTGATTGACGTGTCGTAGGCAGCCAATGAGGATGCAGGAGGGGCGGGCGCTGCTGGCTCCCTACTGCGCATGCTCCTATTGCAAGCGCTGATAGGTGGAGAGACGGGTGATAGACATGTAGCAGGCAGCCAATCAGATTACGGAAGGGGCGGGCGTTGGGGGGGTCTCCTTATTGCGCATACTGCGAGCGCTGATGGGTGGAGAGCGTGGTGTTTGACGTGCCTAGGCAGCCAATGATTTTGCCCAAAGGGGCGGGGGTTGTGGGCTCCTGGGCGCGGAAAGGAGCATCCAATAGGAGGACAGCGTGGCCGGGTGGAAAGCAGGCAATCAGAGCGCGCTTGCTCATTCTGTCTACGGGGGTATCGGGAGCAAACGGGAACGGGGGTCGGGGCGGCTGCGGAGCGCTCGCTGCGGCCGGCGCCCGGGCATCGGGAGGCAGGCGGCTCACGGCCGCCCTTCGTGAGGTTCCCCGGAGGCGGCAGAGGGGAAGGAGGCGGGACGGCGGGGGAGCGCGAGGGGAACGGAGCGGCGAAAGAGGCGGCAGGTGAGTGCGGCAGCGGCGAGGGTGACCGTGCCGTTGGAACGGGGGGAGCGGGAGCGGGAGGGGCCGGCGCGGCGCGGAGGCGTTCGGTTCCGGTTTCCACCCCCCCCGCCCCCCCCCGCCCTTACGGCCGCGCTGGCGAAGCTGCTGGGAGGCGTGCGGTCCGGAGCCGCGTCTCCCTCCGGCGCAGCGCCCGTGCCCGGTGCGGCAGCCCCTCCGGGAGCGGCGCAGCCCCCGTCGGTCGCGGGGACGGTTACAAGCAGAGCTAAGGCGCGGTTGCGGGCGGGCTGGGTGGCGTGGCGAGCGGGGCGCCGCTTCGGCGGGAGCTCGGGGCGAGCCCCGGCGGGTTCCGTGTCCTGCGGGCGCGGCTTTCGCGCCGCGGCTCTCTCTGTGCGCTTTTTTGTTTGGTCGCGTTTGTTTTTTGGGTTTTTTTTGGCGGGATTCCCGCGAAACGCGGCACGACCGCTCGCCCGGGGTTGCCGCGGCGGGTCTCAGTGGCGCCGTCCTGTGGGCAAAGCGCGGTACTGCACCCGGCCGCCCAACGCGGTGCCGCGGCGCGCCTCGGTGCTGCCGCCCTGTGGCGAAACTCGGGTACTGCAGCGCACGGCAATGGGGGGGGGCAGAGACGCCGATCGAGCCGCGGGGGTTCGCGGTCGGGTCTGTGCGTGCCGGTGTCCGTCCCCCCGACGGGGGTCAGGTCCCCATTGGTGTGCAAACGACATCCCTCCCTCGGGGCCTCCTTAAACGTTTAATGACGTAAATATTGCTCCTGCTAACGTTTTCGGCGCGGCTTCTTTCCTCAGTGGATCCGTCCGGCAGTCGGTGGCCCACGGTTGCTCGGCAACAGCAGAAGCGGATTGAAGGGACCGGCCGCTGGAGGATGCCGAAGCCTCCCGGGTCAGCGGTGGGAGCAGCTTTGCGTAAAGCGAGGGGTACGTGAAGCCGGGCGTGCGGTGCCGACCGCCCAGCAGGTAAGGGAAGCTAAAGCTTTACCTCCAGGGACTTCTGCCCAGAAAGCTGAAGCAATTGCTCTCGCGTGAGCTGTAGAGTTTACGCAAAGAGAAGAAGATTAGTAGCTGCACTGATTCTAAGCAGGTTTCTTGAAGGGTGCGGGCCCTTGAAGCCGTTTGAAAAGAATAAAGTGTATTAACGGCACAAGGGAGGCAGATTAAACGTGATGCTCCGGTTGCTGGAAGCTGTGCTGTTGCTAGGAGAGTTGCCGTCACGCGTTGCAACGGGCCTCAGAAGGGAAACGCTGCTCAGGAAACTGGCCATAAATTGGCAGGCGCCGCTGTAAAACCAGCCACCGAAAGGACAGAGACCGGTACGGAAGCCGCGTCTCTGAGCCCAGGTGGCCGTGTCCTCCAGCCAACGTCAGGGAACTGTAACAAAGAGGATAAGCAATTAATAGGAGATTAATAGCCCGATCAGAATTAGGGTCCAAAGGAGCCGTCACCGGCGACGGGAGAGCAGCGGCGCCTCGCGGCGCGAGTGTCACAGTATGTTTGGGACGGGAAGGGACCTCAAAAGATCATCCAGTCCAATCCCCCCATGGAGCAGGAACGCCCAGGTGAGGTCGCACAGGAGCATGTCCAGGCGGGTTTTGAATGTCTCCAGAGAAGGAGGCTCCGCAACCTCCCTGGGCAGCCTGGGCCAGGCTCTGCCACCCTCACTGAGAAGAAGTTTCTTCTCAAATTTAAGCGGAACCTCTTGTGTTCCAGCTTGATCCCATTACCCCTTGTCCTATCGTTGTTTGCCACCGAGAAGAGCCTGGCTCCATCCTCATGGCACTCACCCTTTATGTATTTATAAACATTGATAAGGTCCCCCCTTAGTCTCCTCTTCTCCAAACTAAACAGACCCAGCTCCCTCAGCCTTTCTTCATAAGGGAGGTGCTCCACTCCCTTAATCATCTTGGTTGCCCTACGCTGGACCCTCTCCAGCAGTTCCCTGTCCTGCTGGAACTGAGGGGCCCACAACTGGACACAATATTCCAGATGCGGTCTCACCAGGGCGGAGCAGAGGGGAAGGAGGACCTCTCTCCGCCTACTAACCACCCCCCTTCTAATCCACCCCAGGATGCCATTGGCCTTCCTGGCCACAAGGGCACAGGGCTGGCTCATGGTCACCCTGCTGTCCACCAGGACCCCCAGGTCCCTTTCCCCTCCACTGCTCTCTAATACGTAATTTCCCAACCTATACTGGAACCTGGGGTTGTTCCTGCCCAGGTGCAGGACTCTACACTTGCCCTTGTCAAATTTCATCAGGTTATTCCCTGCCCAACTCTCCAGCCTGTCCAGGTCTCTGATGGCAGCACAGCCTTCTGACGTGTCAGCCACCCCTCCCAGCTTGGTGTCATCAGCAAACTTGCCGATAGTGCACTCTATTCCCTCGTCCAAATCGTTAATGAATATATTGAACAACATTGGCCCCAGCGCTGACCCCTGAGGCACTGCACTGGATACTGGCCTCCAGCTGGACTCCGCACCATTGACTACCGCTCTCTGGCTTCTCTCCTTAAGCCAGTTTGCAACCCACCTCACTGCTCTGTTGTCCAGACCACACCTCCTCAACTTAGCTGTGAGGATGCTGTGGGAGACTGTGTCAAAGGCTTTACTGAAGTCAAGGTAGACCACATCCACCACTCTGCCATCATCCATCCACCTTGTTACATTCTCATAAAAGGCTATGAGGCTGGTCAAGCACGACTTACCCTTGGTAAAGCCATGCTGACTGCCCCTAATAACCCTCTTATCCTTGAGATGGCACCAAGGAGAAGCTGTTCCATTACTTTCCCAGGGACAGAGGTGAGGCTGACCGGTCTATAATTACCCGGGTCCTCCTTCTTGCCCTTTTTGAAGACTGCAGTGACATTTGCTTTCCTCCAATCCTCGGGCACCTCCCCCGTTTCCCAAGACTTGGCAAAGATGACGGAGAGCGGTCCAGCAGTGACTTCAGCCGGCTCCCTCAGCACCCGCGGGTGCATCCCGTCCGGACCCGTGGATTTATGGATGTCCAGACTATTTAATTGCTCCCTAACCCAGTCCTCATCGACTAAAGCAAACTCCTCCACTGACCTGGCTTCATCCGGGGTCTCAGGGGTACAGGGCTCCCCAGGACGGCCTCCGGCAGAGTAGACAGAGACAAAGAAGGCATTCAGGAATTCTGCCTCCTCTGTATCTTCTGCCACCAGGGCACCCACCCCGTTCATCAGTGGGCCTACATCAGCGAGGAGCTGACGCGCTCTGTCGAGATCGGACGAACAGGTAAGAGCGAATTTAGAAGCTCTGTGCGAACGAGGCAATGGGAAACGTGCCTAGAAAACCGTCTTGATGGTGCACGCGGGTACAGACAAGAGCAGCCGGACGAGGGAAACGTACCAGGACAACGCTGGCAAAGGGAGTTCTCCGAGCTGCCTGGAAAAGGGGGGTGTCGATACCGGCCGGCACGAACGGCTCCCTTCTCGGGTCGGCCGGAAGCGTTGCCGTGCCGGGGGGCGGCTGCCGGCCTGCGGGCCGGGGCTGCGGCTGTTTGGGGCGCTGCCCCCGCTTTGTTTTCCTCGGGGAGCCCCCCCACGCTCGGGGGCTTGTGGGACGTGCACGTGCGAATGACACGGTGTTCCCAGCTGCTCTGTTCTCTGCCTTGTTTTTTCAGGTGCCTGTCCCTGTTTTCTCTTCCCGCTTTTGAAGAGAAGCTGCCGAGTCAGCGTACGCTGCGGTGAAGTTCTACAAGATGCGGCCCTCAGGAACCGGTTGCTGTGGGGTTGCTCGTGCGGCCAGCTTTTGGTGTCGGTTGTTCCGGCGCTCCGTCGCGGTGTAGAGCCGGCCCCGTACGTAGCGGTGAGGCGTACCGCAGTTCGGTTTGATTCTCGGATAGGCCTCGGCTCTGACTGTGCACTCGAACGCCAAAACCTACAGCGGAAGCTGCGGTGGCTTTAGCGTGCAAGGGGCGCGAGCGCCGTGAAGCCGCCCGTGTGGCCGAGCGTCCCGATCGCGGCGCTGAGCGTTAGACGGACTTGAGCCGCGTGCCGGAATCGTTTTGTTTTGGAGAGGGGGGGATAAACCTGGAGCACAACTTGTGAGGGCGGTACGTCGTGGGCAGGTTTTAGTATTGCCTGTGGAGTGCCGCTAGAAGCGTTCGTAGTTCTTGCTTGTCTCTGTTACAAGATGAGCCGTGTCGTCCTGCGTGACGCGTAACGGGAGGACGGCGCGGTAGCGGTGCTCTGCACAAGAGCCCGTTGGGGGGTATTTTAGCTCGCGGGAAAGGGATTGGGGAACCACCTGGTGGGAATGCGAGGAGAGCAGCCCTGGCGGAATCTGAGGAGCCGAGGCCGTTGTATAAATTGGACAAGGAAGGAAAGGCTGCGGGCAAAGCGCGGTGCTGCACCCGGCCGCCCCAGTGCGGTGCCGCGGCGCGCCTCGGTGCTGCCGCCCTGTGGCGAAGCCCGGGTACTGCAGCGCACGGCAAGGGGGGGGGGGCAGATGCCGCGATTGAGAGACGGGGACGCAACTTGATGCAAGCAAAGTGTCCACTTTATTGCTCTTCACACAATTCTTTTATACTGTTACATGCATAACAACTACTATCGTGGATTATGCTGATTGGCACAACAATTAATTATCTCATACATATTACAAAGGCTGAGCTCATGATAGGTTAGTAAGAGCATGCAAATCTGTCCTAGCTCCTTGTTACTATCGTGTCCTGTGTGCTGGGCAAGCTTTACAGGCTGCTTTCTCACAGCCACAAGGTCCTGTTGCTAAACAGGACATTCCCATCTATCATCACAAGTTTCTGCTCTTTGTGCTTACATCTGCATGTTGTAACTTTTCACGGCCCTTAGTAATTTTCCATGCTAACACAACAGGTCTAGTAGCTAGAACTAGCATATTAACTATAGATATATATTTTTGCTAATATCCTATAAGCCTAGATAACCCACAGGCAGAGACGCCGATCGAGCCGCGGGGGTTCGCGGTCGGGTCTGTGCGTGCCGGTGTCCGTCCCCCCGACGGGGGTCAGTTCCCCATTGGTGTGCAAACGACACCCCTCCCTCGATGGCTCCTTAGGAGGGTTAATCCCAGTCCTCGTTCTTTTGGCAGCGGCGGGTCTGTGACCTCGCGGGAAGCCCAGGCTGCTGCACAGAGCTCGTCGGGAGCGGGAGCCGCGGAGGCGGGGGGCCTCGACGAGCCAGAGCTGCGTCAGACGGAGGGGGGCGCGCGCGCTGCCCGGGGGCCGCGTCCGGCGGAGCCGGAGTGACCTGCGGCGGCAACGAGCGGGAGCCGCTCGGAGCTGGAGCGGCCGTTGGCCGCGCCTTCCCTGGGGAGGTGAGCGCGGGGAGCCCGGCCTCTCTCTCCCTCGGGGATTAAACCCGCGCCCGTCCGCGCCCTTCCCGGGGGCGGCGGCGAGGCGGGGTCCCCCGGCTCTCCCGGGGCGGCCCCGCTGCCGGGGGGCGCGGGCGAGGCGGCGGCAGCGCCTCCTCGGTGCCGGGGGGCGGAGGGGAGAGAGACCTGCCGGCCGGAGCCGCGGGGCGCGCGGCCCCTCGGGCAGGGCGCTCCCGGTCTCTGGGCCGCGGGCCGGGGGCGGCAGACGGGTTCGGGTGCCCTGGCGTGCTTTTTAGCCAGCGTGGCCTTCTCCGCGCCGTGAAGAAAATCCCGCGCGGTCGATTCCGCTCGCCGCTCGGGAGATGCCGCGTCTCTGGGGCCGTGGACTGGGGAAGAACGTTTGCGAGTTGGAGGGCGCTCCAAGATATTCCGCGGGGAAGCCGGAGAAGAGGCAAATTGGCTGCCAGCGGAGTTGCGTTCCTTCGGTTTAGGACGTTCGGCTTGTCCTTCCAGAGAAGGAGCAGTCGTGGGTAGGGCCGAGAGAGGCTTTTAAGCGCGTGATCGGAATTGGAGCCAAATGGCACTCGACGTTGCCGCCGTGGGTCTTGGCTTTCAGTGGTTTCCCCGCGGCTGCCTGGTGTTTGGGAGCTCGGAGCGGGCATTTTTTTCCCCCCAAGGAGAGGCTGTGCTTGAAACAGAACTTGCTTGAAGAAGACAGACGAGGCGGGTGAGGATGCAGAGCGGGCCAATCAGATCGCTCGGGAGGGCTGGAGGGGCGGAGCGCCGATAGGCGGGGAGCATGGCAATTGATGTGCGTAGGCAGCCAATGAGGTTGCCGGGGGGGCGGGCGTTGCGGTGTCCGTACTGCGCATGCCCAACTTGCGCAGTCCTCAGTCAGGTCCGACGCTGAGGCGGGCACCTGGGGGCGGAGCGCGGGAAGGAGCATCCAATAGGAGGACGGCGCGGCGGGGTGGAAAGCAGCCAATCAGAGCGCGCCGTCTCAATCCCGTTTGAACAGCTGCCTCCCTGGCAAACGCGTCCGTGGGGTCCCGGGGCGGGTAGCGGGAGTTAACGGGGAAACGGGGGTCGGGGCGAGGGAGGGGAGGCTGTGGAGCGCTCATTTTGGCCTCTCCGTCCCTTTTGCCTCTCTCTCCCTCTCTCTGTGTCTCCTTGTCTTGCTCCCTGTCCCTGTCTTTCTCTGGTAAGCTGACCTGCTCTTTGCCCTTCTTTTTTTGTGGAATCACAGGCTCCTCCTGCTTGGAAAAGACACGTGCAGTTTTAAATTTGGGTTTGAACTCTAGGGTTTTTTTTCCCCCCTTAGCGTAAGTGGACGGCACGTTGTCCTCTGGCTCAATCCCCGTTCTGTTCCGTGGAGCCTTCAGTTTAGGATGTTCAGGTAAGACAGTTTGTCCTTCCAGAAAAGGAGCAGTCACCGGTAGGACCGAGAGAGGCTTTTAAGCGCGTGATCGGAATTGAAGCCAAATGGCACTTGACGTTGCCGCTGTGGGTCTTGGCTTTCACTGGTTTCCCCGCGGCTCCCTGGTGTTGGGGAGCTCGGAGCGGGCACGTTTTTTTTCCCCGAGGGGAGGCTGTGCTTAAAAAAGAACGTGTTTCCTCAGAGAAGTGCAAGTCCGTGTGCGTAAGACAGACAAAGACCCCAGCCAGCCTAGTCAAGTTCTGAGCGTGCGTCTGTCAGGCGGCTGCTTTACGTTGAGGAGCGCACGGCCGTGCAATGGTAAGGGCGAAGGGCAAGGCAAGACAGAAGGGTTTTTCCTGCTGCGGGTGACCAGCCGCCCCCCTTTTCCGCGTGAAGCAGAGGAGCGCGGTTCGTTGTCGCCTTTTAAACGCGGCGGCGGCGGCGGCGGCAAGCCGAGCGGCCGGAGGGCGCGGGGTGGGGGGGGGGGGGTCCCGGCAGGGCGGCGACCCGGCGGGTGAGGATGCAGAGCGGGCCAATCAGATGGCGCGGGAGGGCTGGAGGGCTGGAGGAGCGGAGCGCTGGTTGGCTGCCTAGGCACGTCAGTTGCCTTTCTGTCTGCCAATCAGATTGCCGGGGGGGCGGGCGTCGAGGGCTGGGTACTGCGCATGCCCCAAAGAGCGAGCGCTGATAGGCGGAGAGATGCTGATTGGCGTGCCGCCCGCAGCCAATGATGTTGCCGAAGGGGCGGGCGTTGCGGCGTCCCTAGTGCGCATGCCCCAGCCGCGATCGCTGATAGGCGGCGAGAGAGGTGATTGACGTGTCCCGGGGAGCCAACCGGGATGCGGCAAGGGGCGGGTGCTGCGGTCTCCCTAGTGCGCATGCCCAAACCGCGAGCGCTGATAGGCGGCGAGAGAGGTGATTGACGTGTCCCGGGGAGCCAACCGGGAAGCGGCAAGGGGCGGGTGCTGCGGTCTCCCTAGTGCGCATGCCCAAACCGCGAGCGCTGATAGGCGGCGAGAGAGGTGATTGACGTGTCCCAAGGAGCCAACCGGGAAGCGGCAAGGGGCGGGAGCTGCGGTCTCCCTACTGCGCATGCCCCAGCCGCGATCGCTGATAGGCGGCGAGAGGGCTGATTGACGTGTCCCGGGGAGCCAACCGGGATGCGGCAAGGGGCGGGAGCTGCGGTCTCCCTACTGCGCATGCCCCAGCCGCGATCGCTGATAGGCGGCGAGAGGGCTGATTGACGTGTCCCGGGGAGCCAACCGGGATGCGGCAAGGGGCGGGAGCTGCGATCTCCCTACTGCGCATGCCCCAGCCGCGATCGCTGATAGGCGGCGAGAGGGCTGATTGACGTGTCCCGGGGAGCCAACCGGGATGCGGCAAGGGGCGGGTGCTGCGGTCTCCCTAGTGCGCATGCCCAAACCGCTAGCGCTGATAGGTCCGCGGTGTCTCGGTGCCGCGCCGTGGGGGGAGACCGGGAGCGAACGGGAACGGGGGTCGGGGCGGCTGCGGAGCGCTCGCTGCGGCCGGCGCCCGGGTATCGGGAGGCGGGCGGCTCAGGGCCGCCCTTCGTGAGGTTCCCCGGAGGGGGCAGGAGGGCGGAGGGGAAGGAGGCGACAGCCGGGGACCTCCCGCCGCGCGCGTGTCCGGGGCGTGGCGGCTGTCGGTGCCCGCGGAGCCCGGCGGGACGGCGGGGGAGCGCGAGGGGAACGGAGCGGCGAAAGAGGCGGCAGGTGAGTGCGGCAGCGGCGAGGGTGACCGTGCCGTTGGAACGGGGGGAGCGGGAGGGGCCGGCGCGGCGCGGCGCGGAGGCGTTCGGTTCCGGTTCCCCCGCCCCCCCCCGCCCTTACGGCCGCGCTGGCGAAGCTGCTGGGAGGCGTGCGGTCCGGAGCCGCGTCTCCCTCCGGCGCAGCGCCCGTGCCCGGTGCGGCAGCCCCTCCGGGAGCGGCGCAGCCCCCGTCGGTCGCGGGGACGGTTACAAGCAGAGCTAAGGCGCGGTTGCGGGCGGGCTGGGTGGCGTGGCGAGCGGGGCGCCGCTTCGGCGGGAGCTCGGGGCGAGCCCCGGCGGGTTCCGTGTCCTGCGGGCGCGGCTTTCGCGCCGCGGCTCTCTCTGTGCGCTTTTTTGTTTGGTCGCGTTTGTTTTTTGGGTTTTTTTTGGCGGGATTCCCGCGAAACGCGGCACGAGCGCTCGCCCGGGGCTGCCGCGGCGGGTCTCAGTGGCGCCGTCCTGTGGGCAAAGCGCGGTACTGCACCCGGCCGCCCCAACGCGGTGCCGCGGCGCGCCTCGGTGCTGCCGCCCTGTGGCGAAACTCGGGTACTGCAGCGCCCGGCAAGGGGGGGGGGCAGAGACGCCGATCGAGCCGCGGGGGTTCGCGGTCGGGTCTGTGCGTGCCGGTGTCCGTCCCCCCCCGACGGGGGTCAGGTCCCCATTGGTGTGCAAACGACATCCCTCCCTCGGGGCCTCCTTAAACGTTTAACGATGTAAATATTGCTCCTGCTAACGTTTTCGGCGCGGCTTCTTTCCTCAGTGGATCCGTCCGGCAGTCGGTGGCCCACGGTTGCTCGGCAACAGCAGAAGCGGATTGAAGGGACCGGCCGCTGGAGGATGCCGAAGCCTCCCGGGTCAGCGGTGGGAGCAGCTTTGCGTAAAGCGAGGGGTACGTGAAGCCGGGCGTGCGGTGCCGACCGCCCAGCAGGTAAGGGAAGCTAAAGCTTTACCTCCAGGGACTTCTGCCCAGAAAGCTGAAGCAATTGCTCTCGCGTGAGCTGTAGAGTTTACGCAAAGAGAAGAAGATTAGTAGCTGCACTGATTCTAAGCAGGTTTCTTGAAGGGTGCGGGCCCTTGAAGCCGTTTGAAAAGAATAAAGTGTATTAACGGCACAAGGGAGGCAGATTAAACGTGATGCTCCGGTTGCTGGAAGCTGTGCTGTTGCTAGGAGAGTTGCCGTCACGCGTTGCAACGGGCCTCAGAAGGGAAACGCTGCTCAGGAAACTGGCCATAAATTGGCAGGCGCCGCTGTCAAACCAGCCACCGAGAGGACAGAGACCGGTACGGAAGCCGCGTCTCTGAGCCCAGGTGGCCGTGTCCTCCAGCCAACGTCAGGGAACTGTAACAAAGAGGATAAGCAATTAATAGGAGATTAATAGCCCGATCAGAATTAGGGTCCAAAGGAGCCGTCACCGGCGACGGGAGAGCAGCGGCGCCTCGCGGCGCGAGGAGCTGACGCGCTCTGTCGAGATCGGACGAACAGGTAAGAGCGAATTTAGAAGCTCTGTGCGAACGAGGCAATGGGAAACGTGCCTAGAAAACCGTCTTGATAGTGCACGCGGGGTACAGACAAGAGCAGCCGGACGAGGGAAACGTACCAGGACGACGCTGGCAAAGGGAGTTCTCCGAGCTGCCTGGAAAAGGGGGGTGTCGATACCGGCCGGCACGAACGGCTCCCTTCTCGGGTCGGCCGGAAGCGTTGCCGTGCCGGGGGGCGGCTGCCGGCCTGCGGGCCGGGGCTGCGGCTGTTTGGGGCGCTGCCCCCGCTTTGTTTTCCTCGGGGAGCCCCCCCACGCTCGGGGGCTTGTGGGACGTGCACGTGCGAATGACACGGTGTTCCCAGCTGCTCTGTTCTCTGCCTTGTTTTTTCAGGTGCCGGTCCCTGTTTTCTCTTCCCGCTTTTGAAGAGAAGCTGCCGAGTTAGCGTACGCTGCGGTGAAGTTCTACAAGATGCGGCCCTCAGGAACCGGTTGCTGTGGGGTTGCTCGTGCGGCCAGCTTTTGGTGTCGGTTGTTCCGGCGCTCCGTCGCGGTGTAGAGCCGGCCCCGTACGTAGCGGTGAGGCGTACCGCAGTTCGGTTTGATTCTCGGATAGGCCTCGGCTCTGACTGTGCACTCGAACGCCAAAACCTACAGCGGAAGCTGCGGTGGCTTTAGCGTGCAAGGGGCGCGAGCGCCGTGAAGCCGCCCGTGTGGCCGAGCGTCCCGATCGCGGCGCTGAGCGTTAGACGGACTTGAGCCGCGTGCCGGAATCGTTTTGTTTTGGAGAGGGCGGGATAAACCTGGAGCACAACTTGTGAGGGCGGTACGTCGTGGGCAGGTTTTAGTATTGCCTGTGGAGTGCCGCTAGAAGCGTTCGTAGTTCTTGCTTGTCTCTGTTACAAGATGAGCCGTGTCGTCCTGCGTGACGCGTAACGGGAGGACGGCGCGGTAGCGGTGCTCTGCACAAGAGCCCGTTGGGGGGTATTTTAGCTCGCGGGAAAGGGATTGGGGAACCACCTGGTGGGAATGCGAGGAGAGCAGCCCTGGCGGAATCTGAGGAGCCGAGGCCGTTGTATAAATTGGACAAGGAAGGAAAGGCTGCGGGCAAAGCGCGGTGCTGCACCCGGCCGCCCCAGTGCGGTGCCGCGGCGCGCCTCGGTGCTGCCGCCCTGTGGCGAAGCCCGGGTACTGCAGCGCACGGCAAGGGGGGGGGGGCAGATGCCGCGATTGAGAGACGGGGACGCAACTTGATGCAAGCAAAGTGTCCACTTTATTGCTCTTCACACAATTCTTTTATACTGTTACATGCATAACAACTACTATCGTGGATTATGCTGATTGGCACAACAATTAATTATCTCATACATATTACAAAGGCTGAGCTCATGATAGGTTAGTAAGAGCATGCAAATCTGTCCTAGCTCCTTGTTACTATCGTGTCCTGTGTGCTGGGCAAGCTTTACAGGCTGCTTTCTCACAGCCACAAGGTCCTGTTGCTAAACAGGACATTCCCATCTATCATCACAAGTTTCTGCTCTTTGTGCTTACATCTGCATGTTGTAACTTTTCACGGCCCTTAGTAATTTTCCATGCTAACACAACAGGTCTAGTAGCTAGAACTAGCATATTAACTATAGATATATATTTTTGCTAATATCCTATAAGCCTAGATAACCCACAGGCAGAGACGCCGATCGAGCCGCGGGGGTTCGCGGTCGGGTCTGTGCGTGCCGGTGTCCGTCCCCCCGACGGGGGTCAGTTCCCCATTGGTGTGCAAACGACACCCCTCCCTCGATGGCTCCTTAGGAGGGTTAATCCCAGTCCTCGTTCTTTTGGCAGCGGCGGGTCTGTGACCTCGCGGGAAGCCCAGGCTGCTGCACAGAGCTCGTCGGGAGCGGGAGCCGCGGAGGCGGGGGGCCTCGACGAGCCAGAGCTGCGTCAGACGGAGGGGGGCGCGCGCGCTGCCCGGGGGCCGCGTCCGGCGGAGCCGGAGTGACCTGCGGCGGCAACGAGCGGGAGCCGCTCGGAGCTGGAGCGGCCGTTGGCCGCGCCTTCCCTGGGGAGGTGAGCGCGGGGAGCCCGGCCTCTCTCTCCCTCGGGGATTAAACCCGCGCCCGTCCGCGCCCTTCCCGGGGGCGGCGGCGAGGCGGGGTCCCCCGGCTCTCCCGGGGCGGCCCCGCTGCCGGGGGGCGCGGGCGAGGCGGCGGCAGCGCCTCCTCGGTGCCGGGGGGCGGAGGGGAGAGAGACCTGCCGGCCGGAGCCGCGGGGCGCGCGGCCCCTCGGGCAGGGCGCTCCCGGTCTCTGGGCCGCGGGCCGGGGGCGGCAGACGGGTTCGGGTGCCCTGGCGTGCTTTTTAGCCAGCGTGGCCTTCTCCGCGCCGTGAAGAAAATCCCGCGCGGTCGATTCCGCTCGCCGCTCGGGAGATGCCGCGTCTCTGGGGCCGTGGACTGGGGAAGAACGTTTGCGAGTTGGAGGGCGCTCCAAGATATTCCGCGGGGAAGCCGGAGAAGAGGCAAATTGGCTGCCAGCGGAGTTGCGTTCCTTCGGTTTAGGACGTTCGGCTTGTCCTTCCAGAGAAGGAGCAGTCGTGGGTAGGGCCGAGAGAGGCTTTTAAGCGCGTGATCGGAATTGGAGCCAAATGGCACTCGACGTTGCCGCCGTGGGTCTTGGCTTTCAGTGGTTTCCCCGCGGCTGCCTGGTGTTTGGGAGCTCGGAGCGGGCATTTTTTTTCCCCCCAAGGAGAGGCTGTGCTTGAAACAGAACTTGCTTGAAGAAGACAGACGAGGCGGGTGAGGATGCAGAGCGGGCCAATCAGATCGCTCGGGAGGGCTGGAGGGGCGGAGCGCCGATAGGCGGGGAGCATGGCAATTGATGTGCGTAGGCAGCCAATGAGGTTGCCGGGGGGGCGGGCGTTGCGGTGTCCGTACTGCGCATGCCCAACTTGCGCAGTCCTCAGTCAGGTCCGACGCTGAGGCGGGCACCTGGGGGCGGAGCGCGGGAAGGAGCATCCAATAGGAGGACGGCGCGGCGGGGTGGAAAGCAGCCAATCAGAGCGCGCCGTCTCAATCCCGTTTGAACAGCTGCCTCCCTGGCAAACGCGTCCGTGGGGTCCCGGGGCGGGTAGCGGGAGTTAACGGGGAAACGGGGGTCGGGGCGAGGGAGGGGAGGCTGTGGAGCGCTCATTTTGGCCTCTCCGTCCCTTTTGCCTCTCTCTCCCTCTCTCTGTGTCTCCTTGTCTTGCTCCCTGTCCCTGTCTTTCTCTGGTAAGCTGACCTGCTCTTTGCCCTTCTTTTTTTGTGGAATCACAGGCTCCTCCTGCTTGGAAAAGACACGTGCAGTTTTAAATTTGGGTTTGAACTCTAGGGTTTTTTTTCCCCCCTTAGCGTAAGTGGACGGCACGTTGTCCTCTGGCTCAATCCCCGTTCTGTTCCGTGGAGCCTTCAGTTTAGGATGTTCAGGTAAGACAGTTTGTCCTTCCAGAAAAGGAGCAGTCACCGGTAGGACCGAGAGAGGCTTTTAAGCGCGTGATCGGAATTGAAGCCAAATGGCACTTGACGTTGCCGCTGTGGGTCTTGGCTTTCACTGGTTTCCCCGCGGCTCCCTGGTGTTGGGGAGCTCGGAGCGGGCACGTTTTTTTTCCCCGAGGGGAGGCTGTGCTTAAAAAAGAACGTGTTTCCTCAGAGAAGTGCAAGTCCGTGTGCGTAAGACAGACAAAGACCCCAGCCAGCCTAGTCAAGTTCTGAGCGTGCGTCTGTCAGGCGGCTGCTTTACGTTGAGGAGCGCACGGCCGTGCAATGGTAAGGGCGAAGGGCAAGGCAAGACAGAAGGGTTTTTCCTGCTGCGGGTGACCAGCCGCCCCCCTTTTCCGCGTGAAGCAGAGGAGCGCGGTTCGTTGTCGCCTTTTAAACGCGGCGGCGGCGGCGGCGGCAAGCCGAGCGGCCGGAGGGCGCGGGGTGGGGGGGGGGGGGGTCCCGGCAGGGCGGCGACCCGGCGGGTGAGGATGCAGAGCGGGCCAATCAGATGGCGCGGGAGGGCTGGAGGGCTGGAGGAGCGGAGCGCTGGTTGGCTGCCTAGGCACGTCAGTTGCCTTTCTGTCTGCCAATCAGATTGCCGGGGGGGCGGGCGTCGAGGGCTGGGTACTGCGCATGCCCCAAAGAGCGAGCGCTGATAGGCGGAGAGATGCTGATTGGCGTGCCGCCCGCAGCCAATGATGTTGCCGAAGGGGCGGGCGTTGCGGCGTCCCTAGTGCGCATGCCCCAGCCGCGATCGCTGATAGGCGGCGAGAGAGGTGATTGACGTGTCCCGGGGAGCCAACCGGGATGCGGCAAGGGGCGGGTGCTGCGGTCTCCCTAGTGCGCATGCCCAAACCGCGAGCGCTGATAGGCGGCGAGAGAGGTGATTGACGTGTCCCGGGGAGCCAACCGGGAAGCGGCAAGGGGCGGGTGCTGCGGTCTCCCTAGTGCGCATGCCCAAACCGCGAGCGCTGATAGGCGGCGAGAGAGGTGATTGACGTGTCCCAAGGAGCCAACCGGGAAGCGGCAAGGGGCGGGAGCTGCGGTCTCCCTACTGCGCATGCCCCAGCCGCGATCGCTGATAGGCGGCGAGAGGGCTGATTGACGTGTCCCGGGGAGCCAACCGGGATGCGGCAAGGGGCGGGAGCTGCGGTCTCCCTACTGCGCATGCCCCAGCCGCGATCGCTGATAGGCGGCGAGAGGGCTGATTGACGTGTCCCGGGGAGCCAACCGGGATGCGGCAAGGGGCGGGAGCTGCGATCTCCCTACTGCGCATGCCCCAGCCGCGATCGCTGATAGGCGGCGAGAGGGCTGATTGACGTGTCCCGGGGAGCCAACCGGGATGCGGCAAGGGGCGGGTGCTGCGGTCTCCCTAGTGCGCATGCCCAAACCGCTAGCGCTGATAGGTCCGCGGTGTCTCGGTGCCGCGCCGTGGGGGGAGACCGGGAGCGAACGGGAACGGGGGTCGGGGCGGCTGCGGAGCGCTCGCTGCGGCCGGCGCCCGGGTATCGGGAGGCGGGCGGCTCAGGGCCGCCCTTCGTGAGGTTCCCCGGAGGGGGCAGGAGGGCGGAGGGGAAGGAGGCGACAGCCGGGGACCTCCCGCCGCGCGCGTGTCCGGGGCGTGGCGGCTGTCGGTGCCCGCGGAGCCCGGCGGGACGGCGGGGGAGCGCGAGGGGAACGGAGCGGCGAAAGAGGCGGCAGGTGAGTGCGGCAGCGGCGAGGGTGACCGTGCCGTTGGAACGGGGGGAGCGGGAGGGGCCGGCGCGGCGCGGCGCGGAGGCGTTCGGTTCCGGTTCCCCCGCCCCCCCCCGCCCTTACGGCCGCGCTGGCGAAGCTGCTGGGAGGCGTGCGGTCCGGAGCCGCGTCTCCCTCCGGCGCAGCGCCCGTGCCCGGTGCGGCAGCCCCTCCGGGAGCGGCGCAGCCCCCGTCGGTCGCGGGGACGGTTACAAGCAGAGCTAAGGCGCGGTTGCGGGCGGGCTGGGTGGCGTGGCGAGCGGGGCGCCGCTTCGGCGGGAGCTCGGGGCGAGCCCCGGCGGGTTCCGTGTCCTGCGGGCGCGGCTTTCGCGCCGCGGCTCTCTCTGTGCGCTTTTTTGTTTGGTCGCGTTTGTTTTTTGGGTTTTTTTTGGCGGGATTCCCGCGAAACGCGGCACGAGCGCTCGCCCGGGGCTGCCGCGGCGGGTCTCAGTGGCGCCGTCCTGTGGGCAAAGCGCGGTACTGCACCCGGCCGCCCCAACGCGGTGCCGCGGCGCGCCTCGGTGCTGCCGCCCTGTGGCGAAACTCGGGTACTGCAGCGCCCGGCAAGGGGGGGGGGCAGAGACGCCGATCGAGCCGCGGGGGTTCGCGGTCGGGTCTGTGCGTGCCGGTGTCCGTCCCCCCCCGACGGGGGTCAGGTCCCCATTGGTGTGCAAACGACATCCCTCCCTCGGGGCCTCCTTAAACGTTTAACGATGTAAATATTGCTCCTGCTAACGTTTTCGGCGCGGCTTCTTTCCTCAGTGGATCCGTCCGGCAGTCGGTGGCCCACGGTTGCTCGGCAACAGCAGAAGCGGATTGAAGGGACCGGCCGCTGGAGGATGCCGAAGCCTCCCGGGTCAGCGGTGGGAGCAGCTTTGCGTAAAGCGAGGGGTACGTGAAGCCGGGCGTGCGGTGCCGACCGCCCAGCAGGTAAGGGAAGCTAAAGCTTTACCTCCAGGGACTTCTGCCCAGAAAGCTGAAGCAATTGCTCTCGCGTGAGCTGTAGAGTTTACGCAAAGAGAAGAAGATTAGTAGCTGCACTGATTCTAAGCAGGTTTCTTGAAGGGTGCGGGCCCTTGAAGCCGTTTGAAAAGAATAAAGTGTATTAACGGCACAAGGGAGGCAGATTAAACGTGATGCTCCGGTTGCTGGAAGCTGTGCTGTTGCTAGGAGAGTTGCCGTCACGCGTTGCAACGGGCCTCAGAAGGGAAACGCTGCTCAGGAAACTGGCCATAAATTGGCAGGCGCCGCTGTCAAACCAGCCACCGAGAGGACAGAGACCGGTACGGAAGCCGCGTCTCTGAGCCCAGGTGGCCGTGTCCTCCAGCCAACGTCAGGGAACTGTAACAAAGAGGATAAGCAATTAATAGGAGATTAATAGCCCGATCAGAATTAGGGTCCAAAGGAGCCGTCACCGGCGACGGGAGAGCAGCGGCGCCTCGCGGCGCGAGGAGCTGACGCGCTCTGTCGAGATCGGACGAACAGGTAAGAGCGAATTTAGAAGCTCTGTGCGAACGAGGCAATGGGAAACGTGCCTAGAAAACCGTCTTGATAGTGCACGCGGGGTACAGACAAGAGCAGCCGGACGAGGGAAACGTACCAGGACGACGCTGGCAAAGGGAGTTCTCCGAGCTGCCTGGAAAAGGGGGGTGTCGATACCGGCCGGCACGAACGGCTCCCTTCTCGGGTCGGCCGGAAGCGTTGCCGTGCCGGGGGGCGGCTGCCGGCCTGCGGGCCGGGGCTGCGGCTGTTTGGGGCGCTGCCCCCGCTTTGTTTTCCTCGGGGAGCCCCCCCACGCTCGGGGGCTTGTGGGACGTGCACGTGCGAATGACACGGTGTTCCCAGCTGCTCTGTTCTCTGCCTTGTTTTTTCAGGTGCCGGTCCCTGTTTTCTCTTCCCGCTTTTGAAGAGAAGCTGCCGAGTTAGCGTACGCTGCGGTGAAGTTCTACAAGATGCGGCCCTCAGGAACCGGTTGCTGTGGGGTTGCTCGTGCGGCCAGCTTTTGGTGTCGGTTGTTCCGGCGCTCCGTCGCGGTGTAGAGCCGGCCCCGTACGTAGCGGTGAGGCGTACCGCAGTTCGGTTTGATTCTCGGATAGGCCTCGGCTCTGACTGTGCACTCGAACGCCAAAACCTACAGCGGAAGCTGCGGTGGCTTTAGCGTGCAAGGGGCGCGAGCGCCGTGAAGCCGCCCGTGTGGCCGAGCGTCCCGATCGCGGCGCTGAGCGTTAGACGGACTTGAGCCGCGTGCCGGAATCGTTTTGTTTTGGAGAGGGCGGGATAAACCTGGAGCACAACTTGTGAGGGCGGTACGTCGTGGGCAGGTTTTAGTATTGCCTGTGGAGTGCCGCTAGAAGCGTTCGTAGTTCTTGCTTGTCTCTGTTACAAGATGAGCCGTGTCGTCCTGCGTGACGCGTAACGGGAGGACGGCGCGGTAGCGGTGCTCTGCACAAGAGCCCGTTGGGGGGTATTTTAGCTCGCGGGAAAGGGATTGGGGAACCACCTGGTGGGAATGCGAGGAGAGCAGCCCTGGCGGAATCTGAGGAGCCGAGGCCGTTGTATAAATTGGACAAGGAAGGAAAGGCTGCGGGCAAAGCGCGGTGCTGCACCCGGCCGCCCCAGTGCGGTGCCGCGGCGCGCCTCGGTGCTGCCGCCCTGTGGCGAAGCCCGGGTACTGCAGCGCACGGCAAGGGGGGGGGGGCAGATGCCGCGATTGAGAGACGGGGACGCAACTTGATGCAAGCAAAGTGTCCACTTTATTGCTCTTCACACAATTCTTTTATACTGTTACATGCATAACAACTACTATCGTGGATTATGCTGATTGGCACAACAATTAATTATCTCATACATATTACAAAGGCTGAGCTCATGATAGGTTAGTAAGAGCATGCAAATCTGTCCTAGCTCCTTGTTACTATCGTGTCCTGTGTGCTGGGCAAGCTTTACAGGCTGCTTTCTCACAGCCACAAGGTCCTGTTGCTAAACAGGACATTCCCATCTATCATCACAAGTTTCTGCTCTTTGTGCTTACATCTGCATGTTGTAACTTTTCACGGCCCTTAGTAATTTTCCATGCTAACACAACAGGTCTAGTAGCTAGAACTAGCATATTAACTATAGATATATATTTTTGCTAATATCCTATAAGCCTAGATAACCCACAGGCAGAGACGCCGATCGAGCCGCGGGGGTTCGCGGTCGGGTCTGTGCGTGCCGGTGTCCGTCCCCCCGACGGGGGTCAGTTCCCCATTGGTGTGCAAACGACACCCCTCCCTCGATGGCTCCTTAGGAGGGTTAATCCCAGTCCTCGTTCTTTTGGCAGCGGCGGGTCTGTGACCTCGCGGGAAGCCCAGGCTGCTGCACAGAGCTCGTCGGGAGCGGGAGCCGCGGAGGCGGGGGGCCTCGACGAGCCAGAGCTGCGTCAGACGGAGGGGGGCGCGCGCGCTGCCCGGGGGCCGCGTCCGGCGGAGCCGGAGTGACCTGCGGCGGCAACGAGCGGGAGCCGCTCGGAGCTGGAGCGGCCGTTGGCCGCGCCTTCCCTGGGGAGGTGAGCGCGGGGAGCCCGGCCTCTCTCTCCCTCGGGGATTAAACCCGCGCCCGTCCGCGCCCTTCCCGGGGGCGGCGGCGAGGCGGGGTCCCCCGGCTCTCCCGGGGCGGCCCCGCTGCCGGGGGGCGCGGGCGAGGCGGCGGCAGCGCCTCCTCGGTGCCGGGGGGCGGAGGGGAGAGAGACCTGCCGGCCGGAGCCGCGGGGCGCGCGGCCCCTCGGGCAGGGCGCTCCCGGTCTCTGGGCCGCGGGCCGGGGGCGGCAGACGGGTTCGGGTGCCCTGGCGTGCTTTTTAGCCAGCGTGGCCTTCTCCGCGCCGTGAAGAAAATCCCGCGCGGTCGATTCCGCTCGCCGCTCGGGAGATGCCGCGTCTCTGGGGCCGTGGACTGGGGAAGAACGTTTGCGAGTTGGAGGGCGCTCCAAGATATTCCGCGGGGAAGCCGGAGAAGAGGCAAATTGGCTGCCAGCGGAGTTGCGTTCCTTCGGTTTAGGACGTTCGGCTTGTCCTTCCAGAGAAGGAGCAGTCGTGGGTAGGGCCGAGAGAGGCTTTTAAGCGCGTGATCGGAATTGGAGCCAAATGGCACTCGACGTTGCCGCCGTGGGTCTTGGCTTTCAGTGGTTTCCCCGCGGCTGCCTGGTGTTTGGGAGCTCGGAGCGGGCATTTTTTTTCCCCCCAAGGAGAGGCTGTGCTTGAAACAGAACTTGCTTGAAGAAGACAGACGAGGCGGGTGAGGATGCAGAGCGGGCCAATCAGATCGCTCGGGAGGGCTGGAGGGGCGGAGCGCCGATAGGCGGGGAGCATGGCAATTGATGTGCGTAGGCAGCCAATGAGGTTGCCGGGGGGGCGGGCGTTGCGGTGTCCGTACTGCGCATGCCCAACTTGCGCAGTCCTCAGTCAGGTCCGACGCTGAGGCGGGCACCTGGGGGCGGAGCGCGGGAAGGAGCATCCAATAGGAGGACGGCGCGGCGGGGTGGAAAGCAGCCAATCAGAGCGCGCCGTCTCAATCCCGTTTGAACAGCTGCCTCCCTGGCAAACGCGTCCGTGGGGTCCCGGGGCGGGTAGCGGGAGTTAACGGGGAAACGGGGGTCGGGGCGAGGGAGGGGAGGCTGTGGAGCGCTCATTTTGGCCTCTCCGTCCCTTTTGCCTCTCTCTCCCTCTCTCTGTGTCTCCTTGTCTTGCTCCCTGTCCCTGTCTTTCTCTGGTAAGCTGACCTGCTCTTTGCCCTTCTTTTTTTGTGGAATCACAGGCTCCTCCTGCTTGGAAAAGACACGTGCAGTTTTAAATTTGGGTTTGAACTCTAGGGTTTTTTTTCCCCCCTTAGCGTAAGTGGACGGCACGTTGTCCTCTGGCTCAATCCCCGTTCTGTTCCGTGGAGCCTTCAGTTTAGGATGTTCAGGTAAGACAGTTTGTCCTTCCAGAAAAGGAGCAGTCACCGGTAGGACCGAGAGAGGCTTTTAAGCGCGTGATCGGAATTGAAGCCAAATGGCACTTGACGTTGCCGCTGTGGGTCTTGGCTTTCACTGGTTTCCCCGCGGCTCCCTGGTGTTGGGGAGCTCGGAGCGGGCACGTTTTTTTTCCCCGAGGGGAGGCTGTGCTTAAAAAAGAACGTGTTTCCTCAGAGAAGTGCAAGTCCGTGTGCGTAAGACAGACAAAGACCCCAGCCAGCCTAGTCAAGTTCTGAGCGTGCGTCTGTCAGGCGGCTGCTTTACGTTGAGGAGCGCACGGCCGTGCAATGGTAAGGGCGAAGGGCAAGGCAAGACAGAAGGGTTTTTCCTGCTGCGGGTGACCAGCCGCCCCCCTTTTCCGCGTGAAGCAGAGGAGCGCGGTTCGTTGTCGCCTTTTAAACGCGGCGGCGGCGGCGGCGGCAAGCCGAGCGGCCGGAGGGCGCGGGGTGGGGGGGGGGGGGGTCCCGGCAGGGCGGCGACCCGGCGGGTGAGGATGCAGAGCGGGCCAATCAGATGGCGCGGGAGGGCTGGAGGGCTGGAGGAGCGGAGCGCTGGTTGGCTGCCTAGGCACGTCAGTTGCCTTTCTGTCTGCCAATCAGATTGCCGGGGGGGCGGGCGTCGAGGGCTGGGTACTGCGCATGCCCCAAAGAGCGAGCGCTGATAGGCGGAGAGATGCTGATTGGCGTGCCGCCCGCAGCCAATGATGTTGCCGAAGGGGCGGGCGTTGCGGCGTCCCTAGTGCGCATGCCCCAGCCGCGATCGCTGATAGGCGGCGAGAGAGGTGATTGACGTGTCCCGGGGAGCCAACCGGGATGCGGCAAGGGGCGGGTGCTGCGGTCTCCCTAGTGCGCATGCCCAAACCGCGAGCGCTGATAGGCGGCGAGAGAGGTGATTGACGTGTCCCGGGGAGCCAACCGGGAAGCGGCAAGGGGCGGGTGCTGCGGTCTCCCTAGTGCGCATGCCCAAACCGCGAGCGCTGATAGGCGGCGAGAGAGGTGATTGACGTGTCCCAAGGAGCCAACCGGGAAGCGGCAAGGGGCGGGAGCTGCGGTCTCCCTACTGCGCATGCCCCAGCCGCGATCGCTGATAGGCGGCGAGAGGGCTGATTGACGTGTCCCGGGGAGCCAACCGGGATGCGGCAAGGGGCGGGAGCTGCGGTCTCCCTACTGCGCATGCCCCAGCCGCGATCGCTGATAGGCGGCGAGAGGGCTGATTGACGTGTCCCGGGGAGCCAACCGGGATGCGGCAAGGGGCGGGAGCTGCGGTCTCCCTACTGCGCATGCCCCAGCCGCGATCGCTGATAGGCGGCGAGAGGGCTGATTGACGTGTCCCGGGGAGCCAACCGGGATGCGGCAAGGGGCGGGTGCTGCGGTCTCCCTAGTGCGCATGCCCAAACCGCTAGCGCTGATAGGTCCGCGGTGTCTCGGTGCCGCGCCGTGGGGGGAGACCGGGAGCGAACGGGAACGGGGGTCGGGGCGGCTGCGGAGCGCTCGCTGCGGCCGGCGCCCGGGTATCGGGAGGCGGGCGGCTCAGGGCCGCCCTTCGTGAGGTTCCCCGGAGGGGGCAGGAGGGCGGAGGGGAAGGAGGCGACAGCCGGGGACCTCCCGCCGCGCGCGTGTCCGGGGCGTGGCGGCTGTCGGTGCCCGCGGAGCCCGGCGGGACGGCGGGGGAGCGCGAGGGGAACGGAGCGGCGAAAGAGGCGGCAGGTGAGTGCGGCAGCGGCGAGGGTGACCGTGCCGTTGGAACGGGGGGAGCGGGAGGGGCCGGCGCGGCGCGGCGCGGAGGCGTTCGGTTCCGGTTCCCCCGCCCCCCCCCGCCCTTACGGCCGCGCTGGCGAAGCTGCTGGGAGGCGTGCGGTCCGGAGCCGCGTCTCCCTCCGGCGCAGCGCCCGTGCCCGGTGCGGCAGCCCCTCCGGGAGCGGCGCAGCCCCCGTCGGTCGCGGGGACGGTTACAAGCAGAGCTAAGGCGCGGTTGCGGGCGGGCTGGGTGGCGTGGCGAGCGGGGCGCCGCTTCGGCGGGAGCTCGGGGCGAGCCCCGGCGGGTTCCGTGTCCTGCGGGCGCGGCTTTCGCGCCGCGGCTCTCTCTGTGCGCTTTTTTGTTTGGTCGCGTTTGTTTTTTGGGTTTTTTTTGGCGGGATTCCCGCGAAACGCGGCACGAGCGCTCGCCCGGGGCTGCCGCGGCGGGTCTCAGTGGCGCCGTCCTGTGGGCAAAGCGCGGTACTGCACCCGGCCGCCCCAACGCGGTGCCGCGGCGCGCCTCGGTGCTGCCGCCCTGTGGCGAAACTCGGGTACTGCAGCGCCCGGCAAGGGGGGGGGGCAGAGACGCCGATCGAGCCGCGGGGGTTCGCGGTCGGGTCTGTGCGTGCCGGTGTCCGTCCCCCCCCGACGGGGGTCAGGTCCCCATTGGTGTGCAAACGACATCCCTCCCTCGGGGCCTCCTTAAACGTTTAACGATGTAAATATTGCTCCTGCTAACGTTTTCGGCGCGGCTTCTTTCCTCAGTGGATCCGTCCGGCAGTCGGTGGCCCACGGTTGCTCGGCAACAGCAGAAGCGGATTGAAGGGACCGGCCGCTGGAGGATGCCGAAGCCTCCCGGGTCAGCGGTGGGAGCAGCTTTGCGTAAAGCGAGGGGTACGTGAAGCCGGGCGTGCGGTGCCGACCGCCCAGCAGGTAAGGGAAGCTAAAGCTTTACCTCCAGGGACTTCTGCCCAGAAAGCTGAAGCAATTGCTCTCGCGTGAGCTGTAGAGTTTACGCAAAGAGAAGAAGATTAGTAGCTGCACTGATTCTAAGCAGGTTTCTTGAAGGGTGCGGGCCCTTGAAGCCGTTTGAAAAGAATAAAGTGTATTAACGGCACAAGGGAGGCAGATTAAACGTGATGCTCCGGTTGCTGGAAGCTGTGCTGTTGCTAGGAGAGTTGCCGTCACGCGTTGCAACGGGCCTCAGAAGGGAAACGCTGCTCAGGAAACTGGCCATAAATTGGCAGGCGCCGCTGTCAAACCAGCCACCGAGAGGACAGAGACCGGTACGGAAGCCGCGTCTCTGAGCCCAGGTGGCCGTGTCCTCCAGCCAACGTCAGGGAACTGTAACAAAGAGGATAAGCAATTAATAGGAGATTAATAGCCCGATCAGAATTAGGGTCCAAAGGAGCCGTCACCGGCGACGGAGAGCAGCGGCGCCTCGCGGCGCGAGGAGCTGACGCGCTCTGTCGAGATCGGACGAACAGGTAAGAGCGAATTTAGAAGCTCTGTGCGAACGAGGCAAT
Organism: Columba livia; assembly: GCF_036013475.1. Lineage (NCBI taxonomy): Eukaryota > Metazoa > Chordata > Aves > Columbiformes > Columbidae > Columba > Columba livia. Next base: position 78,852,283 of record NC_088605.1, read on the forward strand.
GGAAACGTGCCTAGAAAACCGTCTTGATAGTGCACGCGGGGTACAGACAAGAGCAGCCGGACGAGGGAAACGTACCAGGACGACGCTGCAAAGGGAGTTCTCCGAGCTGCCTGGAAAAGGGGGGTGTCGATACCGCCGGCACGAACGGCTCCCTTCTCGGGTCGGCCGGAAGCGTTGCCGTGCCGGGGGGCGGCTGCCGGCCGTGCGGGCCGGGGCTGCGGCTGTTTGGGGCGCTGCCCCCGCTTTGTTTTCCTCGGGGAGCCCCCCCACGCTCGGGGGCTTGTGGGACGTGCACGTGCGAATGACACGGTGTTCCCAGCTGCTCTGTTCTCTGCCTTGTTTTTTCAGGTGCCTGTCCCTGTTTTCTCTTCCGCTTTTGAAGAGAAGCTGCCGAGTCAGCGTACGCTGCGGTGAAGTTCTACAAGATGCGGCCCTCAGGAACCGGTTGCTGTGGGGTTGCTCGTGCGGCCAGCTTTTGGTGTCGGTTGTTCCGGCGCTCCGTCGCGGTGTAGAGCCGGCCCCGTACGTAGCGGTGAGGCGTACCGCAGTTCGGTTTGATTCTCGGATAGGCCTCGGCTCTGACTGTGCACTCGAACGCCAAAACCTACAGCGAAGCTGCGGTGGCTTTAGCGTGCAAGGGGCGCGAGCGCCGTGAAGCCGCCCGTGTGGCCGAGCGTCCCGATCGCGGCGCTGAGCGTTAGACGGACTTGAGCCGCGTGCCGGAATCGTTTTGTTTTGGAGAGGGGGGGATAAACCTGGAGCACAACTTGTGAGGGCGGTACGTCGTGGGCAGGTTTTAGTATTGCCTGTGGAGTGCCGCTAGAAGCGTTCGTAGTTCTTGCTTGTCTCTGTTACAAGATGAGCCGTGTCGTCCTGCGTGACGCGTAACGGGAGGACGGCGCGGTAGCGGTGCTCTGCACAAGAGCCCGTTGGGGGTATTTTAGCTCGCGGGAAAGGGATTGGGGAACCACCTGGTGGGAATGCGAGGAGAGCAGCCCTGGCGGAATCTGAGGAGCCGAGGCCGTTGTATAAATTGGACAAGGAAGGAAAGGCTGCGGGCAAAGCGCGGTGCTGCACCCGGCCGCCCCAGTGCGGTGCCGCGGCGCGCCTCGGTGCTGCCGCCCTGTGGCGAAGCCCGGGTACTGCAGCGCACGGCAAGGGGGGGGGGGCAGATGCCGCGATTGAGAGACGGGGACGCAACTTGATGCAAGCAAAGTGTCCACTTTATTGCTCTTCACACAATTCTTTTATACTGTTACATGCATAACAACTACTATCGTGGATTATGCTGATTGGCACAACAATTAATTATCTCATACATATTACAAAGGCTGAGCTCATGATAGGTTAGTAAGAGCATGCAAATCTGTCCTAGCTCCTTGTTACTATCGTGTCCTGTGTGCTGGGCAAGCTTTACAGGCTGCTTTCTCACAGCCACAAGGTCCTGTTGCTAAACAGGACATTCCCATCTATCATCACAAGTTTCTGCTCTTTGTGCTTACATCTGCATGTTGTAACTTTTCACGGCCCTTAGTAATTTTCCATGCTAACACAACAGGTCTAGTAGCTAGAACTAGCATATTAACTATAGATATATATTTTTGCTAATATCCTATAAGCCTAGATAACCCACAGGCAGAGACGCCGATCGAGCCGCGGGGGTTCGCGGTCGGGTCTGTGCGTGCCGGTGTCCGTCCCCCCGACGGGGGTCAGTTCCCCATTGGTGTGCAAACGACACCCCTCCCTCGATGGCTCCTTAGGAGGGTTAATCCCAGTCCTCGTTCTTTTGGCAGCGGCGGGTCTGTGACCTCGCGGGAAGCCCAGGCTGCTGCACAGAGCTCGTCGGGAGCGGGAGCCGCGGAGGCGGGGGGCCTCGACGAGCCAGAGCTGCGTCAGACGGAGGGGGGCGCGCGCGCTGCCCGGGGGCCGCGTCCGGCGGAGCCGGAGTGACCTGCGGCGGCAACGAGCGGGAGCCGCTCGGAGCTGGAGCGGCCGTTGGCCGCGCCTTCCCTGGGGAGGTGAGCGCGGGGAGCCCGGCCTCTCTCTCCCTCGGGGATTAAACCCGCGCCCGTCCGCGCCCTTCCCCGGGGGCGGCGGCGAGGCGGGGTCCCCCGGCTCTCCCGGGGCGGCCCCGCTGCCGGGGGCGCGGGCGAGGCGGCGGCAGCGCCTCCTCGGTGCCGGGGGGCGGAGGGGAGAGAGACCTGCCGGCCGGAGCCGCGGGGGCGCGCGGCCCTCGGGCAGGGCGCTCCCGTCTCTGGGCCGCGGGCCGGGGGCGGCAGACGGGTTCGGGTGCCCTGGCGTGCTTTTTAGCCAGCGTGGCCTTCTCCGCGCCGTGAAGAAAATCCCGCGCGGTCGATTCCGCTCGCCGCTCGGGAGATGCCGCGTCTCTGGGGCCGTGGACTGGGGAAGAACGTTTGCGAGTTGGAGGGCGCTCCAAGATATTCCGCGGGGAAGCCGGAGAAGAGGCAAATTGGCTGCCAGCGGAGTTGCGTTCCTTCGGTTTAGGACGTTCGGCTTGTCCTTCCAGAGAAGGAGCAGTCGTGGGTAGGGCCGAGAGAGGCTTTTAAGCGCGTGATCGGAATTGGAGCCAAATGGCACTCGACGTTGCCGCCGTGGGTCTTGGCTTTCAGTGGTTTCCCCGCGGCTGCCTGGTGTTTGGGAGCTCGGAGCGGGCATTTTTTTCCCCCCAAGGAGAGGCTGTGCTTGAAACAGAACTTGCTTGAAGAAGACAGACGAGGCGGGTGAGGATGCAGAGCGGGCCAATCAGATCGCTCGGGAGGGCTGGAGGGGCGGAGCGCCGATAGGCGGGGAGCATGGCAATTGATGTGCGTAGGCAGCCAATGAGGTTGCCGGGGGGGCGGGCGTTGCGGTGTCCGTACTGCGCATGCCCAACTTGCGCAGTCCTCAGTCAGGTCCGACGCTGAGGCGGGCACCTGGGGGCGGAGCGCGGGAAGGAGCATCCAATAGGAGGACGGCGCGGCGGGGTGGAAAGCAGCCAATCAGAGCGCGCCGTCTCAATCCCGTTTGAACAGCTGCCTCCCTGGCAAACGCGTCCGTGGGGTCCCGGGGCGGGTAGCGGGAGTTAACGGGGAAACGGGGGTCGGGGCGAGGGAGGGGAGGCTGTGGAGCGCTCATTTTGGCCTCTCCGTCCCTTTTGCCTCTCTCTCCCTCTCTCTGTGTCTCCTTGTCTTGCTCCCTGTCCCTGTCTTTCTCTGGTAAGCTGACCTGCTCTTT